>NW_006783353.1:17219-78852 GCF_000442215.2 Lipotes vexillifer
CCCAGCCGCTCCGCGGCATGTGGGATCTTCCCGGACCGGGGCATGAACCTGTGTCCCCTGCGTCGGCAAGCGGACTCCCAACCACTGCGCCACCAGGGAAGCCCCCATCCTTTGTTTCTTGTGGGCTCATTTTAATGAGCCAACCATAGCCAGACATAGGCCAACCTGGAAACAGCTCAAAGTGTAGGTGCTGGGAAGTGGGCTGATGAACTACATGAGAACATGATTAAAGATTTAAAGTCCCATTGAGCGCTAAACAGAGATTCTTTGATGTTGGGTCCTTTAATCAAGCTAAAAAAATTCTGCTGAAGTGAACCTGTGCCTTCATTATTAGGAAGTAGGATGGCATTTGAAGTGCAATTGGAGAAGCAGTGAAATACATCCAAGAATCCATGAAGCACACACAACTCTATTATCACCTATAATGGACCCAAATATGAAGAATCTGATTGAAGTCTTTTGGACATCTGTGATTTCTAAATCTATTTGTGATCGCTAATGATAGTCCCTGGTCATTATTAAGAACACTCTTTGTCCTCCCCAGGGGGAAGAGAGATTCTTAAGGATGTCTTGATGTATAATTAGGTGGGAATGCAGTTATATTTCTCTTTGAAAATTCTGAGGATAACCCCCTAGCTTGCCAACTGACCTCATTATAAAGCTATTATGCTTATGGAAATTGGTGGAGCTTTTATGATCTCATATGAGTATGGAGAAGGCAATGAATGGGAAAATATTCTATTAGATCAGTGCAGCAATTTTGGAATGCCTGATTAGGTGGGAAAAAATATTTATTGAGTGTCTACTATATGCTAGGCATTGTGCTAGAATTTAAATGCATTATCATTATTTAAGTCTTTGGAATCACCCCATAAGGTGGGTACTATGATTATATACATTCTATAGAGGAGCAGACTGTGATCACAGAGGGAGTAAGTGGTGGGAACTTATTTTGAAACTAGGTATTTCAGTTAGGCTGTGTAGTGGATGACCCTCTAGGATCTGATTTTGCTGTGTGTGTGTGTGTGTGCGTGTGTGCGTGTGTCTGTGCTTCAGTGTGCTTTTGCTTGTGGTATTTACCACTTGCAGCTCTTTTTCAGATGTCTGCCCTCAGGATACTGGAACCCACTTTTCCTGGGGTGGCCTTTAACCACCAACTGCCCGACGTGAGACTATGAAAGTTCAGCTTTCTTATCACAACTTGGCACAGCTGTGAGGTGTCATTGCACAGTTTTCCCTCAACACACAGGGAGGCAACCGAGGCCAGCTTTCCTCACTGCCTTGTGACGGGCCACATTCTACATGTACTGAGAAATTCAAACTTTTTACCCTGGTAAGACCCCCATGTCCCCACATGATCCAGGTTCAACTCGCTGCTCCAGCTTCCTCTCACCATCACCCTCCTCACTTTTGCAGGCATGTGGCCTGCTTTCTGCTCCTTGAATGCACCAAGCTCATGACCACCCCAGGGTCTTTGGACTTATTCATGCATTCTAAAATAACTGCTCTATCTAAAGTAACAGCCAACCCCCAGATCAGTAAGAAAACCACCTTACTCTGTTTTATTTTCTTTCCACGTTTATTATCTCATGATAGTGCATCTTTCATTTGTTCACGTACTTACTTGTTGTCTCTTCTTCTCCGTTAAAACGTTGCTCCCCTGTCCTGTTGCGCACATCATCCCTCGTGCCGAGCTCGGTGCCTGTCTGTGTCCTGCTCCGGCGACACATGCTGAACAGGCTGCCTGCATCAAAAGGGCAAAGTGGGGTCCTTTTCCTTCCGTGCTTTTCGCATTCTGTCCTCTCCATGACGTTGTCAAACATATCAGATTACTGCAGGTGGAAATAGAAATCTGTGATCTATGTCTCAGAAGCACACAGCAAGGATTGACATGTTACAGGATAGAGACAACCCGGATGGCCATCTAGTGTGTTAATGATATTAGATTTGTGTTCAAAGCAAGTCTATGTTGCCCTTTCTGAGGCTTGATTCTAGAATTCCTGACCCAAAACTTTTCTGCTGGCAGGGAATCTCTTCTTTCCCTCCTTTCCTGCAAGGGTATTTTTTATTCACTGCATCCCTCTGTAAGACAGAAAGGCTTGTTCCCATTCCCACATCCTCACCTTAGCCCTTGACTCCCAAGAGGGGCTTCAATAACATTTTCATATTTCCAAGTAGATATTTTGCTCTGAACGTGACAAGTCTCTGCTTGGACACTTGAGCTGCCTAAATATGGATAGTTGATTTGTTCTTGTTCATAGTTCATAATTTTTGAGAGCAGTTGCCTGATCACATAGCTATATGTGCAAACGTGAATACTGCTGACTGCTATACGCCTGCCTCATCAGTATTGTTTTATTTCACTTCATTTTATTTATTTTATTAATATTTTATTTTTGGTGGCTTAAAGTAACAGAACTTTATTCTCTCACTGTAGAGAATAAATGAGAAGTCCAGAGGCCAGAAGTCTGAGATCAAGGTGTCAGCAGGGCCATGCAGACTCTAGGGGAGATTCCTTCCTTGCCTCTTCCTAGCTGTTGGTGGTTGCCAGCAACCCTTGGTGTTCCTTGGCATGTTGATATATCACTCCACTCTCTGCTTCCATCCTCACACGGTGTTCTTTAGGTGTGTCTCAGTGTTGCTGTGTCTTCATATGGCCTTCCTTTTTATTTCTCTATTTCTCTAAACGATTTTTAATGCAATTTTAAAGGTTACACTCCATTTATAGTTACTACAAAATATTGGCCATATTCCCCACATTGTACAATATAGCCTTGTAGCTTATTTTATACATAATAGTTTGCACCTCCCACTCCCCCACCCCTATATTACCCCTCTGCTCTTCCCACTGATAACCACTGGTTTGTTCTCTGTATCTGATTCTGCTTCTTTTTTGTTATATTCACTAGTTTGTTGCAATTTTAGATTCCACATATAAGTGATATCATACAGTTTTTGTCTTTCTCTGTCTGACTTATTTCACTTACCATAATGCCCTCCAATAAAATAAGAAACAACAAAACCCATAAAACAATTCTTGGCTGAACCTGCACAAGTCTGTGTGCACATGTTTCTGACATTTTGCAACAATATCCTGTTACTTTCTTTCTGCTTGTCAATGTCATTGTTTCACAGTCAGTGTGTTTATGCCAGGAGGTTCCTTTTTCTGGAGAATTTGTGGGGGGTTAGCATGAGACCTGGATAGTCACAGGTCAGACAGGATACAGGACAGTCTAGAGAAGAGGCCAAGTCACAGGGCCTTGCCTTCAAACAGGGAGGAAGTGGAGCAGTAGACACAGGTACACAGAACCCATTTGCAAGCCAATGATGGGACCACAAGGAAACAGAGCTTGTTGTGAAGCTAAGACTGGGATATGACACTGGTCCGCATGGAGATCAGGAAAAGAACAATAAAGGGGAAAATGTACTACTGAGGACTATGGAAAATGGGCTGCACACCATACTTTTCATTCATAGATTTCTCCAACCTTGTATTCGTTGATCTATCAGGTGTTTATTGAGCACTTACTTTGTTTCATCTTGATGATGAACCTTGCTTGGCTGTTAAATTCTCTGTATCTAGTTCATCCTCTTCCCTGAAAGGTGCTGGCTGTTGAACCATTTTGCAATTGAAAGAGTTTCTCTAATAGACAGCCTTCCTAGCCTTCTAACTTCCTGTTGCTGGTTTAGATCCTCAGTCGGGGAGTTGGAGCAGAAGAGGAAGGGAGAGAAAAGAGGATGTGGTGTTGAGGTTACAGAGCAGTTGGGGCTGAATGGACTGGGCGCTGGCCAGAGTGGTTGGGAGGTGGGCGTGTCTGTGTGGGTTAATTCTGCCGAGAACTCAGGTAAGTCTTGGACAAGGAAAGTCTACAGCCTATGGTCCCAAGAGCCTCTCTGCATATATGTCCTCTTTGATAGCAGTGCTGTCCAAAGGCAAGGTTGTTTTGAGAGCTTTGGGGCGCTTTTACCTATTATTTCCTCCTGCTTTCCATCTTCTGGGCACACAGTAGAATTAAACTTCCTGGGCCCCTGTGGTTGTGGGGACCATATGGCTTACTTCTGGCCAGTGAACTGAGATGAGAAGTGACATGTGTCTCTCCTGAGCTGCAGCATTTAATTACAGGTGTGAGACCTTCCTGACTGCTCTTTTCTCTCTGCCACTGGCATCCAGCAACAATGGAATCGGTGGTTGCTCTCTCCGCCTGGGCCCTGGGGTGAAGAGATTTGGGGAGCAGCCCCCACACCATTCCCTTCCCACTCTCACCACCTGACCTGCGATATGCAGGGAATGTGAACGAGAAACAACTTTGTTGTTAAGTAGATACTAAGATTTCAGATTTTTTGTTACCAAGCAGCATCTAACCCACGCATTCTTAAGAGGGACAGTATTGCCACCAAGGGGGTGAAAATTGGTTCTTGGGATCGGTGAAAATATACAGTGTATACATACTGTAAATAAACAAATATATAAAGTATCTGTGGTTTTGAAATTTCATGGGGGGGGGGGAGGATTAAGAAAAAATGTCTAAAAAGGACTCCCTGGGGAGGTGATAATGAAAAATAGGTTGAGAAAACTGATCTGGCTTATCCTGAATGATAGAGCTATGAAGCAGAGTCTTTTTTTAAAAACTGAAGTACACTTGATTTATAATATTGTGATAGTTTCAGGTTTACAGCAAAGTGATTCAGTTATATATATATTTCAAATTATTTTCCATTATAGGTTATTACAAGAGACTGAATATAGTTTCCTGGGCTATACAGTAAATCCCTGTTGTTTACCTATTTTATGTGGAGGAGTTTGTATTTGTTAATCCCATACTCCCAGCTTAACCCCCCTTTCCTCTTTGGTAGCTATAAATTTGTTTTCTTTGTCTGTGAATCTGTTTCTGCTTTGTATATAGATTCATTTGTATTAGTTTTCAGAGTCCACATGTAAATGATCTCACATGGTATTTGTCTTTCTCTGTCTGATTTACTTCACTAAGTATAATATTCTCTAGGTTCATCCATGTTGCTGCAAATGACAATATTTTATTCTTTTTTATGGCTGAGTAGTATTCCATTGTATATATGTTCCACATCTTCTTAAGCCAGTCATCTGTTGATGGACACTTGGGTGGTTTCCATGTGTTGGCTATTGTGAATAGAAGGAGCACATAGTCTTTGTCTTTCTCTGTTCCTTTCTGCATCCTTTCCCCCCTTCTCTGTCAGCTCTAGAACACTTTTGGCTACCAGTGCCAAGATGAATATCTGTTTGAAACTTTTTAGGACAGGCGTATTCTTAAATTTTCTGTTTCTCTGTCACCATAAGTACTTTTGAATATTCCAGGCATGTTCTTGATTTTGGGCTTGAAAAAATATGTTTAATTTACCCCAGGGCCTCCATGGTTTTTTGACTTATCTTGAATAGAAGGGTTCTGAAAGTTTTGTTCATGTTCTTTTGTAGGGGATGAGAAAAAGACCACCAGGGTCAGCTTGTGTCTGGGGAATTTCCAGAAGTTCACCTTGCCTTGAGGAATAGTGAAGGAAGAAGCACTTTAATTTTTTGGTTAAGACATTGAGAATGTTTGGGCTTAGAGTAGAAAGTAAATCAGAGATAGCTTTTTCGGTCCTTATGACCTGGCTAAAGAAGGCTTTTGAGGTGAGGGGGGAAATGCCAAACACTAGCTCTGTAAGTAAACAGAGGAGGCAGATCCCCATGGGGCACCCCTGGACAAAATATCTCCCTAACTGGAGAACACTGTCTCCTGAAGGATAAAGCAAGGGAACCAAATATAAATGAGCCCATGTAACTCAAAGCTATAAGATGAAACAGCCCAATGAGAAGTAAGACTCTACTTCTGGGGAAAAGTTCAGGAGACCAGCCAGCCCCCAGATGGACAGAAGGAGTGACAGGGGCCTAGCCAGAATGTGGAACCATGACGGTGAGCTTCTGCTTATTCGACTGATGCTGTGAGACTCGAGGTGACCCTCCTGGCATATAATCATTGCTTAGTAAATATTTATTAAATGAATGCACACGTGAGGGAGTAACTGTCATCGACCACAGTGATTCCCAGGGAAAACAGCTAGGCTGTGATGATGTCTTGCCCTGGAAGCAAGGGTGGAGCAACCCTTGGGGGAATAGGCCCCCTGTGCCCCCTTTTTTCCCTCTCTTTGTCCACTGCTTTCAGTAAATAGGCATCTTTTCTTTTTAACCTCCCTGGTGTTGGGTGCTCAATTTGAACAGTTCCCACGGGTGGTGACTTTAGCTAAATTTGGGAGGTCTTCTAAAACAGCTCCTCTATTCTTTATCCTGTTATTCTACAAATCCTTGCTACTCAGTGTGGTCTGTGGACCAGCAGGATCAGCCTCACCTGAGAGCTGGTTTGAAATGCAGAATCTCAGGCCTGGCCCCAGACGCACTGAATCAGAGTCTGCGTTTTACCAAGATCCCCAGGAAATTCATCTGTCAATCAAAGTTTGAGAGGCTCTGCTATAAATGATTGTAAAGACGATGTTTTACCTCTTATAAGTAATAAAACCACAAGAAAAAGGAAAGACTGTGTAAATAAGTAATTGTTCACATCTGTGAGCTAGAAAAAGAAAGCATTGTGTGAAGGGATGCCCCAGAGATCCCTGCGTCCCCCACCTAGTGAATCAGTCATTGGCACCTCATCCTTTGGGGTGAGATGTCCCCATTGGATGTGTTGTTCATGATGCTGACTGCTTGAGAAAGAGAGCTGGTCCATGTCTTTGTGATGACCATATAGTAAGAAGAGGATTTGCCCTTTTCTTGATTTTAAATCCACTGCTGCACAACCGTTGTTTTTGAAGGTTAATAACAAATCTAATAGAAATTTTCTTAAGAAGAATGAAAGACTCCTTAATATAAAGGTATATATTTTATTTGAAATCCATTTTATGATCAGAACATTCTCTTAATAAAATAGTTTATTGCTGACCTGAGCGCAAGAATTCTTCAGGTACCACGTGTCTTACTGTAGGAATTTATAAATGCTCAGCACGAACCTGTGAAGTGTGATACTCTACAGCGTGTACTTGAACATGTATCAGAATCTCCCACAGAGCTCATTAAAACACAGGCTACAGGCTCCATCCCCAGAGTTTCTGATTCAGTAAGTCAAGTGGGGCCCAAGAATCTGCATTTCCAGTAGTTCCCAGGTGATGCTTGTGTTGCTGGTCCAAGCCACTCTACAAACCACTATGATAGGGAAACTTCAAAAATACTGGGCCTCTCTCATTAAAGTGGGTGACCTCTGTCTGGCCCAAGAGCCAGCTTCAAGCCTTTGGCTCGATTTCATGTACGTTGTTACATTATTGCTTGTTATTGCAACTTCAGTGCAGGAATTCATATTTCTCTTGGCGCGAAGTCTGAGAGAGGCTGTAAGTTGTCCCTCGAAGTCTCACTTCCCTTTGTCTATACGATAAGTTCCCTTTATATGAACCTTCAAGCTGTGAAGTTTCAAAGATGCAAATGTGCCCCCGTATGCCAGCTGCTGTGCTGTACTACTGTACTATTCAAGGTACTGTAAGATTAAAAATGTTTTCTTTATTTTGTGTGTTTGTTTATTTTTTATATATTTATTATTTGTGTGAAAAGTATTATAAACCTGTTACAGTACAGTACTATATAGCCGATTGTGTTAGTTGGATACTTAGGCTAACTTTGTTGGACTTTTACAAACGTGCTCTCGGGACGGAACTCGTTTGTATGTAGGGGACTCACTGTAGTGGTAGAAGCCCTGATATTTACCTGGGCACCTGGCTCCCCAGAATAGTGACTACATTTCCTAGCCTTCCTACACCTAGATGTGACCATGTGACTATGCTGTAGTCAGTTATATGTGGGCAGGAGTGATGTGTGTAATGTCTGCATTATGCCCTTAAGGGGAAAGGACACCTTCCATTCTCCTTCTTCCATCTTGCTGCCCTGAACGTGGATATGATATGGGTACCATTTTGGACCCAACCCGCTATGCTAGAAAAGCCAACCAGCTATGCTAGAAGGAAATGGGATGCCTGACAAAATGGAGCTACCGTACCACCCTGGACTGCTTAGCAGCTGAATTGTTAGGCTCGAAGTAATCACCTTTCTTATTGAGGCCACTCTTATTTTGAGCCTGTGACACAGAAGCCCAACTGATATTCTAACTAATGCCGGAGGATAGTGTGACAATACTATTTACTGGAAAGATTCTGTTTACTTTGGAAGATTTTTCAGGATACAGGACCACGAAAGAGTTTGGAAGAGCAGAACAGAAAACTTATTCTTTGTTTTGTTGGGTTTTTCATTTTTAAGTGTTCGGAAGGAAAGATACCTGCCCACTTTAAAAAATAATTATGAAAAAGAGTAGGATGAAGCTTACAGAGAAAAAGGTCTTAAGCAGCTTAATGTTAATCCAGATCAAATGTCATAGAAATAGGATCTGAGCACAGTATGTCTATTATCTCCACTCTTTTCAGGCCAAGAGCAATGCTTAAACGGTAAACCTATAGAACTGTCAAAGGAGGGAAATATCATAGTCTCAGTGTACTGTGACTTGAGGGAAAAATTGAAATAAAGTCTTTCATGGTAGCTTTATGAATAAAATAGAAAAATTAGGGTTGGACTTCGCTATGGTTAGACAGAATTGTGTCTGACTGATCAACTATAGTTTTAATATTGACTCATGGTGCCGTTCTAACTAAAGGTACCATTCAAGCCATGTTTGACTGTAAAGCACAGAAAATCCAATTGATAGTGGCTTAAGCAATAAAGACACAGTTGTTTCTCATAACAAGAACTCTAGCCATAGGCATAATAGGCTGGTTCAGAAGTTCCTCCAACTTCAAATTGCCTCTGCCTTCATTCATGCTTGTTACCTCAGGGCCACAGGATAGCTGCTATGGCTCTAGGCATCACAATCACATTCAAAGGTAGAAACAATGGAGTAATCAGTGTTGAGAGCACATGTTACATTGACCTTTTCTTGTTTGTCTGTTTTAAAGTGGGAGCAGAGTATCTCCCCATACTGCTTCCTCCTTGTAGATGTCCCTTTATGTCTCACTAGCCACCACTAGTTACAGGGAAGCTGACATATCGGGTTTCTGGCTTTTCTTAGCCTCCATAATTGAAAGAGAGCAAGGAATAAGACAGTTGGGAGAAATGGCTATTGGATGAGTTGACCAACTATGTCTGCCACACTGGGAAAAAGGCCCGTAGGGGTATTTGCAGGGTTTTGTGGGGCTAGCATGAAGGCACCGTTCCTTAACAACTTGAAAAAAGGCACAGCGGTCATGATTATAGTATTTTCAAGTAACACCTGGTGAGGACAGTTAATATCTTGGATGACAGAATTCAGTTTCAAAAATTACATAGTTCCCCTAAAGATAAAAACTTGACGTGCAGATGAAACATGCATTACCTCTGCACAGAGGCATATGTGGCTTGACATCAGTTAATGTGGGAAAAGCCACTGGGGTTTATGCTGGTCATGAATTTCAATATGAGTCATTGAGGAAGAGCATCTGACTAACTTCACAGAAATAAAAATATACAAATTGTAACTTGGTGGCAGAAAAATTTTCTCTTTTCTTGTGATCTTATCTCTATTTCTATTATTCATTTACTAATTCCTTCAGGATAGCTTCATTAAATGTGCAGGATATAGTGCCAGGCACTGGACACACAGCAATGCAAAAAATAGAAAACAAGTAACTATGTAGAGTGGGTTAATTAGAAAGCGTGACGAGTCCTACAAAAATAAAAAGTCAAGGAGACTATGAAACTGGACAAGTGGAGGTTGTGACTTGGCCTTGGGGATACAGGACGGGTGCTGTGAGGAAGGTGTAATTCTGCTGACACTGGGAGGATGAGGGGAATTGGCCCAGCAGATTCACGGGGAGAAAGCGGGTGCCGGCAGAGAAAATGAGCCCTTTTGAAGGCACTGACGTGGGGAGGAGCTGGGCAAGAGCCGGGAGGGGGATTGGCATTGAAACTGCACCTCAGATGGGACTGAACCCACAATATTTCAACTGAAACCACACAGCTTGTCTCAGGATTCAATGAAGCTCAGGTTCTGTGCACCTCGGCGCAGAAGGAATTCAGCGAGAGGCAAAGTGATAGGTAAGAAGTGGATTAATTAATCCAAGGAAAAGTGGGGGAGGGAAGAGGAGACCACCTTCCCCCTCTTCCTTTGTAAAGATGTTGCAGGAAAATGGGGTGCAAGAGGATGGTCAGGTCCCAGGTCTCCAGCGCGTTCCTGGGATGGGCCACCAAGTGAGGGTCCCTGGCTTTGTGCAGAAAAGAGTTCAAGGGTGAGCAGTAGTAAAGTGAAAGCAGAGATACACACTCCATAGGCAGAATGCTGGCCATCTTAGAAGGTGAGAGGTGGCCCCAGGGCAAGAGGTCATCTCAGAAAGTGAGAGCGGCTGGGAGGCATGGGGGTGTTCACCGGCTGGCTAATTTCATAGGTTAAGGAGTGGGAGGAGTATTCTGTCTTGGGGAAGGGGTGGGGATTTCCAGGAATTGGGGCCCCACCCACTTTTGGGCCTTTTATGGGCAGCTTTGGAACTGTCATGGCGTCTGTGGGCATGTCATATAGCATATGCTCACATATTATAATGAGCGCATAATGAGGCCCAAGGCCGACTCCCCCCCCCCCCTTTTATAGGCAGAGGGAGGGGGCTACATGCAGAAACAGCACAGTCAGCTCTGACAGTCATCTTTTATTTTTTAATTTTATTGAAATATAGTTGATTTACAATGTTCTGTTAATTTCTTCTGTATAGCAAAGTGACTTAGTAATTATATATATATATATATTTATTTATTTATTATTCATATTCTTTCCATTATGGTTTACACAGGATATTGAATATAGTTCCCTGTGCTATACAGTAGGACCTTGTTGTTTATCCATCCTATATATACTAGTTTGCACCTGCTCATCCCAAACTCCTAATCCTTCCCTCCCTCCTACACCCACCTTGGCAACCACAAGTCCGTTCTCTATATCTGTGAGTCTGTTGTTGCTTTGTAGATATGTTGATTTGTGTCGTATTTTAGATTCCACATATAAGTGATATCATATGGTATTTGCCTTTCTAACTTACCTCACTTAGTATGATCATCTCTGGGTCCATCCAAGTTGCTGCAAATGGCATTATTTCATTCTTTTTGATGGCTGAGTAATATTCCACATATATATATATACATATATATATTCCATATACATATATATATCTCACATCTTTATCCATTCATCTGCTGATGGGAATTTACATTGTTTCTATGTCTTGGCTATTGTAAATAGTGCTGCTGTGAACACTGGGGTGCATGTATCTTTTTGAGTTACAGTTTTGACAGTCATCTTGAAATTGGTCATGTGGCGGTCTGATCTTTTAAATACAGTTAATTCAGTTCCTGCATCAGTTTATTCCCATTTCTTCGAGGCCAGTTCTCGGAACTGTGGCAGTATATGTCATGGTTACAGTCTGGTCACTAGGTAGTTAACTTCTTCCACCCAGTGGGGGTTTCAGTATTATCTACAGCCCTTAAGAAGGAACTAAAGGTCCTGGTCTTTATTTAGTGACTAAATTATTACTATTTTGTCCCATTTGACTGCCTTCTTTTGCTTCTGCATTTATTTCACTTCTCTGATTAATATTTTAAAATATTTATTTATTTTTGGCTGCTTTGGGTCTTTGTTGCTGCGTGGGCTTTTCTCTGGTTGCAGCGAGTGGGGGCTACCCTTCAGTGTGGTGCATGGGCTTCTCATTGTGGTGGCTTCTCTTGTTGCAGAGCATGGGCTCTAGGGCACATGGGTTTCAGTAGTTGTTGCACAGGGGCTCAGTAGTTGTGGCTTGTGGGCTCTAGAGTGCAGGCTCAGTAGTTGTGGTGCATGGGCTTAGTTGTCCTGTGGCATGTGGAATCTTCCTGGACCAGGGATCGACCCTGTGTCCCCTGCATTGGCAGGCGGATTCTTAACCACTTTGCCACCAGGGAAGTCCACACTTCTCTGATTAAACTTATTCTTTGACTAAAATTTTTCCACAAACAAAAGGCAGACTGAGGACATGGAGTGGAGGGGGACATGGAGTCCCCTCTTTTCTTTGATATTCCTCAATATTGAGGAGGGCCAGGAACAGAACAAGAAAGGGAATAAAGTTTTGGATAGAGACGTTAATCGTAAACCTGACAGAGGAACTCGGTTTTAGTTCCATTTCTGTTCCAATTTTCTCCAACTCTTTGAGGGAATGGGCAATGACTGTTCTGGCTACCTCCTGCTGAAATAGGGTGCAGTCCTGCCAACTCTCTGAACAGAAAGTTGGAAATAATCTCGAGTTCCAAGCTTACCATCAATATTTTGTATTATAAAAATTTTACCTCTCTCTGACTGCTTTGTCATAACACCTAGACAAACATTTGAAAATTAGTAGGCATATTACAATGAAGATAATCAAAATGCATCTTTGTACAGTTCTCTGAATGTATTTTTTTCCCCAAATGGTTAAAGCAGATGTACAGTGTATGTGTGTGTGTGTGTGTGTGTGTGTGTGTGTGTGTTGCTTCTTTTTTTTTTTAATTTTTATTTTATATTGGAAGATAGTTGATTTATAATGTTACAATGTATATTTAATATGCCACCAATGGGCTGTTTGGTCAGTCTAAAGTTCTAATTAAATCATATATAAGCCAGAATGACTTCCCCATACCTCAATATGTGAAATTTTCCTCCATCATTTTCCCTTTTTAATTGAAAATCTTTCCATAGAAAGCATTGATAATCAATATATTTTTCCATTGTTGCCAGAGCGGCTTAGTTGCCTGCTCTGGGTCCATTCATGTCTCTCGGTGCTAGGCCTACTTTTTGTTTGTATATTGGCCTAGTTCTCCACGTTGGGGGAAAACTAATCAGACATGACAAACAAGTACAGAGAGGTATGCTGATGGGGCAATATTTTATAGGCCATACATTTTATCACTTATACCCAACTGTCACACTAACATTGTACATGTGCTTTTAGCAGTAAACTAAAAAAGTAAACTAAAAAGCCAGCAGTGATACACATTATAAATAATTATACTTTGTGATAACTTTACTGGACAATTTTTCCATCCTGAACATTGGGGTCAAAAATATGGTTTGGAGCTTCCCTGGTGGTGCAGTGGTTAAGAATCCGTCTGCCAATGCAGGAGACATGGGTTCGAGCCCTGGTCCGGGAAGATCCTACATGCTGCGGAGCAACTAAGCCTGTGCGCCACAACTACTGAGGCTGCGATCTAGAGCCTGTGAGCCACAGCTACTGAGCCTGTACTCCACAACTACTGAAGCCCGCACACCTAGAGCCCATGTTCCGCCATAAGAGAAGCCACTGCAATGAGAAGCCTGCGCACGGCAACAAAGAGTAGCCCCCACTCACCGCAACCAGAGAAAGCCCGTGTGCAGCAACAAAGACCCAATGCAGCCAAAATAAATAAATTTATTTAAAAAAAAATATGGTTTGAAGCAAAGCAATAACTTACCATTAGAATTCTTTAAATTTCTTACCCAGTTTAGCAATATGATCTGAAAGTTATCAAGTGTTTTCCATATAATTTAACATGCCAAATAATCCTAGTTACTTTAATATTTCTTCTGAGCTACCTAGAGACCCTTTGGAATACTCAAATTTAACTAGGGAAATTTTCCCATCCTAAACATTGGGGTCAAAATATGGTTTGAAGGAAATCAGTAGCTTTCCATTAGAATTCTTTAAATTTTTTACCCAGTTCAGCAGTATGATCTGAAAGTTATCAAATGTTTTCCATATAATTTAACATACCAAATAATCCTAGTTACTTCAATATTTCTTCTGAGATGCCTAGGGGCCCTTTGGAGTACTCAAGTTAGCTAGGGAAAGAAACTTACAATCTGTTATCAAAAGCAGCTCAATATTCCAGGAAAATTTTGTTCTCTTAACAGGAAGAAAGAAAACCAAATTCCAGTCTTGTACCAGCTTACTATTAATAACAAAGTTCATTTACCTAATTAAATCCAATCTAATCTTAATCACTCCTGACAGTGTACAAAATTCTTTTCTCAAAGTTCCCTTTTTTCACAAACCTTTTATTACTTTTTGTATCCGTATGATTTGTCCCTAATATTTCCCCATCCAGAAACAACCAGCTCTAGCACAACATGATTATCATCAATTTTCCTCAACAAAAACATCTCCATTCTTTATATCACCTCTCACCGACAACACATATCCTATTTATTTTACACACTGAAATGCTTCCCTTATCATTTCTGGTAGCTTTAATTACATGTTACAATTTTTAACCCTTAAAAGCCTTAACAAAACCAAGAAACAAGCAGTTGAACTGTTATACCAGCATTTACTGATTGGCAAAGTTAAGAACATATTCCATAACCTCTAAAAACAGACATTTTTCTCATAGCATAATTTCTCTTTAATGTGGTACAACATGCGTATTTAGTAAACCCAAACATCTTTAGTATTTTTTCTGTCATAAGAAGGCAAAAGTAGGTAAACTTAGATTTGTTCAGCAATCAGTGTTCCAGTATTTTATCTTAAAAATGATTTAGACATTCAATTAGTTTTCATCATTTAACTTAGTTTAGCAAAACTCTAAAGTTTCAAGTCACCAAAAATCTGGAAAAGCTATTTTTAGGTAGACATCCCTGAAACATGATTATGTTCAAAGACTTTATCCAAAAGCTTTTTTTTTTTTTTTTTTTTTTTTTTTTCAGTACTTGGGCCTCTCACTGTTGTGGCCTCTCCCGTTGCGGAGCACAGGCTCCGGATGCGCAGGCTCAGCAGCCATGGCTCACGGGCCCAGCTGCCCCGTGGCATGTGGGATCTTCCCGGACCGGGGCACGAACCCGTGTCTCCTGCATTGGCAGGCGGACTCTCAACCACTGCGCCACCAGGGAAGCCCTATCCAAAAGATTTTGATCCCACTTATGACAATGTCACATACAGACATATCATATTCAGACAGAGATCTCAAATCAGATACTTCAATACAAAATTTATCTATTTATAAATTTATCTATTTATAAATTCAATATAGAATTTATCTATTTATAAATAATTAATCTATTTATTTATAAATTATTTATAAACAGATAAATTTATAAATAAATTTACCTATTTATAAATTATTTATAAATTTCAATATAGAATTTATCTATTTATGATATGTCACATATAGACATATATTCAGAGATCTCAAATCAGATATTTCAATATAGAATTTATTTATAAATTTATCTATTTATAATAATTTATAAATATAGAATTTATCTATTTATAATAATAAAATATTTATTATAAATAATATCTATAAATAATAATTTATCTATTTAAAAATTTATCTATTTATAAATCTATTTATGAATAACAGTTGGAATAAGTTAAATTTTCTCACTTGAGTTTAAAAGGCTTCTTGGGACTTCCCTGGTGGTCCAGTGGTTAAGAATCCACCTTCCAATGCAAGGGACATGGGTTCAATCCCTGGTCAGGGAACTAAGATCCCACATGCCGTGGGGCAACTAAGCCCATGCACCACAACTACTGAGCCCATGTGGTCTGGAGCCTGCACACGCCACAACTAGATGCCTGAGCGCTGCAACAAAGAGTCCGCGCACTGCAATAAAGAATCTGCGCGCTGCAACGAAAGATCCCGCATGCCGCAACGAAGATCCTGCGTGCTGCAACTAAGACCCGATGCAGCCAAATAAATAAATATTAAAAAAAAAAGTCTTCTCCCTGCTCCCCCTTTTTTTCCCTTTGCTTGAAGTTCTACTAATTAACTTTGTCTCAGGCAAAGTGGACTGTGTTTGTATTTCAAGGACATGATAAGAGTTAACTTTAAGCTTTCTCTTAGGCATATTTTTGTTCTCTCAGGGTCAGAATTCTGAAAACAGTATTTTATCAAACTAGATTTCTCTAACTGCATATGCAAACAGAACCAGTTTTGGAGTTTCAAAGGAGTTGCATCTGAACAATTTTCTCTGGAGTGTGAGGAATACTGTTGGCCACAAAGTGTTTAGAAAATCAGCTTTCTTTTACTTTAGTTATAGTTTCATAACTTAGACTTTTTCTAATGAATTGAACCTGAATTTCCCATTTTACAAAAGGCAACAAAAATACCAACCACACAAATGGAATACACACTCACACACCAGAAGATAGAACTGTCACAAATCCACCAAGAGGATGACCCATACGGAGTCCCAAACAAACACTTCCCAACACAAACAGGCCTTGACGTCAGACACATGTCAGAACCAACTGGCAAAAATGCCCAAATGACACTTCGTGCTCACAAACGGTCCTCAATGGTAGACACACATCAGAACCAATTGGTAAAAATGCCCAAACGACACTTTGTGCTTAAAAGAGAAGTTTGCCGGGTGCACACTAGTGGACTTAGTCTTGGAGCTTGTCAGCTCGTCCAAAGGCATCTTTCCATTCCACCAAGGAAAAGCATACATTGGCAGCCAGTGCCGAGCAAGGGAGAAACAGGGAGGATCCCCAAAGCAAATATTTTTGGCAGCTGCCAGGAACATCCTCCCAAATCCCCCCCCCAGGGCCAGTGAGTCATGAGCAGCAGGCTCCTTGCTGCCATCCCCAAGCGTCATCATGGCGGCGGCTCTGCTTGGGGAACCCTGGGAGCCAGATATCGCAAGAGCCCAGCCTCACGTTCGGAGCAAAAACCATTACCAAAAGTGGGTCTGTGTTCTCGCCACTCGAAAGCCAATAAAGAGGTAAGCTTGGTGGAAAGGAAAGTTTGCTTTATTTTGGAGGCCGGCAACCGGGGTGGGTGGGGAACTCTTGTCCAAAGACCGACTCCCCACACCGACAGTCAGTGGGCAAGAGCTTTTATAGACGCAGGGAGGGGGCTACATGCAAAAACGGCAGAGTGAGCTCTGACGCTCATCTTGAAATCGGTCATTGGTGGTCTGACCACCCTCATCTTGACTGTTTTAAGTACAGTTAATCTTCAGTTTCAGGGTGGGTTTGTTCCCCTGTCTTTGAGGCCAATTCTCGGGATTGTGGCAGTTTATGTCATGGTGACAGTCTGATCATGATGTATTAACTTCCTCCACCTGGTGGGGGTTTCAGTATCTATAAGACAGCTCACAGGACGCGGCTCAATATTATCTATAGCCCTTGAGGAGGAATTAAGTTCCTTGACTTTGCTTAATGACTAAACTATTATTATTTTGTCCCGTTTGCTTTCCTTTGCTTCTCCATTTTTTCTCTCCTATGATTAAACTTATTCTTTGACTAAAGTTTTTCCACAGACAACAGGCAGGCTGAGGACATGGGGTCCTGCTCTGTTTCAATAAGATAGTGAATATGGTTCCCTGTGCTATACAGTAGGACCTTGTTGTTTATCCATCTTATATAGACGAGTTTGCATCTGTTAATCCCAAACTCCCTGGGCCTGGAGCTTTAAAGAAAGAAAGTCTGGCTGGAGAGCAAATGTGTGACCATCTGCTTAGAGATGGCGAGGAACCAGGCTGTGGATGAGGTGTTCCAGGTAGAGGGCACGTGGAAGGAATCAAAGCAGACCTAGGACCAAGCCATGAGGAACCAACTTTCAAGTCTGAGAGACGGGGAGGAGGACCTGGCAAATGACTCAGAGGAGGGGGATGTCTGGAGGTGGGAGGAAAGCCCGGAGATCGCTGTGTCTCAGAAGCCAGAAGAGGCTAATGTTGCCTGGAGGGCACGTTGCCTGTGGACATATTTGTTGGACCAGCATGAAGTCTGGTGGAGTTATAGGCACCAAAGCTCCCCTTACCTGCTTTCCACCTGCAATTGAATTGCTTTCACCCACACTGGGTTTACTTAATAATGTTGAAAATTCCTTCTTCTCAGCATTTCAATTGTGTGAGTTTACCCTTTGATCTGTCTCATTTTGTAAACCACTCAGCCTAAATTACTTTTTGGTGATTATTTTTTTTCCGCTTTGTGTGACAGGGGACCTCAATAGAAGGAGAGTTTCCAACCCTCAGCTCTGGAGGTTTGCATTTCAAAAGGCCATTCAGCGGCCGGCCAGAAACCCGGTGGGTTTGCAATCAGTCTGTCTTTTCACTTCCTCTGGCACAAGAGCAGCCAGGCAGCTCGCAAAACAATGAGGATGGGGTGTCGACCTCGAATTGGCCCCGACCCACTGTGCGTTTCAAAGCAGATTAGGAGACACTTTGAACAAGGCCTTGCTCCTTGTCAGGTGTCCTTCCCAGCGCCTCAGGTGGAACTAGAGATGAGCTCCGTGAATTGTTAATGCTGATCCGAAAGGGCGCTTTCAATAATTCCTGCCCCATCTCTTCTCTGGGTGCAAATCCCATCCCAAAGGAGGGCAAAAGGCAGTCCTCAAAGGGAACCCCACAAGTGATCACTGACAAATTAGAGAGATGAGAAATTCAGGGGCAAAATACAAGTTGATTTGGTTATTTTTTTAGGTCACTGTTTTTTCATTCTGAATAAGTGTATGTAAATCTTGCCTGATACTTTCCCCCCTTTTCTGGCAGCTGGGGATGATTTCTTATGAAGCATTTGGTGTGGCATCATTAATATTTTTAGCTGCTGTGACCAAATAACAGCTTTATTTGGGTAGTGTAGAATTTTGTGTCCTAAAGCACTTTTTTTTTTTTAATTGACAGTATCTTTGAAGTTGCAGAAGTATCTATCTCTCTTTTTCTTTAATTTTTATTTTTCATTGAAGTATAGTTTGTCTACAATGTTGTGTTCCTTTCTGGTGTACAATAAAGTGATTCAATTATACGTATATATACTTTTTCAGATTCTTTTCCATTATAGGTTATTGCAAGATATTGTATATAGTTCCCTGTGTTCTACAGTAGGATGTTGCTGCTTATCTATTTTATATATAGTAGTGTGTATCTGTTAATCCCAACCTTCTAATTTATCCCTCCCCCCTCTTTCCCCTTTGGTAACCGTAAGACTTTTTTCTATGTCTGTGAGTCTGTTTTTGTTTTGTAACAAAGTTCACTTGTATCATTTTTTAGATTCCACACGTGAGTGATATCATATGATATTTGTCTTTGTCTGACTTACTTCACTTAGTATGATCGTCTCTAGGTCCATCCATGTTACTACAAATGGCATTGTTTCATTCTAAAGCACTTTAAACGCACACGCATGCACGCACACACACAGACACCCAGAACTAAGGCTTACTAGACTTTTTATTTTCAATTTTAAGATCTTGCTTTGTGTCGCCGAATTACCATAAATTCTACCCCCGTTTCTTGCCAGGCTCACCCCCAGCTTCTCAGACATGCTGTTTCTTCCCTCTGCTACCCACTGCCCTTGCCCCTCCTTTGCTAAGTGAATTCTCTCCAGGCATGATGACGCCTGGCAGTGAAAGAAGAAATAATCAACTGCAGCTGAGAAATATTCCCCAGTGATATTTGCAAGCCTGAAATTTCAGCCTCATGTCAGGGAGAGAAATGAACGGATTGCTTGCGGGAAGAAGTTTCCCATTCTAATCTGAAAAAATATAAACAGAGAGTACACAGTAAAGGATTAGGAAAAAAGGATCATAAAGCTTTCTTAATGTTTCCAGCCCGGGAATCCAGAGTCACAGGGTTTAAAGGACTTTCAGGGGTCATTTAGCTCAATGGACATGAATTATTTTATTTTTTATTTTTTTAACATCTTTGTTGGAGTATAATTGCTTTACAATGGTGTGTTAGTTTCTGCTTTATAACACAGTGCATCAGATATACATATGCATATGTCCCCATATCTCCTCCCTCTTGCATCTGCCTCCCACCCTCCCTATCCCACCCCTCTAGGTGGTCACAAAGCACCAAGCTGATCTCCCTGTGCTATGCGGCTGCTTCCCACTAGCTAGCTATTTTACTTTTGGTAGTGTATATACATGTCCATGCCACTCTCTCACTTTGTCCCAGCTTACCCTTTCCACTCCCCGTGTCCTCAAGTCCATTCTCTACGTCTGCGTCTTTATTCCTGTCCTGACCCTAGGTTCATTAGAACCTTTTTTTTTTTTTTTAGATTCCGTATATATGTGTTAGCATATGCTATTTGTCTTTCTCTTTCTGACTTACTTCACTCTGCATAACAGACTCTAGGTCCATCCACCTCACTACAAATAACTCAATTTCATTTCTTTTTATGGCTGAGCAATATTCCATTGTATATATGTGCCACATCTTCTTTATCCACTCACCTGTCGATGGACACTTAGGTTGCTTCCATGTCCTGGCTATTGTAAATAGAGCTGTAATGAACATTGCGGTACATGACTATTTTTGAATTATGGTTTTCTCAGGGTATATGCCCTGTGGTGGGATTGCTGGGTCATATGGTAGCTCTACTTTTAGTTTTTTAAGGAACCTTCACACTGTTCTCCACAGTATCTGTATCAATTTACATTTGCACCAACAGTGCAAGAGGGTCCCCTTTTCTCTACACCCTCTCCAGCATTTATTGTTTGTAAATTGTTTGGTGATGGCCGTTCTGACTGGTGTGAGGTGATACCTCATTGTAGTTTTGATTTGCATTTCTCTAATGATTAGTGATGTTTCATGTGTTTGTTGGCAATCTGTATATCTTCTTTGGAGAAATGTCTGTTTAGGTCTTCTGCCCATTTTTGGATTGGGTTTGTTTTTTTGATATTGAGCTGCGTGAGCTGCTTGTATATTTTGGAGATAAATCCTTTGTCAGGAGCTTCATTTGCAAATATTTATTCTCATTCTGAGGGTTGTCTTTTCATCTTGTTTATGGTTTCCATTGCTGTGCAAAAGCTTTTAATTTTCATTAGGTCCCATTTGTTTATTTATTTATTTTATTTCCATTTCTCCTGGAGGTGGCACAGAAAGGCTCTTGCTGTGATTTATGGCATAGAGTGTTCTACCTATGTTTTCCTGTAAGGGTTTTATAGTGTCTGGCCTTACATTTAGGTCTTTAATCCATTTTGAGTTTATTTTTGTGTATGGTATTAGGGAGTGTTCTAGTTTCATTCTTTTACATGTAGCTGTCCAGTTTTTCCAGCACCATTTATTGAAGAGGCTGTCTTTTCTCCATTGTATACTCTTGCCTCCTTTATCAAAAATAAGGTGACCATATGTGCATGGGTTTATCTCTGGGTTTTCTATCCTGTTTCATTGATCTATATTTCTGTTTTTGTGCCAGTACGATACTGTCTTCATTACTGTAGCTTTGTAGTATAGTCTGAAGACTGGGAGCCTGATTCCTCCAGCTCCATTTCTCAAGACATTTTAGGCTATTTGCGGTCTTTTGTATTTCCATACAAATTGTGAAATTTTTTGTTCTAGTTCTGTGAAAAATGCCATTGGTAGTTTGATAGGGATTGCATTGAATCTGTAGATTGCTTTGGGTAGTATAGTCATTTTCACAATGTTGATTTTTCCAATCCAAGAGCATGGTATATCTCTCCATCTCTTTGTATCATCTTTAATTTCTTTCATCAGTGCCTTATAGTTTTCTGCATACAGGTCTTTTGTCTCCTTTGGTAGGTTTATTCCTAGGTATTTTATTCTTTTTGTTGCAGTGGTAAATGGGAGTGTTTCCTTAATTTCTCTTTCAAATATTTCATCATTAGTGTATAGGAATGCAAGAGATTTCTGTGCATTAATTTTGTGTCTTGCTACTTTACCAGATTCATTGATTAGCTCTAGCTTTCTGGTAGCATCTTTAGGATTCTCTATGTATAGTATCATGTCATCTGAAAACAGTGACAGCTTTACTTCTTCTTTTCTGATTTGGATTCCTCTTCCTTCTCTGATTGCTGTGGCTAGGACTACCAAAACTATGTTGAATAGTACTGGTGAGAGTGAACAACATTGTCTTGTTCCTGATCTTAGAGGAAATGGTTTCAGTTTTTCACCATTAGAACGATGTTGTCTGTGAGTTTTTCATATATGGCCTATATTGTGTTGAAGTAAGTTCCCTCTATGCCTACTTTCTGGAGGGTTTTTATCATAAATTGGTGTTGAATTTTGTCGAAAGATTTTTCTGCATTTAGTGAGTTCATCATGTGGTTTATCACATTGAATGATTTGCGTATATTGAAGAGTTCTTGCATTCCTGGGATAAACCTCACTTGATCATGGTGTATGATCCTTTTAATGTGCTGCTGGATTCTGTTTGCTAGTACTTTTGCATCTATGTTCATCAGTGATATTGGCCTGCAGTTTTCTTTCTTTGTGACATCTTTGTCTGCTTTTGGTATCAGGGTGATGGTGGCCAGGTAGAATGAGTTTGGGAGTGTTCCTCCCTTTGCTATATTTTGGAAGAGTTTGAGAAGTGTAGGTGTTAGCTCTTCTCTAAATGTTTGATAGAATTCACCTGTGAAGCCATTTGGTCCTGGGCTTTTGTTTGTTGGAAGATTTTTAATCACAGTCTCAATTTCAATGCTTGTGATGGGTCTGCTTGTATTTTCTATTTCTTCCTGGTTCAGTCTCGGAAGGTTGTGCTTTTCTAAGAATTTGTCCATTTCTTCCAGGTTGTCCATTTTATTGGCATAGAGTTGCTGTTAGTAATCTCTCATGATCCTTTGTATTTCTGCAGTGTCAGCTCTTACTTTTCCTTTTTCATTTCTAATTCTATTGATTTGAGTCTTCTCCCTTTTCTTCTTGATGAGTGTGGTTAACGGTTCATCAATTCTGTTTATCTTCTCAAAGAAGCAGCTTTTAGTTTTATTGATCTTTGCTATTGTTTCCTTCATTTCTTTTTCATTTATTTCTGATCTGCTCTTGATTCAGGTTTCTTTCCTTCTGCTAACTTTGGAGTTTTCTTCTTCTTTCTCTAATTGCTTTAGGTGTAAGGTTAGATTGTTTTTTTGAGATACTTCTTGTTTTTTGAGGTAGGACTGTATTGCTATAGCCTTCCCTCTTAGAGCTGCTTTTGTTGCATCCCATAGGTTTTGGGTTGTTGTGTTTTCATTGTCATTTGTTTCTATGTAGTTTTTGATTTCCTCTTTGATTTCGTCAGTGATCTCTTGGTTATTTAGTAATGTATTGTTTAGCCTCCATGTGTTTGTATTTTTTACAGATCTTTTCCCGTAATTGATATCTAGTCTCACAGCATTGTGGTCACAAAAGATACTTGATACGATTTCAATTTTCTTAAATTTACCAAGGCTTGATTTGTGACCCAAGATATGATCTATCCTGGAGAATGTTCCATGGGCACTTGAGAAGAAAGTGTATTCTGTTGATTTTAGATGGAATGTCCTATAAATATTAATTAAGTCCATCTTGTTTAATGTATCATTTAAAGCTTGTGTTTCCTCATTTATTTTCATTTTGGATGATCTGTCCATTGGTGAAAGTGGGGTGTTAAAGTGCCCTACTATGATTGTGTTACTGCTGATTTCCCCTTTCATGGTTGTTAGCATTTGCCTTATGTATTGAGGTGCTCCTATGTTGGGCGCATGAATATTTACAATTGTTATATCTTCTTCTTGGATTGATCCCTTGATCATTACGTAGTGTACTTCTTTGTCTCTTGTAATAGACTTTATTTTACAGTCTATTTTGTCTGATATGAGAATTGGTACTCCAGATTCCTTTTGATTTCCATTTGCATGAAATGTCTTGTTCCATCCCCTCTCTTTCAATCTGTATGTGTCCCTAGGTCTGAAGTGGGTCTCCTGTAGACAGCATATATATGGGTCTTGTTTTTGTATCCATTCAGCCAGGTTGTGTCTTTTGGTTGGAGCATTTAATCCATTTATAGTCAAGGTTAGTATCGATATGCATGTTCCTATTACCATTTTCTTAATTGTTTTGGGTTTGTTATTGTAGTTCTTTTCCTTCTCTTGTGTTTCCTGCCTGGAGAGGTTCCTTTAGCTTTTGTTGTAAAGCTGGTTTGGTGGTGCTGAATTCTCTTAGCTTTTGCTTGTCTGTAAAGCTTTTAATTTCTCTGTCGAATCTGTATGAGATCCTTGCTGTGTAGAGTAATCTTGGTTGTAGGATTTTCCCTTTCGTCACTTTAAATACGTCCTGCCACTCCCTTCTGCTTGCAGAGTGTCTGCTGAAAGGTCAGCTGTTAACCTTATGGGGATTCCCTTGTATGTTATTTGTTGTTTTTCCCTTGCTGCTTTTTTTTTTTTTTTTTTTGCGGTATGGGGGCCTCTCACTGTTGTGGCCTCTCCCGTTGCAGAGCACAGGCTCTAGACAAGCAGGCTCAGTGGCCATGGCTCACGGGCCCAGCCGCTCTGCAGCATGTGGGACCTTCCCGGACTGGGGCACGAACCCGTGTCCCCTGCATTGGCAGGCGGACTCTCAACCACTGCGCCACCAGGGAAGCCCCCCTTGCTGCTTTTAATATTTTTTCTTTGTAGTTAATTTTTCATAGTTTGATTAATATGTGGCTTGGCGTGTTTCTCCTTGGATTTATCCTGTATGGGACTCTCTGCGTTTCCTGGACTTGATTGACTATTTCCTTTCCCATATTAGGGAAGTTTTCAAGTATAATCTCTTCAAATATATTCTCAGACCCTTTCTTTTTCTCTTCTTCTTCTGGGACCCTTATAATTTGAATGTTGGTGTGCTTATTGTTTTCCCAGATGTCTCTAAGACTGTCCTCAATTCTTTTCATTCTTTTTTCTTTGTTCTGCTGTGTGGTAGTTATTTCCACTATTTTATCTTCCAGGTCAGTTATCTTTTCTTCTGCCCCAGGTATTCTGCTGTTGATTCCTTCTAGAGAATTTTTAATTTCATTTATTTTTTTGTTCATCATTGTTTGTTTACTCTTTAGTTCTTCTAGGTCCTTGTTAAACGTTTCTTCTATTTTCTCCATTCTATTTCCAAGATTTTGGGTCATTGTTATTGTTATTACTCTGAATTCTTTTTCAGGTAGACTGCCTGTTTCCTCTTCATTTGTTTGGTCTGGTGGGTTTTTACTTTGCTCATTCATCTGCTGTTTTTTTGTCTGTCTTTTCATTTTGCTTAACTTACTATGTATGGGGTCTCCTTTTTGCAGGCTGCAGGTTCATAGTTCCCCTTGTTTTTGGTGTCTGCCCCCAGTGGCTAAGGTTGGTTCAGTGGGTTGTTGTAGGCTTCCCGGTGAAGGGGTCTGGTACCTGTGTTCTGGTGGATGAGGCTGGATTTTGTCTTTCTGGTGGGCAGGACAGTGTCTGGTGGTGTGTTTTGGGGTGTCTGTGACCTTTTCATGATTTTAGGCAGCCTCTCTGCTAATGGGTGGGGTTGTGTTCCTGTCTTGCTGGTTGTTTGGCACAGGGTGTCCAGCCCTGTAGCTTGCTGGTCGTTGAGTGGAGCTGGGTCTTAGCGTTGAGATAGAGATCTCTGGGAGAGCTTTTGCCATTTGATATTACATGGAACTGGGAGGTCTCTGGTGGACCAATGTCCTGAACTTGGCTCTCCCACCTTAGAGGCATAGGCCTGACACCTGGCTGGAGCACCAATACCCTTTCAATGACACGGCTCAGAAGAAAAGGGAGGAAAAAAGAAAAGAAAGAAAGAAAGAAAGAAAGAAAGAAAGAAGGAAGGAAAAAGAGAGAGAGAGAGAGAGGGAGGGAGGGAAGGAGGGAGGGAGGAAGGACAGAGGGAAGGACGAAGGGAGAAGGAAAGAAAGAAAGAAGTAAAGAAAAAATAAAATAAAATAAAAGTTATTAAAATAAAAAAATAAATTATTAAAAATAATAAAATATTAAAAAGTAATTAAAAAAAAGAAAGAAAGAAGAGAGCAACCAAACCAAATCCACGAATGATAACAAGAACTAAAAACTATACTAAAAACAAACAAACAAACAAAAATCGGACAGACCGAACCCTAGGACAAAAGCAAAGCTATAGAGACAAAATCACACAAAGAAACATACATATACACACTCCCAAAAAGAGAAAAAGGAAAAAAAATTATACCTATATATATAAAAAACAAAAAAGGAAGAGGGCAACCAAATCAATAAACAAATCTACCAATGATAATAAACTCTAAATACTAAACTATGATAAACATGAAACCAGAAACAAATTAGGTGCAGAAAGCAAACCCCAAGTCTACAGTTGCTCCCAAAGTCCACCGCCTCAATTTTGGGAGGATTTGTTGTCTATTCAGGTATTCCACAGATGCAGGGTACGTCAAGTTGATTGTGGAGATTTAATCCATTGCTCCTGAGGTTGCTGTGAGAAATTTCCCTTTCTCTTCTTTGTTCGCACAGCTCCTGGGGTTCAGGTTTGGATTTGGCCCTGCCTCTGCGTGTAGGTCACCTGAGGGCGTCTTCTCTTTGCTCAGACAGAATGGGGTTAAAGTAGCAGCTGATTAGGGGGCTCTGGCTCACTCAGGCCGGGGGGGAGGGAGGGGTACAGAATGCGGGGCATGCCTACGTCGGCAGAGGCCAGTGTGACGTTGCAACAGCCTGAGGCGCACTGTGTGTTCTCCTGGGGAAGTTGTCCCTGGATTGCGGGGCCCTGGCAGTTGCAGGCTACATAGGCTCCCTGGAGGGGAGGTGTGGATAGTGACCTGTGCTTGCACACAGGCTTCTTGGTGGCTGCAGCAGCAGCCTTAGCGTTTCATGCCCGTCTCTCGTGTCCGCGCTGATAGCTGCAGCTCGTGCCTGTCTCTGGAGCTCGTTTAGGCGGTGCTCTGAATCCCCTCTCTTCACGTACCCCAAAACAATGGTCTCTTGCCTCTTAGGCAGGTCCAGACTTTTCCGCAGACTCCCTCCCGGCTAGCTGTGGCACACTAGCCCCTTTCAGGCTGTGTTCACGCCGCCAACCCCAGTCCTCTCCCTGGGATCTGACCTCCAAGGCCCGAGCCTCAGCTCCCAGCCCCCACCAGCCCTGGCGGGTGAGCAGACAAGCCTCTCGGGCTGGTGAGTGCTGGTCAGCACCGATCCTCTGTGTGGGAATCTCTCCACTTTACCCTCTGCACCCCTATTGCTGAACCCTCCTCTGTGGCTCTGAAGCTTCCCCCCCACCCACCCCCCGTCTCCGCCAGTGAAGGGGCTTCTACGGTGTGGAAACCTTTCCTCCTTCACAGCTCCCTCTCACTGGTGCTGGTCCTGTCCCTATCCTTTTGTCTCTGTTTATTCTTTTTTCTTTTGCCCTACCCAGGTATGTGGGGAGTTTCTTGCCTTTTGGGAGGTCTGAGGTCTTCTGCCAGCGTTCAGTAGGTGTTCTGTAGGAGCTGTTCCACATGTAGATATATTTCTGATGTATTAGTGTGGAGGAAATTGATCTCCACATCTTACTCCTCTGCCATCTTGAAGGTCTCTCCCTGAATTATTTTAGACAGGTGGTTGTCTATATCTGATTTTAAATGGCCCCTGGGGAAAAATTCCACAGCTTCCCTTGGTAACCAGTTCCAGTCTATAATAACAGTGATGGAAATGAGGATGGTTTACTCAGAGACATCTGATGGCATTACTGTCAATTAATGAAGGACCAATGGGCAGGACTGCATTGTTTGCATCTGGGTTTTTCTATGTTTATTCCTCTTTCCTAACCCTCTCATGTCAGCCTTCACTTTACAACCGTGACAGTCCAAAGACTCTTTCTTCCTTGTTCCTAACTCAGTCCTCTTGCTGTATTTTAAGCTAGTTTCTTTTTGTTTGGGCCTTAAGGGAGAAGAGCCTTGCTGGACCCTTTCTTCTCTGGGTTGTCTTTCCTAGACTAAGAAATTGTTATTGTTCTTTCAGATCTGTCTACAGTTTGTTCTTTACTGTATACTCAGTATGGTTGGCATTGTTAGTGGAAATCACAACAAAACATTAAGGCAAAGCTACTCATGAGCTTGCCACATCAATGGCTCAGACATTTCATTTGTAGGGGCTTTCTTCTGGTACTTATCTATATGTATACATAATTTTTAATATAATTTTTATTACCTTGATATTCTGGTTTTAAAAATTTAACATTGTATGTTAAGCATTTGTCTTTCCCTCAGAACTATTTTATAAATCGTTGCATACAATTCAGCATTGGTTTTCCATAATGTACAGAACTATTCTCTTCTTGTTAGGCATTTAAATAATTTCCAATTTTTAATGACAAAATAAAGAAGTTGGTGTCAGAGCAAATAGAAGTCCCCAGCAACTCCCAAAGTTGGCAGCTGGACAGGGAGGTGCAAAGCACAGAGAGGTCTCTGGAATCTCACCGAGGCTCAGACTCCAAGTTCTGCTGAAGACAAAGCGTTGATCTTTCCCCAAAACATTTGAACGAAATCTCACGGAACGAGCTGCCAACAAGGCCCAACTGTAGATTAGCTACACTCACTACTGTCCCTTCTCCCCAACCCCGCCAGGCTACCCACATGCTAGCAGCTGACAGAGCAATGGGCATGCTCTTTTCTGGGGATAAGTCTTATCGACTTCAGCCCTTATTGTTCTCTTGCACACAATTTTGGGCATACAATAAAAAGTAGTGAGTCATGAAACAAAGTAGGAAAATGTGACCAATAAACCAGAGAGAAAAGAGTTGAAAGAATTGACCCACATATGGCACAGGTGTTGGAATTAGCAGATGCATACTTTTAAATAGCTATTATTAATACGTTAAAGAATCTAGTGGAAAAGATGAATAACACATGTAAACATAGGTAGAATTTCAGCAAAGAAGGAAAACGTTAAAAGGAACCAAATGGCAGTGCTAAAAAATGTCTATCAGAATTGATTTTTATAATTGAATTGATACACCTAACAGCAGGAAAGGGTCAGTGAACATGGAGACAGGTTAATAGAGATTATACAAGCTGGAAGCAAAGAGGAAATAAAAATGAAAAACCAAAAAGAACATCTGAGACCTATGATCTAATGTAACAGGAATCCTGATAAGAGAGGAGAGAGATAATGGGGCAGAAAAAATATGTGAAAAGCTAATGGCACAAATTTCTCCAAATTGATGAAATATAACTACCCACAGGTCCAAGAATCTCAGTGAACCCTAAGCAGGATAAATTCAAAATAAACCATAGGCAAACATAGTCAACTTCCAAAAAAGAAAGATGAAGAGGAAATTCTAAAATTTGCCTGAAGAAAAAGATATATGACTTACAGAATAATGACAGATTTCTCACCAGAAATAATGTATTTATAAAAAGTATATATCTATACACACATACATATATTCTTTAAAAGGTTATTGGCCACTTAAAACAGTAATAAAGATGTATTGTGGGATTATAATGTATGTAGAAGTAATTTATGTAACAACCACATTCTATGGGGCCCCCTCTAGTCTGTTGGGGCCAGTAGGGCCCTGACAACTTAAGGCTATATTGTGGAAGCCACTAGTGCCATAGGAGAGCTAGTGATGGCTACCAAGCTTCACCTCAGTCCACCCTGGAAATGCTGTGTGGGGCTGGGTAAAGGTGTGAGTCCTGGTCCAGACCTTGGTGGTGCTACCCACTACCTGGGAGATGGTGGTATGGGTGTTCTTGTAGACAAAAGCCAACTTTTAAATGTAGGGAGGAAGAGCTTGGCATAACTTTTTCAGCCTTTGATAAAGAACAAGCAAAATTTCTGAGCTCAGGAATATTAAGAGAGATTATGAAGCGCTGGAGTCCTTTTGGAAAGAGGCCAGCCTTGAGACCAAGTCATCAGAAATGCGGAGCCTGGAGGCAAATAATAAAAAACTAAAAAGTTTCCTTCTTGAGGTTAAAACAGACTTGTCAGTAAAAGAATGGAGGAAAGAGACACCTACAAGTCCAGCACTAGGGAGGGCTCCTCACAGGATGCCCAGTGACGGGAAGGTGCATCAGGAACCATTCTGCCCCGAGTGCCTTACAGTTATGTCAGGGGAGGGAGAGCAGCTATATAAGCTGGCACTGAGGAAAGGTGCGGGTGGGCAACACCACCTCCAGGAAAGCACAACGCTACTTCAACAAGAGGCTGAAGGACAGAAAGAGGGAAAAACTCAACGAATGCAAGGAACAGAAAGAAAAAAGTCTGATGACTTGACAGCAACAGTTTTCAAAGTTTTTGGTGTCAGGACCCCTTTACTTTCTTAAAATTTATTGAGGATCCCAAAGGGCTTTGGACCATGTGGGTTATATCCATTGGTTTTTACTGTATCAGAAATTAAAATGGGGAAATTTTGAGAATAGTATTTATTCATTATTTTATTATCATAATAGCTAATTATACAAAGATTTGTTATTTATTATTATAAACCCCTAACGTTTTATTTATTTTATTTTTAAAAAATTTATTTATTTACTTTATTTTTTTGGCTGTGTTAGGTCTTTGTTGCCACAGGGGAGCTTTCTCTAGTCGCAGCGAGTGGGGGCTACTCTTTGTTGCGGTGCGCAGGCTTCTCATTGTGGTGGCTTCTCTTGCTGCAGAGCACAGGCTCTAGGTGCACGGGTTTCAGTAGTTGTGGCACGTGGGCTCAGTAGTTGTGGTGCACGGGCTTAGTTGCTCCGCGGCATGTGGGATCTTCCTGGACCAGGGCTCGAACCTGTGTCCCCTGCCTTGGCAGGTGGATTCTTAACCACTGTGCCACCAGGGAAGCCCCCCTAAGGTTTTAAAATGACACATTTTAATGAAAGATCGCCATTTTTTCACCCAAAACAACAAAAAATTAGTGAGAAGACTGGCATTATTTTACAGATTTGTAAATTTTTTTAAAAGTCTGACTTAATAGAAGATAGCTGGAATCTTATATCTGCTTCTGCATTCAGTACTTTGCAGTGTATTCCTATAATTCAGATATATGAAGAAAACTCTGTCTTACACAAATATGTAGTTGGAAAAGGGAGGGATATGTTAACAGCTTCTTTAGATAATTGTGGGTATTCTTCTTTGTTACTATACTACAACTTGACAATTGTTTATTAAAGGATAGTTGTGATGTGGGATCTGACAGCATATCAATGACATTTCCATACTCTGCTACATTAAAATTCATTGATTTAACTTGCATTTTATTTTTTATATTTTAAATACACACCACATTTTTAAAAAATAAATCTTTATTGGAGTATAATTGCTTCACAATACTGTGTTATTTTCTCTTGTACACCAAAGTGAATCAGCCATATGCATACACATGTCCCCATATCCCCTCCCTCTTAAGCCTCCCTCCCATCCTCCCTATCCCACCCCTTTAGGTCATCACAAAGCACCCAGCTGATCTCCCTGTGCTATGCTGCTGTTGCACTTTAAATAGATCTTTTACCTAACATTATTATATAATATCATGCATTGCCCTCTTGAAAAATATTGGTTTACTGAGTTATTTATATCTTCCAAATGTTGACATATTTCATTATAAAATATAAAAATATTATATTTGTTATTAACACCACTGATTTAATCAGAAAAGGCTTTAAGTATCGGGAAGCTGTCAAGCTTATGATGACTGATATAATTCTTCCCAAAATTCTGATGTTCGCTTGATAACTTGGATTTTATCTTGGACAAAAAATACTGTCAGGGGGCTTCCCTGGTGGCGCAGTGGGTGAGAGTCCGCCTGCTGATGCAGGGGACACGGGTTCGTGCCCCGGTCTGGGAAGATTCCACATGCCGCGGAGCGGCTGGGCGTGTGAGCCATGGCCGCTGAGCCTGTGCATCCGGAGCCTGTGCTCTGCAACGGGAGAGGCCACAACAGTGAGAGGCCCACATACCGCAAAAAAAAAAAAATACTGTCAGTCGTTTTTCTTGACGTGACAGGCTTGCTTTGTTTATTTTCAATTACGTGTCTGCCAAATCCCTAAATCTGTGTGGTTTGTCAGTTTTTCTTTCAAATGAATATAGTGTTCTGTGAAAAAGTGGCTAAAAAAAAAAGCAAATCAGTCAATTGCACACGTGCTTTCCCTCCAGATAATCTTCACACTCAGTATGAAGCAGAAGCTGCTTTTTTTTTTTTTTTTTTTTTTTAAAGCCAACATTTGTAAGGTGTGAAGAATACAATGACTACTAGTACAGTTTGGTGCTTCTGCCATGATTCATACTAAAATGTCACCAGCTTTACTCATCATTGGTTTTTGCACTGTTCGTGCAAATGTCAACTGTGTAAAAGGAAATAGTGTCTTAGTATTATTATGAACATAGTTTTGACATCACAGATCCTCTAAAAGAGTCTTGGGGACCCCCTTGAATCCACAGACCACAGTTTGCGAACCACCGTTCTAAAGCTTGGACGGAAAAAGTTCTACTTGAGAAGGAACGTCAGACCAAAACTCTGACTAAATGTCTGCTAAAGATGGCAGATTTGGCTGCTGTCCTTGGAAAAGATAACACCAGGAGAAGGACATAATTAGAGAATGAAAATTGGACACCACTTAGATGATAAGTTAATATGACCTTTGAGGAAACTGATTGATGCCATCAAGCTAAATGCTTCCTTGTAACCCCTTGAAGTAGGAAGTAACCAAATATATATTTCACTGGATGGAGAAAATAAAACAATCCCTGACGGATTATACTGCAACTCTCCAAACAGATAAAAAAAAATGCATGGTTGGAATCAGAAAGCGCAAAGATTAAGTGAGGTTCAAAAGCTTCAGCAAAAGCCTAAAGACCAAGCTGTGTCAAGACAAGGCTAAGTAATCTCCCAGGAAATTATCCTGTGGGGAGAGAAGAATGATTTAAAAACTGAGGAGAGGGCTTCCCTGGTGGCACAGTGGTTGGGAGTCCGCCTGCCGATGCAGGGGGCGCAGGTTCGTGCCCCGGTCCGGGAGGATCCCACGTGCCGCGGAGCGGCTGCACCCGTGAGCCGTGGCCGCTGAGCCTGCGCGTCCGGAGCCTGTGCTCTGCAATGGGAGAGGCCACAGTGGTGAGAGGCCCGCATACTTCAAAAAAAAAAAAAACAAATAAAAAACTGAGGAGAAAGGTTTTAAAACATAGCTAAAAACATGAGCTGTGCCGTGAAGATCTGGATGCCAAAACAAAACAAAACCCAAAAATCCAGATCAAATCAAACTAAGAAAAAACAGGCCTGAGCTCTAGAAGAAGAAATGGAAGGACTCATTTGTCCTTTGAAAAGCCAGCTCATTGCTCTTGGTTACGGAAAATGCACATGGAAGACGAAAATCAATGCAGAAGATACAACATTTGAGAGTTTAGAAAAGGATCCGCAAGATGTCGATGATCCAAGCAGAGCATTTGGCAGAGGCCCAGGAGAACCAGGGAATCCTCTGGATCATTAGATCCTCAAGACAGGAGGTATGTCCCATCAAGCTGGGTTGGTTTAGGTATTCAGGGTTCGATGTTGCCCTACTTCACCAGATGTTACCAGATGTCATGTCCATGGGCTCAGGGGGCCCAGGTAGAGTGTCCACCAGGCCATCTGTATCCTGGTCCAACTCTTCCTTCACATGTACAAGACAGAGTTTCCCTTTCTGCTTCAGACACTGGTCCTCTTTCTGCAACAGCAAGATTTATAAGTTTTAATGGGCCTTCTTTTGAGAGAGTGATTTGTCCACATCTTAAAAAAGATGGTGGGACTCATCTTGAGGGTGCTTTTGATAACTTAGGTCCTCCTGGTCCATCTCTAGCACTGGAACGTGAAGCTGGTGCAGGCACTTTTCTCCAACCCCATCATCCAGGTGAAGGTTCCATGCTGGGAAGGGATCCATGTGGTATTCATGAGGGCGGGCCTCATCTGTCTCCCTGTCCTCCAATAAACCTGTGTGAAGCCCTGGGATTACTTCCCACAGGGGATTTTCCTGGCCCTTCATCCTCCAGAACCACTGAGGAACATCCATCCATCAAGGGGGCTTCCTTGTGACTCTTTCCTAAACCTGTGCCCTGGGATTACTTCCCACAGGGGATTTTCCTGGCCCTTCATCCTCCAGAACCACTGAGGAACATCCATCCATCAAGGGGAGGGGGATCTGGTCCTTCCTAAAGGGAGCTCCAAAGAACCAAAACTGCCCACATAGCCCATCGCTCACCTCTATTCTTTGTTTTTTATTTTCAAGTTGTAATTTTTTTAACTTTTTATTTTATATTGGAGTACAGTTGATTAACAATGTGTTAGTTTCAGGTGTACAACAAAGTGATTCAGTTATACGTATACATGTATCTATTCTTTTTCAATTTTTTTTCCCAGTTAGGTTGTTACAGAACATTGAGCAGAGTTCCCTGTGCTATACAGTATGTCCTTGTTGCTTATCTGTTTTAAATATAGCAGTGTGTACATGTCAATCCCACCTTTCTCCTCAGGTAACCATAAGTTAATTCTCTAAGTCTGTCTCACCTCTATTCTATACGTGTGGAGGCCGGAGGAATTAGTGGATCTTGCTAGGGAGATGCTCTCTGGGGAGAGCTGAAGGGGTGTGGTGTTTCTCCCCATTCACACCCCCACATCAGGCCAAGTGAGGGGGTTCTCAGTAAAACTCTTGGAGGCATGTCCTGTGTTGTAGTACACTGCTGCTGGGGTCTGGTTCACACGTAGACAGAGGCTAGTTACAGCTGCCCTTGAGGTCAGGGCATTGAGAGGGCAGGGGCAGGAGCAAGGAGCACTTTCAGCCTTTTTAGAACAAAGGTGGTCCTTGGAAGGTAACTGGGCTTGTGTGGAATTTAAAGCATCCGCCCAAGGGGTCAGCCTGTGCCAAAGTGGTAACCCAGAAGCAAGCATCCTGCCCAAGGGGTCCCAGAAGCAAGAGTCTGTGCTTTACCGGAACAGTGTAGTGGGAGCCCCGCAAGTGGGGAATTCGCCCCCAAAAGGAACTAAAGGGCAAGGGATACTAGTATTTAGGTATCTGGCCCCCACAGAGCGCTCTGATCCCAGGTTTATATCAGTCAAGCAAGACTTTTCACCACCCGCCTTACCTTTCCTCTTTTCTCCTATCCCTATCCTGAGCAGGGAAGTGGGAAAGGAAGCATTTAAAACAAAAAATTTAAAAAGCCCCACCCACCTCCACTGCCCCCCAGTCTACATTGCAAGTTCCTAAGCTCAGATTATATCAAGAGTTTTAAATGAAATGAGACTGAAGTTTTAATTCCGATTTTATTGAACATTTTAATACCCCCAAATGAGACTGTTACTTAGTTTTAATACTTTAAAATGATTGAAAGGGCTGTAGGATTGGCTTCAAATATCATCTAGTGGAGAGACAGAAATGTTAAAAAGGAAGATGATTCAATACTTTACTCCCACTTGGTTTGGATTGTTAAATATACATATTAGGATACTAATGAATATCTTTGGGCATGGACCTTTATTCTTCTTTGGAGTAATTTCCTTAAGATAAATGCCCAGGTGTAGAGTAATTCGTCAAAGGTTATGAATATCATTATGGCTTCAGGTAAGCAATACTAAGCTGACAACCCATAAATTTACCAACATAAACTGCTGCTGGCAACGTAGGAGAAAATCAATTTCATGACAAACTTCATGGTACAGTTGTCACCCTTGTGAGAAGATGTCCCAAGTCAGGGCCATGATAATACAGTGTAGAAAGCAGAACAGTACTCAGAACTCATAGTTTTCTCTCTGCATCTATGACAGTATATTTAGGAAAAAATTACAAATATTTTTACAGAGTTTGTTTTGCCAAAATAAAAATGTGTTTATACAGTACGTATTCCTATTCATTTGGTTGTTAGTATTTTCCCATATCAATACACAAAGTTCTGTCTTATTCTGTCAATGGATGTCCCAATCTCTTTGAACAAAACAATGATATATGTGAAAAATTAAATGTTGGGGAAAAGTCACATTGAATTTCTCATAACCAATTAATTGATTGATTTTTACAAACACTGTAGTCTTTTTTTTCCTTCCTGCCCCTTTCCTTTCTTTCTTGATTGCTGCATTCTATATTATACATTATTTTCAAGGTGCTGTGCTGTGCACTGCAGCACTCACTCATTTAATATACAGACACTTTATATACAGGCATGAATGAAACGAACATGGCATCTGCCTTCTGGAAGAATTTCCACCCTAATAGAAACTTTCACTTTCTACTTTGCCTCCTAAGGGTAAGCTGAATACTTACACCCCAAATGCATATTATATCCTATATAGTTTGCCAGAACTTTGGCTACAAATTAATAGTGATCTTCCTGGTAGCCAAAACAAAGTGAAACATTTAAGCAGATAACATAAGTTACAATTGCTGAGGAAATGCACTGCTATTCACAGTTTGGGGGATAGAGTGCATTTTTTCTGCAAGTCTTCATTAAAGAGATACTTTATGACTTAGAGAACTATGTTCTCAACATTATCTCATTAGTCAGCACAAACTGAATTTCATAGCACTGTTTTCCATTGTGCTTTTCAATACAGGTAATGATGTAATGCCAAACACAGTTCAGGAGAATAAGTTCTCTAAGGAGTACAGAGCTTGTGGACCAGGCATACAGCTTTCTGACTTAATCTGATGCTATAATTTAGAGGGTCTAGAGTCTAGACTCCAGAATATATTTATACATATATATATATATTCTTTTCTATTATGGCTTATCACAGGATATTGAATATAGTTCCCTGTGCTATACAGTAAGGTCTTGTCGTTTATCCATATATCATAGTTTGCATCTGCTAATCCCAACCTCCCAGTCCATCCCTCCCCAACCCCACCCTGCTCCTTGGCAACCAAAAGTCTGTTCTCTATGTCTGTGATTCTGTTTCTGTTCCATAGATAGGGTCATTTGTGTCATATCTTAGATTCCACATATAAGTGATATCATCTGGTATTTGTCTTTGTCTGACTTACTTCACTTAGTATGATCATCTCTAGGTCCATCCATGTTGCTGTCAGTGAGGTGGGTACTATTAATATTCTCATTTATAGGTGAGGAAACTGAGTTAGGGAAGGTTAAATCACTTTACTTCAAACAACGCATTAGTAGCAGGGCTTGGATTGGACCCACGCACAAAGTCTAATTTAGAATTTTTGTTTTTAACCAGAATATTAAAGGGTTTAGGTACAGGCTGAGAAATCTCAGGGTACAAATGCTTTTGCCTTCACAAATGACAGATACCCAGAAAACCATCACAGAATCCAGCTTTGTCAAACTGAGGCCACTGAAAAGAACCATGTCTATGAACTTCTCCCCTTCACTTTGTGGTATTTCTCTGATTTCCAGGACGTGAGGATTAAGGATGTGGTGGGCCATTTTCCAGGAGTATCTTTGGGCCCAAAGTGGCTCTTCTGGACAGTCTCACAGGCCCTAAGACAGGCTCTATTCTCTCAAGTTCCTGTACTTGTGTGCCTCCCGCCCCTAATTTCCCTTTCTGGAGCTCCAGTCATGGTAACTTCCACAAACTGCTTTCTCTAGTTTGTATTCTGATTCACTAAATTGCAGGTATTGTTTTGGGATCTCTTCTTTGGTTTCATTCATTCATATCCTTTGCTCGATGACCCGACTTACCTATTTTTCTGTTTCCTGTGGGTCAGTTTCTGACATTTTAAACATCAGTATTTACACTATCCACATTTATGTTTCATTTATATAAAATGACCCTTGTTATCTTCACTTGAAGAAATGGGCTATTTGTCACATACCACTTGCCAAGGTTTTACTTTTCCTACAATTTCCTACTCTTGATGGGACATGTATGGGCTTTTATTTTTATTTTATTTTATTTATTAACTTTTTTTTTGCGGTACACGGGCCTCTCACTGTTGTGGCCTCTCCCGTTGTGGAGCACAGGCTCCGGACGCGCAGGCTCAGCGGCCATGGCTCACGGGCCCAGCCGCTCCACGGCATGTGGGATCTTCCCGGACTGGGGCACGAATCCGTGTCCCCTGCATTGGCAGGCGAACTCTCAACCACTGCGCCACCAGGGAAGTGTATGGGCTTCTTTTAAAACACAGATCTGAAGACTTGCAGGAATTTTCTCCAAAGTCACAATTCCTGGAGTCATCTGGAGTTTTCCATATCCTTTGGTAGTTTGGTTCTACACAGGCAGAATTTGGGCACCAAAAGAGATGCCTCCTCTCATACATTAGGCAAAGAAGTCTTTTCCTTCCACGTTTGCTCACAGAATCGAACCTAATCTCAAAATCCCTTAGATGTGTTCTGAGATCCCTGATGACTTAAACTTTGATGGAGTGAGAAATTAATCAGTTTCTGCCTCGAAGGTTTCTGTTAGTGCTACCAGATTAAGGGGCCTCACTGAAGCTTCTAATTGATAAACAGCTGGAAGTGGCAGCCAGACACAGCCATCTCCAGTGGGACTCTGCACCGTCGGAGAACATGAGGGCTTGTGGGGTTGGTATTGGCATGCTTGCTCCTCCTTTTGGGAAAGGACATTCTTAAAATAGGTCATCTGTCTTAGGTTGGGGTCCCTGAGACAGAGATTTGGGTACACGTGACTTATGAGGGAGTGCTCTTCTGAAATAACCTGTCCGGGAGCAAGAGGAAGGGGATGGGAAGAGGAATGAGTGGAACAGGCAGTGGTCTCAGGTAACAGCCTTGCTTGGTGTTGGTCCAGGGGGCTCTGGAGTGTAAGTAGTGCCTCAAAGCTGCCTCACCTTGAAGCAAGGGGCTGGGCTTTAAAAAATTTTTTAATTTTTATTATTTTTTAAAATTAAAATGCTATTTATTATATTATTGCCCCCATCCCTCACATTTGTATAGAACTTTTATCCTCCATTTAAAATCCAAATGGTACTACAGTTTCTCTACATAGAAGTTTCTTTTTTTAATTTAATTTAATTTTTTAATACAGCAGGTTCTTATTAATCTGTTTTATACATATTAGTGTATACATGTTAATCCCAATCTCCCAGTTCATCCCACCACCCCCTCCTCGCCCCCTGCCACTTTCCCCCCTTAGTGTCTGTACGTTTGTTCTCTACATCTGTGTCTCTATTTCTGCCTTGCAAACCAGTTCATCTGTACCATTTTTCTAGATTCCACATGTATGCATTAACATACGATATTTATTTTTCTCTTTCTGACTTACTTCAGTTTGTATGACAGTCTCTAGGTCCATCCACGTCTCTGCAAATGATCCAATTTCATTCCTTTTTATGGCTGAGTGATATTCCATTGTATATATGTACCACATCTTCTTTATCCATTCGTCTGTCAGTGGGCATTTAGGTAGCTTCCATGACCTGGCTATTGTAAATAGTGCTGCTATGAACAATGGCATGCATGTGTCTTTTTGAATTATGGTTTTCTCTGGGTATATGTCCAGTAGTGGGATTGCTAGGTCATATGGTAATTCTATTTTTAGTTTTTTAAGAAACCTCCATACTGTTCTCCAGAGTGGCTGTGTCAATTTACATTCCCACCAACAGTGCAAGAGGGGTCCCTTTCCTCCACACCCTCTCCCGCATTTGTTGTTTGTAGATTTTCTGATGATGCCCCTTCTAACTGGTGTGAGGTGATACCTCATTGTAGTTTTGATTTGCATTTCTCTATTAGTGATGTTGAGTAGCTTTTCATGTTCCTCTTGACCATCTGTATGTCTTCTTTGGAGAAATGTCTATTTAGGTTTTCTGCCCATTTTTTGATTGGGTTGTTTTTTTTTTTTAATATTGAGCTGCATGAGCTGTTTGCATATTTTGGAGATTAATCCTTTGTCTGTTGATTGTTTGCAAATATTTTCTCCCATTCTGAGGGTTGTATTTTCATCTTATTTATAGTTTCCTTTGCTCTGCAAAAGCTTTTAAGTTTTGTTAGGTCTCATTTGTTTATTTTTGTTTTTATTTCCATTACTCTAGGAGGTGGGTCAAAAAAGATCTTGTTGTGATTTATGTCAAAGAGTGTTCCCCCTATGTTTTCCTCTAAGAGTTTTACATGACTGGTCTTACACTTAGGTCTTTAATCCATTTTGAGTTTATTTTTGGGTATGGTGTTAGGTAGCATTCTAATTTCATTCTTTACATGTGGCTGTCCCATTTTCCCAGCACCACTTATTGAAGAGACTGTCTTTTCTCCATTGTATACCCTTGCCTCCTTTGTCATAGATTAGTTGACCATAGGTGTGTGGGTTTATCTCTGGGCTTTCAATCCTGTTCCATTGATCTATATTTCTGTTTTTGTGCCAGTACTATATTGTCTTGATTATTGTAGCTTTGTAATATAGTCTGAAGTCAGGGAGTCTGATTCCTCCAGCTCCACTTTTTCCCCTCATTATTGCTTTGGCTATTCGGGGTCTTTTGTGTCTCCATACAAATTTTAAGATTTTTGTTCTAGTTTTGTAAAAAAATGCCATTGGTAATTTGATAGCGATTGCACTGAATCTGTAGATTGCTTTGGGTAGTATAGTCATTTTCACAATATTGATTCCTCCAATCCAAGAACATGGTATATCTCTCCATCTGTTTGTGTCATCTTTGATTTCTTTCATCAGTGTCTTATAGTTTTCTGAGTACAGGTCTTTTACCTCCTTAGGTAGGTTTATTCCTAGGTATTTTATTCTTTTTGTTGCAGTGTTGAATGGGATTGCTTCCTTAATTTCTCTTTCTGATCTTTCATTGTTAGAGTATAAGCAAGAGATTTCTGTGCTTTAATTTTGTATCCTGCAACCTTACCAAATTCATTGATTAGCTTTAGTAGTTTTCTGGTGGCATCTTTAAGGATTCTCTATGTATAGTATCATGTCATCTGAAAACAGTGACTGTTTTTCTTCTTCTTTTCCAATTTGTATTCCTTTTATTTCTTTTTCTTCTCTGATTGCCATGGCTAAGACATCCAAAAATATGTTGAATAACAGTGATGAGAGTGGACATCCTTGTCTTGTTCCTGATCTTAGAGGAAATGCTTTCAGTTTTTCACCATTGAGAACGGTGTTCGCTGTGGGTTTGTCATATATGGCCTTCATTATGTTGAGGTAGGTTCCCTCTATGCCCACTCCTGGAGAGTTTTTATCATAACTTGGTGTTGAATTTTGTCTAAAGCTTTTTCTGCATATATTGAGATGATCATATGGGTTTTATTCTTCAGTTTATTAATATGGTGTATCAAATTGATTGATTTGCGTATATTGAAGAATCCTTGCATCCCTGGGGTAAATCCCACTTGATCATGATGTATGATCCTTTTAATGTGTTGTTGGATCCTGTTTACTAGTATTTTATTGAGGAATTTTGCATCTATGTTCATCAGTGATACTGGTCTGTAATTTTCTTTTTTTGTAGTGTCTTTTGTCTGGTTTTGGTATCAGGGTGATGGTGGACTCGTAGAATAAGTTTGGGAGTTTTACTTCCTTTGAAATTTTTTGGAAGAGTTTGAGAAGGATAGGTGTTAGCTCCTCTCTAACTGGTTGATACAATTCACCTGTGAAGCCATCTGGTCCTGGATTTTTGTTTGTTGGAAGATTTTTTTTTTTTTTTTTTTTTTGCAGTACACGGGCCTCTCACTGCTGTGGCCTCTCCCGTTGTGGAGCACAGGCTCTGGATGCGCAGGCCCAGCGGCCATGGCTCACGGGCCCAGCCGCTCCGCGGCATGCGGGATCCTCCCAGACCGGGGCATGAACCCATGTCCCGTGCATCAGTAGGCGGACTCTCACCCACTGCGCCACCAGGGAAGCCCCTGTTGGAAGATTTTTAATCATGGTTTTAATTTCATTACTTGTGATTTGTCTGTTCATTTTTTCTGTTTCTTCCCGATTCAGTCTTGGAAGTTTATACCTTTCTAAGAATTTGTCCATTTCTTCCAGGTTGTCCATTTTTTTGTCATAGAGTTGCCTGTAGTAGTCTCTTATGATGTTTTGTTTTTCTGCAGTGTCCATTGTAACTTCTCCTTTTTCATTTCTAATTTTATTGGTTTGAGTCCTCTCCCTCTTTTTCTTGATGAGTCTGGTTAATGGTTTATCAATTTTGTTTATCTTCTCAAAGAAGCAGCTTTTAGTTTTATTGAGCTTTGCTTCTATTGCATTTTTTTCTGCTCTGACCTTTATGATTTCTTTCCTTCAACTAAATTTGGGTTTTGTTTGTTCTTCTTTCTCTGTTTCCTTTAGGTGTAAGGTTAGATTGTTTATTTGAGATTTTTCTTGTTTCTTGAGGTACGATTGTATTGCTATAAACTTCCCTCTTAGTACTGCTTTTGCTGCATCCAATAGGTTTTGAATTGTTGTGTTTTTGTTGTCATTTGTTTCTAAGTATTTTTTGACTTCCTCTTTGATTTCTTCAGTGATCTTTTGGTTATTTAGTAACGTATTGTTTAGCCTTCATGTTTTTGTGTTTTTTATGTTGTTTTCCCTGTAATTGATTTCTAATCTCATAGTGTTGTGGTCAGAAAAGATGCTTGATATGATTTCAGTTTTCTTAAATTTAATGAGGCTTGATCTGTGACCCCAGATGTGATCCATCCTAGAGAATGTTCTGTGTGCACTTGAGAAGAAAGTGTAATCTGCTCTTTTTGGATGGAATGTCCTTTAAATATCACTTAAGTCTATCTGGTCTGTTGTGTCATTTAAAGCTTGTGTTTCCTTATTAATTCTCTGTCTGGATGATCTGTCCATTGGTGTAAGTGAGATGTTAAAGACCCCCACCATTATTGTGTTACTGTCGATTTCCTCTTTTATGGCTGTTAGCATTTGTCTTATGTATTGAGGTGCTCCTATGTTGGGTTCACATATATTTATAATTGTTATATCTTCTTCTTGGATTGATCCCTTGATCATTATGTAGTGTCCTTCCTTGTCTCTGTAACATTCTTTATTCTAAAGTCCATTTTATCTGATATGAGTATTACTACTCCAGCTTTCTTTTGAGTTCCATTTGCATGGAATATCTTTTTCCATCCCCTCACTTTCAGTCTGTATGTGACCCTAGGGCTGAAGTGGGTCTCTTGTAGACAGCATATATATGGGTCTTGTTTTTGTATCCATTCAGTGAGCCTGTGTCTTTTGGTTGGAGACTTTAATCCATTCACATTTAAGGTAATTATCAATATGTAGTTTGTATTACTATTTTCTTAATTGTTTTTGGTTTGTTTTTGTAAGTAGTTTTCTTCTCTTGTGTTTCCCACTAAGAGAAGTTCCTTTAGCTTTTGTTGTAGAGCTTGTTTGGTGGTGCTGAATTCTCTTAGTTTTTGCTTGTCTGTAAAATTTTGATTTCTCCATCGAATCTGAATGAGATCCTTGCTGGGTAGAGTAATGTTGGTTGTAGGTTCTTCTCTTTCATCACTTTAAATATATTGTGGTACTCCCTTCTGGCTTGTAGAGTTTCTGCTGACAAATCAGCTGTTAACCTTATGGGAGTTCCCTTGTATGTTATTTGTCATTTTTCCCTTGTTGCTTTTAATAATTTTTCTTTGTCTTTAATTTTTATCCATTTAATTACTATGTGTCTTGGCATGTTTCTCCCTGGGTTTATCCTGCCTGGGACTCTAAGCTTCCTGGACTTGGGTGGCTATTTCCTTTCCCATGTTAGGGAAGTTTTCAACTATAATCTCTTCAAATATTTTCTTGGGTCTTTTCTCTCTCTCTTCTCCTTCTGGGACCCCTATAATGTGAATGTTGGTGTGTTCAGTGTTGTCCTAGAGATCTCTTAGGCTGTCTTCATTTCTTTTCATTCTTTTTTCTTTATTCTGGTCCACAGCACTGAATTCCACCGTTTTGTCTTCCAGGTCACTTTTCCGTTCTTCTGCCTTAGTTATTCTGCTATTGATTCCTTCTAGTGTATTTTTCTTTTTAGTTATTGTATAGTTCATCTCTGTTTGTTTGTTCTTTAATTCTTCTAGGTCTTTATTAAACATTTGTTGCATCTTCTCAATCTTTGCCTCCATTCTTTTTCCAAGGTCCTAGATCATCTTCACTATCATTATTCTGAATTCTTTTTCTGGAAGGTTGCCTATATCCACTTCATTTAATTGTTTTTCTGGGGTTTTATCTTGTTCCTTCATCTGGTGCATAGCCCTCTGCCTTTTCATTTTGTCTGTCTTTCTGTGAATGTCGTTTTTGTTCCACAGGCTGCAGAGGGCAAGTTCTTCTTGCTTCTGCTGTCTGCCCTCTGGTGGATGAGGTTATCTAAGAGGCTTGTGAAGCTTCTTGATAGGCGGGACTGGTGGTGGGTAGAGCTGGGTGTTGCTCTGGTGGGCAAAGCTCAGTAAAACTTTAATCTGCTTGTCTGCTGATGGGTGAGGCTGAGTTCCCCCCGAGTTGGTTGGTTGGCCTGAGGCAACCCAGCACTGGAGGCTACAGGCTCGTTGGTGGGGTTAATGGCGGATTCTGGGAGGGCTCATGACAAGGAGTACTTCCCACAACTTCTGCTGCCAGTGTCCTTGTCTCCATGTTGAGGCACAGCCACCCCCCACCTCTGCAGGAGACCCTCCAACACTAGCAGGTAGGTCTGATTCAGTCTCCTATGGGGTTACTGATCCTTCCCCCTGGGTCCTGATGTGCACACTACTTTGTGTGTACCCTCCAAGAGTGGAGTCTGTTTCCCCCAGTCCTGTCAAAGTCCTGCAGTCAAATCCTGCTAGCCTTCAAAGTCTGATTCTCTGGGAATTCCTCCTCTCATTGCCAGAACCCCAGGTTGGGAAGCCTGACATGGAGCTCAGAACCTTCACTCCAGTGGGTGGACTTCTGTGGTATAATTGTTCTCCAGTTTGTGAGTCACCCACCCAGTGGTTATGGGAATTGATTTTATTGTGATTGTGCCCCTCCTACTGTCTCATTGCGGCCTCTCCTTTGTCTTTGGATGTGGGGTATCTTTTTTGGTGAGTTCCAGTGTCCTCCTGTCGATGATTCTGGGCTTTTTTTTTAACCTAAATAGACATTTCTCCAAAGAAGACATACAGATGGCCAAGAGGCACATGAAAACTACTCAACATCACTAATCATCAGAGTAATGCAAATCAAAACTACAATGAGATATCACCTCACACCAGTCAGAATGGCCATCACCAAAAAATCTACAAACAATAAATGCTGGAGAGGGTGTGGAGAAAAGGGAACCCGCTTGCACTGTTGGTGGGAATGTAAATTGATAACAGCCACTATGGAGAAAAGTATGGAGGTTCCTTAAAAAACTAAAAGTAGAACTATCATACAACCCAGCAATCCCACTACTGGACATATACCCAGAGAAAACCATAATTCAAAAAGACACATGCACACCATTGTTCACAGCAGCACTATTTACAATAGCCAGGTCATGGAAGCAACCTAAATGCCCATCAACAGAGGAATGGATAAAGAAGATGTGGTACATATATATGATGGAATATTACTCAGCCCTAAAAAGGAATGAAATTGGGTCATTTGTAGAGATATGGATGGACCTAGAGACTGAGTGAAGTAAGATTGAAGTAAGTCAGAAAGGGAAAAACAAATATTATATATTAATGCATATATGTGGAATCTAGAAAAAAAGTTACAGATGAACCGTTTTACAATGCAGAAATAGACACAGATGTAGAGAACAAATATATGGACACCAAGTGGAGAAAGTGGAGAGGTGAGTGGTGGCGGTGGGATGAATTGGGAGATTGGGATTGACATGTATACACTAATATGTATAAAATAGATAACTAATAAGAACCTGCTGTAAAAAAAAATACAGTTACCTGCCTCTGTCCCCCTGCTTCCTCTGTTCTATCAGCTGCTAGGCATCTCCTGGCCAGCTGAAAATCATCAGTCAGGTACAATCTCTGGCAAAGTTTGCTCAGGTGAGCCATTAACTGCTGCATTTGCAGCCATTGGAGGAGGGCCACATCAGCTGGTAAGGGGTGTTGGGTGTTCTGGTTCCAGTGGGGACCCACTTTCCAGCTTAATGACGTCTTCAAGCTCCCTGTGTCTGCTCGTAAGGGCACTAATCCCATCATGAGGGGCCCATCCTCATAACCTCTCTAACCTAATTTCCTCTCAAAGGCCTTACCCTCTAATAACATCACATCGAGGATTAGTGCTTCAACATATGAATAGGGTGAGGGACACAAACATTCAGCCCATAACAGCGGGAAGGTGCAATAAAGGAAAGAGTTGGCACCAATGGATGTCTGCTCTTGCCTCAGAGGGTATAACTGTGCCACATGGCCACATTCAGCTATAAGAGTGGCTGAGAAAATGAGTTTTTGGCATTTCCAGTTTCAACAATAGAGGTAAGCATGAGGTTGAAAATGGAGGCTGGGCCAGATCCCCTAGCAGTATCTGCTATGGAGCCTTTGTCGGCATTATTTTCTGAGGAGCTACCTGTTGATGACTAAGTGTGGGCAGTGTGTTAGTTTCCTTAAAAAGGAACAAGAGATGCTAATGAGCTTTGGAGAGCTTGCTGTCGAGGGAGGGAAGTAGATCAGTAGGTCACCATCTATACAGTGTGACAAAGGCTGTGAGAAAGGACTGGCTTTACCACACTGTCCTATAGAATAGGAGACACAGAGGATGGACTTGGCCAGTTGGCTTGAGAGAGGCAGTTGTTTTATCACATGTTGGGGCAATATTCTTGGTGTCTAATGTGATTGTGGGTAAGGAATAGACAGGAATTGGATGCTATCCCTCACTTTGCAGATTTGGAGAATGGATGATGGTTAGATAAGAAGTTTAATTTTAGTATGTGGAGTCTAAACGCTCTTCTGGGACATTTGACAGGAGCTATCCAGCATGCAACTGGAAAACCAATGGCTAACATCAACTCGGCTCTCACTCTGGGTCAAGCACTAAGCCAAGCTCTTCATATGGACAAGCTTTCCTGAATCTCACAACATGGCTGGTCCCCAGTACATCATCCCCATTTTACAGAGGAGGAAACTGAGGCTTAGGAAGCTTAACTAACTCATCTAAGGTTACAGAGCCAGTAAGTGGTGGCATCCAGATTTGAGCCCAAATAGCCTTATTCCAGTCTCTGCTCTTAACCCCTGATGAATTCAGCAGATATTTCCTGAGCGCCAATGATGTGTTAGATGCTGTTCTAGGTGCAGGTGATACAGTGTATAAGACAGACAAAATTTTTGTCCCCATGGAGCTTATCTTTCAGTGTAAATAAAAAATACAATATTGTATAATAAGTAAATCTTGTTAATAACATATGTAATAAAATAATGGATTTTAAAATATATAACTATTTTATAAATCACATGTAGTAATAATGTAACCATGTAATAAGGCTTTAATCTTAGTGGTGATTTTGCTGCCACTGTAGCACCCCACTTGTGTGGTTAAGTTAGCACAGGACCTGTGCTGGGACTGACACAGGGATGGTAGTGACACTTCTGTGATGGGACTACAGCGTGGACACCCGGGGGACCAGGTTTCCAGGAGGGAAAGCCTGGCTGGATGGTGCTGGTTTTGATCAGAGCTTTGTTATGGAGAATCAGAGTTAAGTGTACGTGATACAACCAAGACACCAGGGCAGGACAGGCCAAGACTGAACTCAAGGTCAGATAGTAAAATGGCAGATCTGGGACAAAACTCAGGAGTTTTCTCTGAAATCTAGCATGCAGCTAAAGATAAGCAGGGTGGGTTTGAGTTAGTCTGAAACCATCAACCTCTTTCTGTTTTCTTTCCAACCTCAGGGTCATGGTCAGAGATTGGACTTGATATGGGAGGCTCTGTTTTGTTAATTACATGAGGTTGGATCTCACTTTAGATTTTAGAGAGGCAGGCTGTAGAAAATGAGATCTTGGAGGCTGGATGAGACATATCTAAGAATGGACAGGAGAAGCACATTCATCTAACCCCCCTTCCTAATGAAGGGATTGCTGTTCAAGTGCTCTAAGATCAGAGAAGGTCTCTCATCTCAGGGAGGAGATGGGACAAATTTCCCTGCGGGTCCCTGACTTTAGGAAAGGATTGAGGAGTGTCTCTATAAAACTGCAGATAGGTCTCCCTTAATAAGAACAATTGGGTAAGCACCCCTTGAGGACTGAGATAGCTGTGCACAATATTTGGACAGATGTGAATGAGGAGGCCTGAGAAGCCAGGATAAAATACTCTAGGCACTGAGTTGTGAATTGAAAACTGGTACAGTTATCAGTTATCACAAGTGGGGAAGCCGGAAGTGTCTGTGCCTGGAGGGAACCTGCCAGGGAAATTTATGGAATTAGGGTCCCCTCCAAGGGAAGGCACAGGGCAAATAAGATGTACTCCAGGGGAGCCAGGCAAGATAAAAATAGACGGGGTCAGTCCTGAGTTGAGTATTGATCTGAGGAGGTCAGGCCTCCTGAGTGGGATTGAACAACTCAGGAAAGTGAAGATAGATAAGATTTGTTTAAAAATTATATACTTGGAAAACTGTTGACTCCCTGACTTGGTATCAGATACTCTGGGGGACCCCAAAAATGCAAACTCTTGAGGAGGAAGTTAGAAAGACAAATGTCTGGGCCAGAAAAGCAATATGAAAGCAAACAGAAAGAAAGCGCTGGGCCAGTATAAAGGTATCGTCCTACTTCCCATAGGGGAGGCGAGGGGTCCTTCAAGAAGCAGATTAAACTGCTGACATCTCACCTGTGGCTTCTGATGGGAACAGAGGTTCTCAGACACCAGAGGCCATCACACTCAAGCAGAAAATGGAACAGAAGGAAATGTTAAAGGGCCACAACTTTCAAAAGCTGAAGAAAGGCGGGGCCTCAGGCAGCATAAAATAGAGGACGCTCTTACCAAGCCCCCAGGGCATAGGCTTCTGAGCCACCCCTGAACAGCATACTGGGGATGCTGAGAGTGTAACTGGCAAGACTCATTGAGGTGATAGGGTTGTGGAAATAAACAGAGACCACCCAAATGAGCACAGAGGCTATTTCCAGAGTTTGCTATAGCAAGGGGGTCAGCCATCATCACCTGTGTTTGCCAGAAACTCAGAGGCAAGCAGGAAAAGGGGGAGTTTTATAGTGAAAAATAGGAAAGACATCAGGAGTGCTCTGATTGGAGGTTGTTGGCACAGGGAATCTGGAAGTGGGCTAACCTGAAGTGAAGCATCTTATGTGCCTCATTTGGGGAACAGAGTGGGCTTTCTCTGGTTGGTTCTGAGTTGGAACTGGGAGCAAACATTTGGGAAGCTGGAAGTTGTTGACCAAGTCCTGGCTGTCTGGGTTGACTGCTGCAGAGGTTGTGATTTGGCTTCCTGGACTAGTTGCTGCAGAAGTTATGGGTCAGAGTTCTATTTTCATCTATTGTCTGGCCATTGTCTGTTTGTATATTTGGTCTCTCAAGAGTGAAACTGCCTCAGAGAGCAGATTTCATGGACCTGCACATTTCCACAGCAGGAAACCTGTGTCTTGGATTGTAAATGGCTGACCGTAAAAAAATGTAGAGGTGATGCCACAGTTCTCAGCATTTTTCTGGCCTTGTGCACAGCTCTGGGCATGTACAGGGCCCTGTGCGTATGTGTGGACATCTGGATTTCCAGGGATGTTTCAGAGATTTTCAGAGATCTTTATGGACTTTACTTTTCAAGTTTCTTTTCAGCTTGTTGTTTGTCCCAACTGTTATTGCCACCTCAGGCAAGTGCAATATCAAACAATTGTTGTTGATTGTTTTTGATAAATACCCCCGAGGAAAAGGTTGTTCACTCTGAGTAAGCTCTGAGCCAAGTCACATAAAGACCTGCTTAGTGACAATGTCCAGGGAACTGCAAGAGAGGTCAAATAATAACAGTTTTCTGGAGTGGTGATTCTGGGGACTCCAAGACTGTGCTTCCTCCAGTGGCTGCTAAGCTGCTAGTTTTCACTCTGATTGCAGAACTGTGATTTTCAAGGCTACTGTGAAGCTGGGGAGAGGAGGGAATCAGAACAGGGCAAGTTAAAATGACACAAACCTGGCTATTCTTCCCAAGATTCGGTTCTTTTCCTTGCATTGTTGCAAGCCTTTTGTTACTATCCAGAGTTTTGGAAAAGTTGATTTTTACAATTTTGCTGATATTCTCATTGCTTGTCTGGAGAAGCAGATTTTCGGAGGTCCTTACTCTTACATCTGGTACCTTTGATTCTGCTTCTGCAATATTTGCTGGAATGTATATACTAGTATCTCTTCCTTCAGCCGTCTGTCATCAGTGTTCTTTTGTCATCAGGCTTCTTTTTTTTTTTTTTCCTATTTCCAGACTAGGTGGGTAAACTACTAGTCATTGTCCAAGACTCAGGATTGATCTATCCCTTTCACCATCTCTTTATTTAGGCCAAGTGGATAATCAGATGTACCACTTCAAGCTTTGTCCAGGAAAGTATATTCCTCAGTACTTTTTCACAGACACTTCAGAGTGAATTAGTAATATTTCCTTTTGGCTTGTGCCACGATATTGTGTAGACCATTTGTAAACCAGACCTGAGTTTTATCTTCCTCAGTCAAACAGTTATTTGAACGTTCCATGAGGCTGCAGGTATGGTTTAAGGGATAAATGGCAATGCAACAAGAGTGATTGCTATGGGAGTCTAAGCCAGTGCAATGTACTTGTGCTTCTAGGACCTGTTAAGCCCGATCTTGGATAAACCACTTTCATATGATGATGGATTACTGCTATGTATACCGACCTTTATGGTTGGTGGGTCAGATAACAATGGGAAGTTAATGATGGGAAGTTCAGACAACATGGTCACTTGATACCGCCTGGTTAGATGTTCAGCCTCTACCCAGGGCACAGTAGTGAGCCAACAACTATTTCTCACAATTAGAATAATTACAGATGAAGAAGACGTGGCGTTACTCTGAATTCTATAGATATCTGCCCTTGAATTCTCTGATTGGGGTTTACCAGAAGTTCCATTAAGCATCCCTGTTTGCCACAACATCCTGGGTACCATTGTAACTGCTGGACTTTGAGCCCCAAGTGGCAATCCAGTCTGCATGGCAGCCTGGACTTACTGTACAGCCTTCTCTTCCTCTGAGCCCCAGTAATTATTAGCAACTTTGTTTGTTATTTGATAAATGGAACATGTGGTATATGTTGCCTCCAATAGCCAAAGAGGCCCTATAGTTCTTGTGCCCCCCTCTTAGTGATAGGTAGACAAAGTATAGCAATTTGTCTTTCAGTTTAAAGGTACTAGACCCCCCTGCCCCAGACCACTACACACCTAGGAACTTCACTTGAGGCAGGCCCCTGGCTCGATGGGGTGTATCTTTCATCCCGGCAAACTTGTGTCTTACTAAATAGAATAGAAAGTTAGTGTTATTTTCTAGATTCAATTGGTGAAATACCACCAATGTAGGGGACCAGTGTGATACTCTGGAATGTCGGGATGATCAAGTTCCCTCAAACCAGATAATAAGAGGAGAGTTAATATAAACCAGAAAATATGTGCTATTATACATACAGTACATACATACCAGCTTGTGCCCTTTTCTCACCCACTTTTAAATTTTATATGAATGAATAAATTGTTTTGAATAGGTAACATAAGTGAATAGTACAAAATTACAAATGTACAAAAGTATTTATAGGGCTTCCCTGGTGGCACAGTGGTTGAGAGTCCACCTGCTGATGCAGGGGACACGGGTTCATGCCCCGGTCCGGGAAGATCCCACATGCTGCGGAGCGGCTGGGCCCGTGAGCCATGGCCGCTGAGCCTGCTTGTCTAGAGCCTGTGCTCCGCAACGGGAGAGGCCACAACAGTGAGAGGCCCGCGTACTGAAAAAAAAAAAAAAGTATTTATAGGTAAAAGTGCATTTCCCCGTGACTCCACACCCTAGTTACATAATTCCCATTCCTAGGGACAACGATTGTTTCCAATTTCTTGTCTGTGTATCCATTAACAATGTCTTAAGGAATAAAAATACGTACACACATACATGTATATGTTTATATGCCAGCATATATGTTTGTATATATATATATATATATACACAAATATACATACATACATAACAGCATACATACATATCTTTGTAATACAAATAATAGCATACTCTTTAAATGTTCACACCACATCTTGGAGGTCATCCTTCCACATCCATTCTTATAGAGTATTTTAAATAATGGCAGAAAAATATCTATTCTGTGGATATGCTTTAATTTATGTAACCATCTCCTAATTGATTTTGATCATTTCCCTTTTTTTTTTGCTATTAAGAGCAATGCTGAAATGAATATCCTTTGTATATATCTTTGTACATATAAATACTTATATCTACAGGGTAAATTCCTACAAGTTCATTCGTTTATTTTTAGTTTAATTTGACTCTTACTGAATATGTAAAGTATTGCATCTACAAGGTAAATGATTATATCTACAAGGTAAGTTCCTACAGGTTCACTGATTTATTTCAAATATAATTTCAAGTCATATCGCATATTTAAGCCTGGTTAAAAGTCTTCTTGTAACATGACGAGGTACAGACAAATAAGTAGAATAAATGAAAAGAATAGGATCAGTAAAGTAAGTTCTTAATTTTATGTAGATATATAAGCTTAGATACTACTTCTGTAATATTTGCTGAACAGTATTTACCCCTGTTTCCAATAAAGTTGCCTCACCACTAGGTTCACAAAGAAAAGTAAGCCTGGTCAAATGTTTGCCGTATGTTAGACCATTAAAGCAAGTAGCTAGGTGTCTTTCCTTAAACCTTGTAGACCTACTCTCCATATTTCCTCCTTGCTCTGTGGCCTGGAGGCTGACCCACGTGGTCTACACCAGGGCTTGGCAGACTGTGGCCTGCAGGCCCAATCTGGTCACATCCATTTGTTTAAATATTGTCTATAGCCATTTTTATGCTATAATCCTGTAGGTTTGAGTGTTTGTGACAGAGACCAGATGACTCACAAAGCCTAAACCGTTATCTGGCTCTTTACAGGAAATGTTTGCTGCCACCCTGTCTCCTTTGCCCTCTCGGTTCCAGCTGGGTTCAGTCCTGGGAGCATGGCGGAGACTGAAGGGGATGAGCAGGGGTAGGCGGGGACTTCATTCCTTTAGTTCCTTCCCTTCACTGGCTCTGTTTTGGGACTAAAAGTCTCAGGTCCTCTCAGGGCCCCCCTCCAGTCAGCCATCTCTGTCTCTGGGTTGTAGTAGTTTCACCCTATCCTGCCCCTTCAGGCCCAAGGACACCTCCCTGCTGTCATTAGCCCCAGGGCACTGCACTGTCCCTCATGGTTTCTGAGCCTTTGCCTATTCTTATGCAAATAGTCCTTTATTAATCACCCCTTAATTTACCTTAACTTAAGGATACCTTCTGCTCCTACTGGAACTCTGACTGACACAGCAGATTACAATACTCCATATATATATATATATAGACAAATATATATATTCTGTGATCCTAATTTTATGGAAAAAAAGAAGATACTGAAAGTAATTTTACAAAAATGGTAACAGTGGTTATCTGTGCATAGTGAGATTATCAGAGACTTTTATTATATTCTTTTTGCTTTTCACTGACTTTATATGGTGACGGTATATTACTTTTGTGCTAAAGAAAAAGTTAAATAAGTAATATAATCAAGAAAAAAGCCCAGAATCTTTGGCTTGTAGTTAATTGGGCCAAACCCAGCTGTGTCCTAAAACTCAGTAACCAGTGATGCCTTTTCCTGGAGGCTGTGTAGAGAATAGAGGGGCCAGTGCCTTTAGAATCTGCAAGCTCTCCCTGTCACTCAGGCTGTGGTCATGGAAACAGATGGGAGACTCACACAGACACATTCACATGCATGTGTACGCACACAAACACACCACATACACACTATACACACACACACACACCACACACACCACATGCACATACACTACATACACACAACACACACATACCACATACACATACACCACATATACCCCCCCATACACACACCCCACACACACACACACACACACACACACACACGCATATCACATTAACACACACACACAGAACTGGACAGTTGGTCAGCCCAGTAGCACTTTTACTTCAGGTGTTGTCGTGAACCCTGTACAGTGTGACACATGCCTGCCGTGCCCACAGTGGGTGGTGCCTGGATTAGTATTAAGCCGAAGAAGCAAGATGATACTCTATTTCTGGAGTCCTTTCTCTGTGTAGCTTCCTCTTTGGGTACTCCACACTGAAAATTCTAGCCATCTCCACCTCCCTAAACTCTGACATTTGTCTCCTGAACTCAGCAAGATCACCTAGTTCTGTTTCAGCCCCCCATGCCTACACTGTGGTTTGGAAATTGTCTCTGGCAGAAAGATGGGGCAATTATAGATTATTCCTCATTCGTTTCGCTTCTCCCAGAGATCATGGTACTGAACTGCCTATTGTCCAGTATCTGAAAATATTTGTGTCCTATATCCCCACTCCTTCCCAGTTTTCTAGTTGTTTATTACAGGAGGGTCATTCTGGACATTGTCACTCCCTTATCCTGACTGGCACATGCAAGTTTTAAATGCCTGCCTGAATGAATGAATGAATGAGTAAACGAATGGCATAAGGAGAAGTACATTATGATGAGCGAGAAGGATTGAAAGAGAGAAAGGATTGAAAGTCACACACCTTGGGGTGTGACTAAGGTCAGCAGACTCAGGTAGGGAATCTCAGGCAGGAACTGAATTGTGAGATATTTTTAAAAGAAAGCCTTCTGCTCCTTCAAGAGGGAGAGGTTGCCCAACATAGTCTTGACTGTGGCTTTGTGTGGTGGAAAAAGCTCATGGATTGGGCCCCAAGGGACCTGCATTCTGTTCTTAGCTTTGCTACAGACCAGCTCTTTGAATGGGGCACTTAGCTATGTGACCTGCTTTGACCAATGAAATGTTAGTGAAACGGATATGAGTCACTTCCAGGAGGAATCTAAAAGCCATGTGACTTTTGTCACATTCTTTTTTTATTGTATAAACATGTATCGAGAAGTTAGTGATCCAAGCTGGACATGTAGCATGGATAAGAAACGAATTTTAGCTGGGGTGAGATTTGGGGATTGTTTATTACCCAAGCATAATCAATCACATCTTGATTCGCATAAACACTGTCCATGCATTATTAAGTTATGATTATAATTTAATACTTCTTACAATCTATGAGCCATAATTTGTAACCTCATTATTGTGGATGAGGAGACTGAAATACAGAGGGGTTATGTAACTTCTCACAACTCACATCATTGGTAAGTGGAGGAGCTGAGTCAAGGACTCGGATCCAAGGAGTGGTCTCCAAGTCTAACTGCTGAACGGTACATGTCAACAAGGGTAAGTCAATGGGAGAAAGGTACCCAGGACTTGGTGGTGACGGTGGCTGGAACCCTGAGGAGCAGACCATGCGGGATGTTTTTTATACACTCTGTGGCACTGTTTGCTTTCATTTAATTGCTTTGTCCTTTCAGTTACAAGCTTAGAGGAGGAGAGAGTCTAGATGTGTCCCTGAATCTGCTTTTGACGTTTTGTATTTCATGCCCATGAAATTGTGAAGATTTTTAATTGTTGGTTGCTTTTTCAGAATAAATAAAGTGGTTATATTCAAAGGGATTTCTGCATGCCACATGGAACATCTTTGATGATGTCTTGGCATTTGAGGAAATAAGCTTCCAAATGAACAAATAGCTATTGTACGTGTTTGGGCAGAATTTAAATGGCCACAAGGAAGGACCAGGAATAGCTATTCAGGTCTCTCCTGACTTTTGTAATCTTTTGAATACTTCATTGGATTTTCCTTCAAGTGCCTTTTCTCCCCCTCTTTTTTTTCTTTTTTTCTTCTTTTTTTAAAAATTGGAGTATAGTTGATTTACAATGTTGTGTTTGTTTCTGGTGTACAGCAAAGTGATTCAGTTATACATCTCTCTGTCTCTCTGTCATGTGCTCTCTCTCCCTCTCTCTCTCGCTCTCTCTCTCTCACTATATATACAGTCCTCCTGTATCAGAGAAGTACTAATTGCTCATGTCTGCTAGCTTCCCAGTCCTTTATCTGTCTCCAAGTTATCCATAGCCCCATATGGACACCTTCTATATCAGACGCTTTGATACAATCCCTAAGGTAGAGCCCAATATGTAGAAAACAATGACTGTTTACTAATTATGGTTGACAAGGAAATGTCAAATTTCAATGTCAAATTTGTCAAATGTCAATGTCTAGTCAAATTTATTGAGAAGGAGGATTAGAAATGCTTTATCCATCTCTTTCTATAGGAAGGACTTGTTGGCCATCACCATCCCAAAGAAACCCCTAGAAAAGCCTGTTGGTCAAAGAAACGTAAGCATGTTAGACATACTCCAGCCTTGACGGCGTCTTAGGAGTATCCCAGAAGGGAACATCAGGGAGGATATTTAGTGATCTTGGGACCTGGGTTGGATGATTTTAAGGAGAGTCTTACAAGGCAGAGAACTAACTGGTATTAGACAGAGCTTATGACATGGTACTTTATGTAATATAGAGGTGAGGGTTTTGAGGTATGTATATTGGTGCATAAGCCGTTAGTTTTAAAAAGTAAACTAAGTACTTGTTTACAAAGTAAGTCATTATTTTACAGACTTGCCTCCTAGGTGCAAGTATTTCTTGGATCAAGTAGCCAACTATTTTTTGCCTGGTCCCAGTATTATTAAGCACTGAGAAAAAAAATTATGTTTGTACATAAATATTCCTCAATAAAGTTGATAAGGAAAAAGAAGGAGGACTCAGTCCCAGAACTGTTTAGCACAAAGCCAGGAAAGTTTGTTGGTTTCAGTTCTTGGGATAGACAGAGAACCTGGCGGGTCTTTTGAAGACTCTGTAACCCCAGCCATTAGCAAATGGCTAATGTCTTTTCTCTAAACTTTCTCACAGTATTTGCACCACACACGTGGTACCAATCATGAAAGTATGACCTGAATTATTTAAATCCGCTGGGGTTGAGCTAAGGTGATAATAGAATCCTCTGGCAGAGAAGACTTAGTTTTCTGCTTTTTACAATTACTGAAGTTTTCACAGTGTAAGTGAGTGGAGTATTTTTCAATGGGAGAAATAGTCTCTTTATTTTGTTTCTAGTCAATCAGAAATAATGTGACATTTGCATTTGTGATAGTTCCTTTTTGAAATGGGTTGATCCTGCATGGTTATATAAATGGTTCTTACCAGCACAGTGGTATGTCCCAAAGGAGTTAATGTGTTTGCTCCCTAGTCTTGAGTAAATCATTTCCTGCTCCCTACATGGAGGGGAGCAAAGACCTCTTTCCTAGAGAGCACAGTGAGTATAGTGGATTATTTTGCTTATTTGACCCTTTGGCCATTGCATCGTAGCCCAAAGATGGCATGAAATGAAGCTGAAAATCACCTGTTTAAATGTCAATAATTTTATGCACTAGTGCTTTGTGAAATGCAGGGAGAATAGAACTGAACAATAAGAAAACATTCCTGTGCCCACAGAAAGAGAAATTATACAGTCAGCATCTGGAATCTAAATGATATATTTTCCTCTTTGGATGTAAATAACAGTTAATGGTGACAAGGGCATAGCAATCCTAATGTAATTTCCCCTCTGGAAATATGTCTTGAAAATGATGAAGTTATTTTCAGTCCACAGATGACTTAAAAGAATTAAGTTAAAGGACTACCAAAACCAAAACAAAACAAAACAAACTCAGAAAGAATTAATTTGTTTTCTTTGAAGAAGCAACATCTTGTTCCCTATTAGTTCTTAAGTTTTCTTAGGAATATCAGCCTTTTCTCTGAATGATAAATAAAATCATCATCATCATCATCATTATGTCATTTGTCGAGTACCTACAATGTGATGGGCACAGTGCTAGACTCTTTAATTTTATTACCTCCACCCATCCTGCCAACAACCCTATGAGGCAGGTATTATTACCCCATTTTACAGATGATAAATTTGAAGGCTAGAGAGATTATGTTATGTTCATAGCACATTGTTTCCCTCAGAGACTCTTGAGTCTTTGAATGTTAGAGACAGAATGCAGCACAGAAATCATCCTGGTTCACAGATAAGGAAACTGAGCCATAGAGAGGGGAAATGACCTGAAGTAGAATCTTATTGTGAGTTGCACGTTGTGGTGGACCTCGCGATTGGATATTCACCATCTACTCTAGGTCAACATTGGTATTTCCTGCCCCCTCACCCATTACTGATTCAGGAATGGATGATTATGCCCAGTGAAGTGTGAGGGTAAGTGTGCTTCAGGGCTTTCAGGAAGAATTTCACCAATCCCCAAAGAACTACAAGGAGATAAAGTAGTCATCTTTCCATTGCTCAAGAATGATGCCAACCCCAAGGCTAGCAGAGTAGAAGAGTAGGAAGCACTTGTATTCTTGATGACCTCATTGGACCTCTGATTCACTTAAGTTTGAAGTTCATCCTACCTCTAGACTATAATTATATTAAAGGTCTATATAATTGTATAGTTATAATAAGTATATAGTAATAATCAATTCCCTCGTTACTTAATTCAGTTTGAGTCAGGGTTTCTACTTGCTGCCAAAAGGATATAAACATTTAACTTGGAGTTATCCAGCTCCCTCTCTAGCTCTGTTATCTCTAAGTCTGTGTGTTTAATACACACACCAAAGTCAGTGAACTCAATGAGGGGAAAAGCAAATTATTTTATATGTAAGCTTGTAACGAAGAATTTGGGAAATTAAGAACACAGTGTATAGATGCAGAATAAGACATATATCAATCCCAAGGGCCATGGGCAGAGTAGATAAAGTTTCAGAATGGACGGTTGTTTGGAGATAGTTTCTCAGATATTTTTTTTTTTATTGAAGTATAGTTGATTTATAATGTTGTGTTAATTTCTGCTGTACAGCAAAGTGACTCAGTTATACACATATATACATTCCTTTTTATATTCTTTTCCATTATGGTTTATCCCAGGAGATTGGATATAGTTCCCTGTGCTACACAGTAGGACCTTGTTATTATCCATCTTATATATAATAGCTTGCATCTGCTAATCCCAAACTCCCAATCTAACCCTTTCCCATTCCTCTCCCCCTTGGCAACCACAAGTCTATTCTCTATGTCCCTAGTTTTGTTTCTGTTTCATAGATAGGTTCATTTGTGTCATATTTTAGATTCCACATATAAGCGATGTGGTATTTGTCTTTCTCTTTCTGACTTATTTCACTTAGTATGATAATGTCTAGGTCCATCCATGTTGCTGCAAATGACATTATTTCATTCTTTTTTATGGCTGAGTAGTATTCCATTGTAAATATGTACCACATCTTCTTTATCCATTCATCTCAGATATTACTTTTGAATAGAATCTTGAAAATGAGAATGAATCAGTATCAGTACACTAGAATTTTAAAATGAAAAGCTAAGCTTCTAGGGTCATAATCATTTTTATAATTTGACTCAACTAAGTGAATAACCAAGGTATGGATATTTGTACATCTGCAGGCAAGTTATTTTTGAGATATTTAGACTTGACCCACTCACTTATGTTTAGAAGTCTGAGACGTGGAGAAATAAATACTCATTTGCTTCTTTCTCCCTCCCCAAACATGGCCTTTCACACCAAAATAAAGGCTTTGAGTTTTGCCTGAGAAATATTGACATATTTACCTCCCTTTCACCTGCTTCTCAAGAGGTTAGAAGTTTCCAGCTAGAAAAACTATCCCTACTCACCTCCACCTGATTAGGAATAGAGGAGCAAGTGAGGTCAGGGCTGGGGTTACTCTTTGGTGGGCCACTTAGCCGTGTTCCCTTGCATTGCTCAGTCTGGCTTTTCATGTTCTTGAGACCATGGCCTCAAGAACAAAGAGGATTGTGTAGACTGTATTCAAGTTCAAAAACATCAGTGCCTCTCCCTCAAGGAGTCTGCTGGACTCAGGCACACCCACATGATTTGCTTTGGCCAGTAGAATATGAGTAGAGAAGCTTTAAGGGTCAGCGTGTCAGTTGCCATATTTACGTTCCCTTGCCTCCAAGATCATGGAAATGGAAATGGAAATGGAGATGCGTCCTCATCAGCCTGGCTTCCTGAGTGATTACGGTGAGCAAAGCTGTGGCCAGCCCACTTTTAACAGGCTGGATGAGTGGAAGAGAAACTTCATTGTTTTAAGTCACAGAGATTTTGACATTATCTGTTACTGCAGCAAACCTAGCAAATCTTAACTGGTACAGTGACAGAGAGCAGGGTGTGCAGTTATGCAGTGTGGCTGTTATCACTCACTGGAAATAACTAGCTTACAGGTGGCACTTACCCTAAATATGGCCAATTTTTGTTTTTGTTTTTGTTTTTGCGGTACGCGGGCCTCTCACTGTTGTGGCCTCTTCCGTTGTGGAGCACAGGCTCCGGACGCGCAGGCTCAGCGGCCATGGCTCACGGGCCCAGCCGCTCCACGACATGTGGGATCTTCCTGGACCGGGGCACGAACCCGTGTCCCCTGCATCGGCAGGCGGACTCTCAACCACTGCGCCACCAGGGAAGCCCAGTATGGCCAATTTTTAAGACATTGTTTGCAATTTTGAGAGGAAAGATAAAAGAAAAGATGTGAAAAAGATGTTACCCCTGAGAAAAAGACCTGAAAGACTGATAAAATGGCAACATAGTCCAGTCACAGAAAAAATTAAGTTATAGTTTGTGTACATCTTGGTTCATGGGTTTTGAAAAGTTTCTAGTTAGACTCAGGCAGAGGCTCTGAGCTCTCTGTGGCCACAGCAAATCAACAGATCTTGGGATCCATTCTCGTTAATTTCTCTTAGAAGATTCCTATTTTATTTCTAGCCCTTTTTTCCCCACGTGGGAAATAGTATGCGTACAACTAAACATACGTACTCACGTACACAGATATTATGTTCATGTCTCCCAATGCTGATTCTTATATAGCAATAGAAGGGTTGATTCAATCTTAAATATTTGGGGTCAATAATTTTAAAAATCTGAGCCTCATTTTCAGAGCACCTTCTATAGATTGTAGGCTTCTATAGGTTTCTCTCTTAGTAAGTCATTTCAATTTTTTTTTTTTTTTTTGTGGTACACGGGCCTCTCACTGCTGTGGCCTCTCCCGTCGCGGAGCACAGGCTCCGGACGCGCAGGCTCAGCGGCCATGGCTCACGGCCCCCGCCGCTCCGCGGCGTGTGGGATCTTCCCGGACCGGGGCACAAACCCGTGTCCCCTGCATCGGCAGGTGGACTCTCAACCACTGCGCCACCAGGGAAGCCCAGTCATTTCACTTTTAAGTCTCCAGTTCCTTATCTGCAAAATGGGAATCATATTACCTGCTCCACCACATTATAGTTTTGTTGTAGTGCTTTATAAATGGTAAATTCTACATGTGTGATCGTTATTTTCTGTCGACTCTCTATTAAATTATGGTTACTGTTACCACCTGTAAAGGGCTTGCTATTTGCATAGCAAATTAATCCATATTATTTATTAAATTTTCTCAGCAAAATGCATTTTGTTAAGGGTAGAGATGTAGGGAGAATATTTGGAACTCTCCTCTGCTTTTCTCTCTTCCTTATCTCTCTCCCCTGCCCCTTCATTTCTCCCTGGTCTCTTCTGAGAAGCCTGGCTGTGTGCTTTCTCTTATTTATTTATTTTTAAATATTTATTTATGTATTTATTTTTGGCTGTGTTGGGTCTTCGTTGCAGTGCGCAGGGTTTCTCTAGCTGCAGAGGGGACTACTCTTCATTGCAGTGCCGGGCTTCTCATTGCGGTGGCTTCTCTTGTTGTGGAGCACGGGCTCTAGGCGTGCGGGCTTCAGTCGATGTGGCTCGCCGGCTCTAGAGCACAGGCTCAGTAGTTGTGGCGCATGAACTTAGTTGCTTTGCGGCATGTGGGATCTTCCCGGGCCAGGGCTCAAACCTGTGTCCCCTGCATTGGCAGGTGGGTTCTTAACTGCTGAGCCACCGGGGAAGTCCCTGTGCCTTTTCTTGTGATCAGGAGGAATGGAATTTGAAAGCAGGTCAAATTCCTTTAGGTGGGAAGGGATGAGATTGGGAGGGGTAGCCTGAGAAGATGAGGGAACC
>NW_006783353.1:78862-89443 GCF_000442215.2 Lipotes vexillifer
ATAGGGGGAGTGGGGAGAGGAAGAGTGAAAAAGAGAGACAGAAAAAGGAAAAAATGAAGGGCAATAGGTGCTGTGTTGGGTAACTTTGGAGAGAGGTGAATAAGAATTATTTTTCGGAAGTTCTGCTATGTTGTGCTGTATAAATCCCTCGTCTCCAACTTCTCAAGAGACGTTTCAAAATTCAGTTTGTCTAGTTCTAAAAAAATATGCTATTGGTATTTTTAATCTCATCACATTAGAGATTATCACATTAGAGAATCTTATCATATATAGAGATTAGCTTTAGGAGAAATGACAGTCCTTCCATACAAAAACAGCATGCATATTCATTTCTTCAACTTTTCTTTTTCATACTTATCTCTGTTTGTTTCCTTCAACACTGTTTGTCTATTTCTTGTTAATTTGAATCAATTTTGTCCAAATTTATTTCTAGATATTTTATATTTTTGTTGTTTTTGTAAAGGGTGTCTTTTCTTCTACAATATTTTCTAACAGCTTGCTGTTTTTGTATAGGTACACTGTCTATTTTTTGGATTATTATTAGACACTCAACCACCACTATTATTATTTTTTTTTTTTTGCGGTACGCGGGCCTCTCACTGTTGTGGCCTCTCCCGTTGTGGAGCACAGGCTCTGGATGTGCAGGCTCAGCGGCCATGGCTCACGGGTCCAGCCGCTCCGCGGCATGTGGGATCCTCCCGGAACAGGGCACGAGCCCGTGTCTCTTGCATCAGCAGGCGGACTCTCAACCACTGCGCCACCAGGGAAGCCCTCAACCACCATTATTGAAATCATTATTTAGTTGATTTTCTTAGACTTTTTAGGTATACAATCATATTATCTGCAGATAATGGTAATTTTATTTCCTCCTAATTTTTTTATACTTTTAATTTTATTCTCTTAGATAATTGCTTTGGCTGGTACCTCCATAACAATGTTAAATAATGTGGCATGAGTGTAGGTCATCGACCCATTCCCAACTTTATTGATAATGTTTGTAGTGTTTCTCTGATGCTGCCTTTAGATTGAGATGTACAGCTATCAGTAGCCATGTTTATCTCTATCTCTATTGTTAAGGAAGTATTCATCTGTGTCTATGGAAATTAGCATAGCTAACTTGTCCCTCTTGCCTGGGTCTTTCTTGGTTTTCGGACTAAAACTACAGCATGCTGGGAAAATCTTTTTTTCCAGACAAATCACAATGATTGGTCACTTGAACTAAAATCAAGAATGGAAAAAAAAAAAAAAAAAAGAATGGATGTGAATCTTATCTGATTATTTTTCAGCATCTATGTGGATACCTTATATTTTTTCAATTTGACTGATTGATATGATTAATTGTATTTATATATTTTATAATATAGAGCTGCCTTTTTCCTCTTGGCGTGAACTCCAGTTACTCATGTTATATTAGTTCTCTAGCTAATTGCTGGATTCTATTTGCTAATATTTTGTGTCAGCTATTTTTGTCAAGAATCATACGTGAGATCAGTCAGACTGTGGTTTTCTTTTTTGTGCTATTTTTGTTGGTTTTAGGTACCAATGTTGTGGTGATTTCAAAAAAAGAATTTGGAATCTTTATTTCTTTCTCTAGATTCTGCAACAATTTAAGTAACATTGGTTTCTCTATCCCTTAAAGTTTTGGTAGGTTTTTCCTGTGAAACCATCTGGACTTGGTCTTTTTGTGATGAGTAGCTATTTTTTTTCTAGGCACCTCCCCCCACCAACAGTAATTGGTCTGTTTAAACTGCCTATTGCTTTGGGGTTCAGTTTTAGTAACATGTTTCTTTGAACAATCCATTCAGGTTTTCAAATTATTTCATAGTCAGGTTTTAAAAATATCTGAATAGAATTGATAAAAATAGTCTCTTATTATTCTTTCAGTTTACACTATATATCTGCATATTTTTCCATTTCGATTTTTTATGCTTCGTACCCTTGTCCCTTAATTTAGCTTGTGGTTTTCAATGTTATTGGAGGGTTTTTTTCCTCCCCTCAAACAAATGTCTGTCTGTCTGTCCTTTTCTCTTATCTATATGTCTCTCTATGTAAATTTTCTATTTTTCTTGTATGTAATTCATTGATTTCTGTTTTATTTATTAACGATTTCCTTCTGCTTTACTTAGGCTTATTTTCTGTTAAATTTTTTTTTTTTTTTTTTTTTTGCTGTACGTGGGCCTCTCACTGCTGTGGCCTCTCCCGTTGTGGAACACAGGCTCCGGACGCGCAGGCTCAGCGGCCATGGCTCACGGGCCCATCCGCTCTGCGGCATGTGGGATCCTCCCGGACCTGGGCATGAACCCGCGTCCCCTGCATCGGCAGGTGAACTCTCAACCACTACGCCACCAGGGAGGCCCTTTCTGTTAATTTTTAACCCCTTGAGAATGTGTGTGTAATTCATTTCTCTCATCCTTTCTTATTTATAAGGTAAGTGCTTAAGATTATGAATTTTTCTCTGAGAACTCTTTATTGCCCACAGGTTCTGACATGTGGTATTTTCAAAGGCTTTGTTGCTCATCTCTAGTGTAGTTTCATTGTAATCAGAGAATGTTATCCACATAATTTCCACTTTAGGGTCTTGGCCTTATTGCTTCCATCCTCCTGAAGAATTTAGGGAGCTTGCCAGGCAGCTCACATACCCCATCCCTGATCCAAAGAAAGGACTGTTAATTTTGTCCCTCAGGCTTCACCACTCTGTGCTTTCAGCATCTTCCAGAACTCTGTTTAATGTTCTCTGCATTTGGCAACTCTTCCTCATATATTGTGGTTCAGCTTTATAGATGCTCCCTACTTCTGTCAGAAATAGAGTTTGTATTGTGTCTCTCATCCTTCTTGCTTTGGGTGATTTCCAAGGGCAACGGGGTCAGAAACTTCTTTATTCTGCCATCTTATAAGTGGCAGTCTTGGGCATGTTGTAGTTCTAGATTGTTCAGCAGAGGATTTGGGGAGGTCATCTGTTCCACACTCGTGCCCCCAGACATTCCCATCAAGCTAGACTCTGGTGTCTCTGCCGAACCTGGTAGACAGACTCTTTCAGTGTGTTCACTCTGAGCTCAGACAAATCAGATTCAACTCTCTCAGTTGCTTCTCCAAACTACCTGCTTTCCGTTCCTTTTCTTACATTTCTCCTCAGCTCCTCAGCCTCTGGGGAAGGAGTATTTAAGCTGAATCCTGTGAGAACATTCTAGGAAAGGGGGAAAACATGTGCAAAGGGCTGGAGGTGAGAGAGAACCTGGATGTTTGAGGAACTGCAAGAGGACTAGTGTGGCTGGCTCACAGAGGGTGAGGAAGCTGAGGGGGAGGGGTAGCTAGAAATGCAGGGACTTGTAAGCCATGGTAGGGAGTCGGGATTTTATTCTTTTGTTAGAATTTAAGGATAGTTGATATAGAATATTATATGTTACAGGTGCACAATATAATGATTCACAATTTTTAAAGGTTATACTCCATTTGTAGTTGTTTTATTCTTTTTAAGTTATTGGTCCTGGTTATCTGTACCTGTTGTACAGCAGGGTCTTCAGTAACTTTCTCTTTGCCCACAGACCAAGGAACGTGCACAGTAAATGTGGTGCTCAGTCACACTTGCTATCAGGGAGGCTTCTCCTGCCTGTTCCCGGAGCCCAGCAGGCGTGGTAATGAATGTCGTGTGCAGATCACACACCCCATGTCGGGGCAACTAGCTTCTCAGGGTGAGGAGCACATGTTGACCTAAGAGGCCATTGGCTTCTTTCCCCTTTTGCTTATTAGCACCTTTCAAATGGTAAATGTCATGAAAATAGAAATATGTATTAGTTGCTTGTCACTGGCTCCCTAAAATGTGTGATGGGTGGCCGACGCCAGCATGGCAGGGGTTAGCATCTAGTCTAAGGGCTTCTTTTCCGTTTTCACTCCACGGGCCCCACGGCAGCAGCTGGTCCCACTGGAAACATCCTTCTGGCAAGTCTGTCGCTTTGATGCATCCACCAGCCTCTGCGCTCATCCAGCTCCTATCCCCTCATCATTGTCACTTTCTCTGTCCACCTGTTGCATGTTGCTGCTCTGTGGGCCTCTGTCCTGTGCTCTCTTTTCATCTCAGGTCCTGCATTCTGCCTGGGTGGCCTGTCCATATACATGGCAGGACATCCCTTGGGTTCTGAGGGCACCCATGTCCATCCCACCTGCTCAGCCCTCAGTGGGGTATCCACCCCAGTCACCACCCCAGCAGATCTCAGTCGACAGGCCGAGAGCAGAATGCGTCCGTCCCCTGGTCCACGTGCAGCCACCTGGGGAGATGGCCCCGCCAGCCACAAGGTCACTCAAGGCCAAAACCTAGGGGTCGTCTTCAATGCTACCCTCTCCTGCACCTCACACCTTATCAGTCCCAAATCCCATTAACCCTGCCTCACAAACTCCTCTCGATTCCCTTCCCTCCTCCCTCCTCCTAAGGTCACCACCCAACCCACCAAACGTATCATTGCTTCCCTGGACTTATTTATTTATTTATCTATTATTTATTTGGCTGCATTGGGTCTTCGTTGAGGCACGTGGGCTCTTCGTTGTGCCATGTGGGCTTCTCTCTAGTTGTGATACACAGTCTCCAGAGCACTCGGGCTCAGTAGTTGTAGCAGGCGGACTCTCTAGTTGTGACCCAAGGGCTCCAGAGCGTGTGGGCTCAGTAGTTGCGGTGCACGGGCTTAGTTGACCTGCAGCATGTGGGATCTTAGTTCCCTGACCAGGGATCAGACCTGCATCCTCTGCATTGGAAGGCAGATTCCTAACCGCTGGACCACCAGGGAAGCCCCACACCCTTCCCCCCCCCCCTTTTTTTCCCCCTGGACTCTTAAAACAACCCTTGAGCCCATCTTCCCACCTACAGTCTTTGTCTGTCCCTCCCCCAACTCTGTCTTCTACCTTATGTCGGATTATCTTTCAAAAATGGGCTCTTGCCCCCACTGTCACCCACTCCCCCACACAGTAGATCAAAGACCGAAGACCAGATGGGCAGAGGGATGTTGTGCAGCATTTAGGCGGTGACCAAAGGCCCTCTGTTCCCCTCTTGGACTATGTGTTAATTTCCGGCAATGAGACCCAGCTCCAGGAGAATAGCAGGGAACAAACCCAGGTCAATCCTGTTTCTGTCACTGGGGCAGAATGAGAGCTAAAAGTAGAATGACCTTGAGTTACAGAAGAAAAAATTATAAATCTAGCACACTTGAGATTCAAAGGGCTGCACTAGCTGTTTGCACATCTTTGTCTTTACTAGATGGGGAGGCCCTCCGGCTCTTTGTCTATGTAGGACTTGGGCCCAACCCAGGGCCTGGCACTTCAGAGGCTGTCAGTGCATCTTACAGAATTTTAATGCACGTCTCAGACCTCAGCACCTGCTTAGGTGCTCCTGACTGGGTCAGTGAGAGAATCTGTGAGAAAAAAGTTCTTCTCTTTTAGAGACGTTTGGGTTAATACTGAGACAGGCAGCTAGGAACAGAAGCAGGAGAGGGAGGGGGTGATGGGGGTAGGCAGAGAAGGAGAGACGAGAACGTGCATGAGCTAGACTTTTCTGGGTGTAAGAACTGTGGAGTATTATTCAAGCATCTCAGCCAGGAGTGTAGGCTGGATACTTTTCAGTAGATTGGCTCTGGGGTTGGCAAGGAAGAATCTGGACGAGGCTGAGCAGGGCTCACTCACATTGCTTATTCCTCCTCATTGTGTGGGGAGGAAATCATCCTTGGCTGTGAACTGCACAGAGCTGTGAACTGCAGCGGCAGCCCTGGCTGATACAAATGTGCCCGAGCATCTCCCAGTGTGGCCTCACCAGCTGCTAGCGGGTTGCCCAGGGCTCAGGCAGCCCCTTTCCCACCTGGCTGAGCCAAGGACAGCTGAGCCCCTGCCTTCCTCAGGACCTCAAGCTTCCCTCCCTCTAGGCAGTGGCAGGAGGCAGGAGGGTTTGATGACTTGTGTTCATTCTTAGAGGGCCTTCCTGGGTGGCTTCTGGATTTCCTACGAAGTCGGAGCTTTTTGCTCGTAATCCAGAGATTAATGCAGAAAGCCTTCCTCCATATCTTATTTTTTTTTGTCTTTGTAAGTTAGCAGACTTATTTAAATGTTGTTACCTCCCCAAACCTGAAAGTAGCATCACTGGCCTTTCCCATTATTTGTTCTTCAGTAGACCTTTTATTTATGATGTAGAAGGTTTGCAGCATATATGGAACGTACTTTTAAAATATCAGGCTGGGGCTTCCCTGGTGGCGCAGTGGTTGAGAGTCCTCCTGCTGATGCAGGGAACACGGGTTCGTGCCCCGGTCCGGGAGGATCCCACATGCCGCGGAGCGGCTGGGCCCGTGAGCCATGGCCGCTGAGCCTGCGCTTCCGGAGCCTGTGCTCCGCAATGGGAGAGGCCACAACAGTGAGCAGGCTGGGGGACTTCCCTAGCAGCTCAGTGGTTAAGAATCTGCCTGCCAATGCAGGCGACACGATTCAAGCGCTGGTTCAGGAACATCCCACATGTTGCAGAGCAACTAAGCCCATGCACCACAACTACTGAGCCTGCACTCTAGAGCCCACGTGCCACAACTACTGAGCCTGCACGCCTAGAGCCTGTGCTCCGCAACAAGAGAAGCCACTGCAATGAGAAGCCCGCACACCGCAACAAAGAGTAGCCCCCGCTCGCCGCAACCACAGAAAGCCCGCACTCAGAAACAAAGACTCAACGCAGCCAAAAATAAATAAATAAAAATTTTAAAAATAAAATAAAATATCAGGCTGGGGCAAGGTTCTAGAAGAGTATGTGGAGCCAGAAATACCACTGTAGTCATTTTCAGAAAATATAATCTACCTCACTCACCTTCAACAATTTCCCACCCAGCTCAGTAAATTCCATATACACTGTTCTTTGAACTCTGTTAAATGTCTTTTGAAGGCATGTGCTATGGTCTGAGCATTTGTGTCCCCGCCATTCATGTGTTGAAAATCTGATGCCCAATGTGATAGTTTGGAATTGGGTCTTTGGACAGCAAAGCCCTCATGAATGGGATTAGTGACCTTATAACAGAGACCTCAGAGAAATGCCTGGCCTCTTCCTTCAGATGAGGACACAATGAGAAGTCTGTGCCTCAGAAGAGGGTCCTTACCTGACCATTCTGGCACGCTGGTCTCAGACATCCAGTTTCCAGAACTGTGAGAAATGAATTTCCTTTGCTTTTAAATTACCCAGGCTGTGGTATTTAGTTTACACCAGTCTGAATGGACTAAGTCAGTCTGTACAGCCATTACAGCAATGCTGCAGGTTAAGGATCATTATCCCCACCTAGAGGGTTAGTAAGTTGCAGAACAAGGATTTAAGAGTTTTCTTCTCTCCCATCACTGCTCCTAATGTGCTAGTTCAAATCTCGCTTCCCCCTTTCCGACCAATATCCTGAACAGATTCCATAACTTTACAGCCAACAATAGTTAGTAACACAATGGTTAGTCTATTTTACCATCTACAACCCAGTCTTATTTGTGTTTAAAACCCTAATCTCCTAGCCACTGCTAAGACCTCGTCTTGTCTCCCTTTACCCCCAGCTCAGCCAAAGCTGGGTTGTGAGGTTCGTGCAGTAGAGAGAGGTGTGGGGCTCTCAGGCACCCCTCTCCACCCCCCAACCCTTTCATTGTCAGTGCCTCTGGGAGGAGAGGCTGGGATAGTGGCCGAGTGTCTTATTCACTGATGGGAGTGGCTCCCAGCCTCCCTCTGGTTTCAGGTGATCTATGTTGATGGCCAGCAGATTTTCCTGGGATGCGGTTCACTCTATCCCACCCTCCTGATAAAGAACCTTCTGAGAGGGCAATCGTATCATCGCCTCCAGAAGTTTGTACTCGAATCCTCTCCAGATGGGTGGTGCCCTTTGCCCGCATAGCCTCCTGCCTTCTGTCTCCTTTTCTCACCTCTGTGACACTCCTGTGGAGTCACAAACTTCCACGGCCTCTTCCACGCCCTCCAATGGCCTTGAGGAACGGGGTGTGGGATGGACATCGCTCTCACCTTGTTTCCAAACACGCTAGTTCCCTACGTTCCACACTGGCCACCCAACTTGAGAACTCCCAGGCAAGAAGGCTCTGGTCACTCTGCCAGTGTCACGTGGGGACTCCCTCCCTCCCCTTGCCCTGGCAGTGGGGATCTAGGCTGGGCGTGTGGGTGCCTGCGGCCCAGTAGGCGTCCGGTCATGGAGTGAGCTGTGCGCCTGCGGCCCCACTTCACCCTGTAAGGGCTCCTCATTGGTCCTCATTTGACTTGGGGTACAAGGGGAACCAGTGCAGTGGCCTTTTAATGAAGTTTGAGGAGTTTCCTGCTCTTTTTGGAATTTTGCCAGGGGGTGGAGTTCTTGTTCTCTTTCTCTCCAGCTTTATCCTGGATCTCAACTCTGGCAATAAGAAGCTTCCCACTCGGCCCCCAGTTACAGTCATACAACAGCTGTGGTGGCCTCATATTTGTACTTTGCACTGCATGGGGCCGGGCACAAACCACTGAGGAAAAGTGGGCTTCACTCTAAGTGGACAAACTCAGGTCAGGTGCCCACCTGGAGCCAATCACTGGGGCTACAGAAATGTCACACGCTGATTAGCCTAAGTCTGTGGGGCTCACCTCGAAGCTGGGATGAGATCATTCTCACCCCAGTGGCGCGGCCGTGAGCTCCTGGAGGCAGTGTGGATTAGGACAGAAGACAGTTACTGAAAAACCCTCTTTCTGGTCTGTCTTTGCTATGAGACTGTAAGCTCATTGAGGGCAGGGTGGCTGTTTGGTCCACCACTGTTAAGTGTTCCCATGCCTAATCTTGAGCCTGGCACACGGCAGAGTTTTCCGTGAAGGGTTGGTGAGTTGGGTTCAGATAACAGGGAGAAGAGCTCAGAGCACCGAGCGTTTCTGATCTGCCTTCCTCAAAGATTAATGGACTCCATTTATACGCACAGGCAATGCCTACTTTTCAACCTGCCACAAGTGTCTTCTTTATTTGCTATTTCCTAATGGACCCTTAGGTTTATTTCTTGGCTTCTTGGTCCCTTCGTTCTGCAGTCTTTGGTCTGTGTGATGATTTCTACCCACGTTGGCGGAGCCTTGCCTGGGTCTGCCTGAGGATGATTATTGCTATAACATCTGTTTCTGGGAATGTACTGTGTTTTAATTGCGTCTTAAAAGCAGAGGCGTCCAGTACCAAGTTACCTTTGGGGGATCTGGTGTGGAGTACTATTGATTTATTTATAATTCATAGCTTACCCTCTTCTGGAAAAATAAAATCAACAACCTGAAGCTGTTGATGAACAATGAAATAAATTCTGGAGAAGAAACAGTTCTGGTCCTGGATTTTAATTCTGGTTGTCTCTAACTTGCTGTGTGACCTTGGGCAACTCATTTGACTTTCATAGACCTCAGTTTTTCTCATCTGTGGAATGGAGTACTGAGTGTGTCGGAGTCAGGGAGGGTGAGTGGATAGATGTTTATGATGTGGAGCCCGGAGCTCCCTCCCTCCCCTCTATGATCCTGCAAGTGTGGATGTGTCAGAAACCTTGTCTGATGTGCACACTTACAGGACAGTAAACTACAGAAACAGACTGTGGAAACACTGTAGGAGAGCTTGCTTATGAAAAATCACCTTTTAAGCTATTCTGCATCATGGCGTGTTTGTAACTGATTGACGGAATGCTTCAGGAACCCACTAAATGCTGGTATTAATCGTACTGCCAGCACATGTCAGGCCGCGAACCCCTTGAACACGATTCAACTTCATTATTTTCCTCTCTGCTTTTGTTTTTAATAATGATGGCACACCCCAGATAGATAAAGACATTTTAATAGCTCTCTTTGGCAAAAATGTGTTCTGGCACCTGCATCACTGCTGAGAGCTGAGAGCGTCAATACCATTTCCGAGATCATGCAAGAGACTTAGCTTCTAAAGCAAAGTTATGACTATAATTTTCCTCAACTGCCGTCTCGTCTCATGTGATTTGTGCTCAAGTGTACTTCAGTTGGATTGGTTTCCACCAGTTGGAGAATCTTACTACAGCTGGAAGCCCGAAATGGAACACACTCCACTGATTCTATTAGAAACCAAATGTATTTGGTATCCAGAGTAACCAAGGAATCTGGCTCCAGATTTGAGGAGAGTCAGGGGACACGGCGGGTGAACACTAACCTGAAAGCGTAGGGCCCGTTACCCCGGCACAGGAACTCTCCAGAAGCATCCACAGCTTTTCCCTTTGGACAACAAGTTGCAGCCTTCCCATGCATAATTGTTTATTTCTTCTGACTGGACACCACCAATGACCATTCTGACAAGAAAAAGGCTGACATGAGCAGTTGTCTGTAAGAAATCCCTATAATTAGGTATGTTAATTAGTCAGCGTTCTGCCTTGATTCTATTTTTAGCTGAAGACCAGTACCCTCACAAACATCTTTTCCAGAAAATTCTGTGTGCTCTTTCTTGCCAAAAGTTTGCAAAGTCCATCCTAATCCAAGATTAAATCAAAGGGGATCTTCTGCACTGTTCCCAAGCCCCTTGCATCCCTGGCAAGCAAAGGTGATATCTCAAATCCAGACAGGCCCTGAGCACCAGGCTGCTGGCACCATTCAGC
>NW_006783353.1:89453-133413 GCF_000442215.2 Lipotes vexillifer
CAGCAGGAAAGTGGGTGTCCAATTGAGCTGCTCTAAACCAGCATCTGCTGGATGCTTCTTTTTTCCACTTTTTATTTTATAATAGAGGAAACAGATGTCAAAATGGATTTGTATTTATTAATCTTTTGTCACTTGTCAGGATTATTTTCCTGTTCATCTGAAGTTGTATAAATTCAGCTAGAACATTAAGTTCTTAAAGGTAGGTTTATTCCCTTGAATCCACTGTAAAGGATTTGCAAAGGAGGAAAAAAAAAAAGAATTATGGTACAAAATGGAAAACGATTGATGGAAACAAAGAGCCATGCTGGATATATATATATATATATATATATATATTTACGCGGGCCTGTCACTGTTGTGACCTCTCCTGTTGCGGAGCACAGACTCTGGACGCGCAGGCTCAGCGGCCATGGCTCACGGGCCCAGCCGCTCCGCAGCATGTGGGATCTTCCAGGACTGGGGCACGAACCCGTGTCCCCTGCATCAGCAGGCGGACTCTCAACCACTGTGCCACCAGGGAAGCCCTGGATATATATTTTAAGGAAAGGTTTCCAAAGAGGAATCCATCAGGGCAGTGCTGCAAAGTATATACTCTATCACAGAAGTTCTAGATTTTAAAATCAAGATGCCTATTCTTTTCTCCTTTAAAAAATATTCTATTCAGGATATAAAATTATAAGCATTTTTCTTAATAGTGCTAGCTGAGGAGAAAACTAACAATAAAAACTAACAAACAATAAAATATTCAACTTTCTGCCTTTGGCAATGGGAGTGAAGAGAAAGGCAGGCGGAGAAAACAAATATTTTCTCAAATCCTGAGTCAGGGTGATTTGCCTTTGTTTATGGATGGAGAAGAGGACTGGGAGAGATGGCAGAAGCTGTGCATTGGTCAGTGTGGGTAGCTTATGCTATGGTAACCCAGCATCTCAATGGCTTACAACATGGTTTGCACTACATGACCATGGTTGACCGTGGCTCTGTGTCACGTCATCCTTGTCTCAGGACTCAGGCTGATGAAGTAGCTTCTTTCTGGGGCTTTGCTGGTTGTTGGGAAAGAAGAAAAAAAAGAAGATGGTGAACCGCATGCTGGGGCTAAAAGCTTCTGTCTGGAAGTGACACACTTCACTTCTGTTCACACTCCATTGGCCAAAACAAATCATTTGGCGATTCCAGAGAGAGTAAGATGTGTGGTCCTCCAGTAGAGAGCATCCTGAGTGGGGTGGGGGGGAGGACAATTATATAATCCATGAGTGACCATGAGAGTGGTCTCCCAGAGCTTGAAGAGTGGGAAATATAGTTGACTCCACCTGTTGCACTTTGAAATCTGGCCTGTTTTTGCCAAGGCCATACTCAGTATGGGCCGCTCCCCACCAAGGACTTGTGTGGTGGGGAAACTAAGGCAGACCTATTCCAGGAGGCAGGGGATCTTTTGCTAGCAAACGTGGCTCAAGGACTCCCCAGTAGCTTTGCCAAACCTTCCTCTGGCTGCACAGGGATCTCGGATGCATCCATGCAAACTCCTCTCCCCCTCCTTTACTTGGGGTCACACTTGCATCATCATCTGATGACTCTCCCAGCTGTCTCTGGCTCAGTCTCTGTTTCCTTTCACACACACATTTGCCTATCAAGTCCTTGGATGTTCAAGCCTTTCTTGGCAGAGTCCATCACAGAATATTCTAGTGAAAGAAATTTAGGAGGAAGAAGAAACAAAGTTGAGTGGCTGATGAGTCTCTGGAGTTATTTGAGTCACTTGTACTCACAAATACATTTGGGAGCCTGGAATGATATGTATGTCCTATGAGGGGGACCACGCCATCTATACTATCAGGATAGGCCTAGGGATAGACACAGATATTCAGGTTCAGGTTCAAGGCAAAGGAAGAGCAAATTCTCTCTCTTCTTGAGCTAGGATGCCCATTTTTTCCTGCCCCTAGACATCAGAGCTCCTAGTTCTCAGGTCTTTGGACTCTGACACTTACACTTCTGGACCCCTGCTTCTCAGGCTTTGTAATCTGATTGAATTACACCACTGGCTTCTTGATTCCCCAGCTTACAGATGGCAGACTGTGGGACTTCTTGGCCTCCATAGCCGAGTGAACCAATTCCTATAATAAATCCTCTATCTATCTATCTGTCTATCTATCATCTATCTATCTGTCTGTCTGTCTATCTATCCATCCATCTATCAATCCTATTGGTTCTTTCTCTCTGGAGAACCCTGACTCATATTGGAGGTGATTCTAGGAATCACAAATAGAGACTATGATGGGAAAATGGAGACAAAAATGGAGTCAAAAACTAGCAGAGTGAATGAGTGGTTACCACTGCGGGCGACTGGAGCTCACCATATTGGGGACCCTTTGAGAAACCACGTGGGACTCATATAGATTTGTCCCCCTGAAGGACATGGAAGCATGACACTTACTCACTCATTCATGGAGTGCCCATCACAATAAGTAATACCCCCCATCACAGTGAGCAATAATAACTCCATCAGTTGAGGGCTATTAATTTTAGGGCATTAACTCCTTTGCTCTCTGGGTTGTACCTGCTGCAGCTGAGCAAGCACCCATGGGACCTCCGTGAAGTCAAAAGATGCTTGAACTGGGCAGCTCAGCCTACTGGAAACTCTACCACAGCTGTGGTGGCCTTAGGGGCAGGCAGAAGGGGCCTTGATAGCACCTGCAAGGACATATATGGAGAGAAACAGGAGCAGGAATTGAAAATTCCTTTGCACAGCGAAGGAAACCATAAACAAGATGAAAAGACAACCCTCAGAATGGGAGAAAATATTTGCAAATGAAACAATGGACAAAGGATTAATCTCCAAAATATACAAACAGCTCATGGAGCTCAACAAACAAAAAAACAAACAACCCAATTAAAAAATGGGCAGAAGACCTAAGTAGACATTTCTCCAAAGAAGATATACAGATGGCCAACAAACACATGAAAAGATGCTCAACATCACTAATTATAAGAGAAATGCAAATCAAAACTACAACGAGGTATCACCTCACATCGGTCAGAATGACCATTATCAAAAAGTCTAGAAACAATAAATGTTGAAGAGGGTGTGGTGAAAAGGGAACCCTCCTGCACTGTTGGTGGGAATGTAAATTGATACAGCCACTATGGAGAACAGTATGGAGGTTCCTTAAAATACTAAAAATAGAACTACCATATGACCCAGCAATCCCACTACTGGGCGTATACCCTGAGAAAACCATAATTCAAAAAGAGTCATGTACCACAATGTTCATCGCAGCACTATTTACAATAGCCAGGACATGGAAGCAATCTAAATGCCCATCGACAGAAGAATGGATAAAGAAGATGTGACACATATATATATACAATGGAATATTACTCAGCCATAAAGAGAAACGAAATTGAGTTATTTGTAGTGAGATGGATGGATCTGGAGTCTGTCGTACAGAGTGAATTAAGTCAGAAAGAGAAAAACAAATACCGTATGCTAATGCATATATATGGAATTTTAAAAAATGGTACTGATGAAACTAGTGGAAGGACAGGAATAAAGATGCAGACATAGAGAATGGACTTGAGGACACGGGGTGGGTAGGGGGAAGCTGGGGCAAAGTGAGAGAAGCATGGACATATATACACTACGAAATGTAAAATAGCTAGCTAGTGGGAAGCAGCCGCATAGCACAGGGAGATCAGCTCAGTGCTTTGCGATGACCTAGAGGGGTGGGATAGGGAGGGTGGGAGGGGATATGGAGCCATATGTATGCATATGGCTGATCTACTTTGTTGTACAACAGAAACCAACACAGCATTGTGAAGCAATTATACTCCGATAAAGATGTATAAAAAAAAAAGGAAAGACACAAAAGAACAGAAAGCAGAAAATGTCAAGACCCAATCAGTAAGAAGAAGCTGTGAGGTAGAAGGAGACATGAAGTAAGAAAACACACATATTGAGTAGCTGGTTAGGTCATGAGTTGATCATGAGAAAACCTGAATGGGTGACAGGGACAGGTGAGTTCTGCTGGGGGCACAGACACTTCTTTCCTTCTCCATCCTCCAACTTGCAAGGCAATGTCCATGCTTTTTAGTGGAGAACATTTCTTTGTGGCCCTTGTATTGCACTGATTAGAGATTAAGTCCTTAGTTCCCAGGACAAGTTAAGTGGGTTTTCACCCCTAAATGAATGGATTTTCATGCAGATTCTTGGAACACGGGGAAAACACAAGCAAGCATTAAGGCTGCCTTCTGGGGTTCTGAGACACGATGAGGGGAAGATAAAGGGAGACCTCAGCCCAAAAAGGGGGTGCAAAGTTCCGGTTTCTCCACAGGCCTGCTCTGCTGCTGTGGGGTGGGGCTCACAGGTTCACGGCCTGGGGCTTTTCCACAGCTGGGGTCCTGCCTTTGCTAAGAGGGGGAAACAGGCTTTCCTCTGTGGGTCTCAGCAGGTGCAGGGGCAGCCTTATGTGTCCTACTGCTTTGGCTGCCCCGAGAGACGGCTGGCTGGTCCTTGCTATCTCTGGGATCGGGTGGGTGTAGGTCTCACTCTTATCAAGGATGGCTGAGCGTTCAGGACCCAAACACCCCAGACGCGTGTAAGCCACTGATCCTTTTAAAATGCCTATAGCTAAACTCCAGCCATATTCCTACATTTTAAATGTAGAATTAGTCCCTAAATGTGAAGTGTTACATTATTGTCAAGATGCAATATTCAGCTTTAAATTTAAGGTCTATAAATTTCAACTACTTTAAGGGAAAGTTTGGTGACTAAAGCAAGTCTTGGTCCAAAGTGGTATTTGTTTGGCAGGGGTGGGAGTTACTCAGGACCCCTAAAGAGATTGCCCTGAAGATTAATACAATGACAGCATCTTATAAGCTTTGTCAACTGCCCCATACTTTCTTGGCCACTAAGGCAACATAACACCATGGAAACATCCCAGGCTTCTCCTATATATTCTTTCCGTCCGTTAAAATGTACCTGTGCAGCATTCCACTCCCATCTAAGGTGTGCAAGGCTGGGCAGGGCTTACTGTCCTGAGATATTGGTCTTTCTGTGGAGAACCTTTGAGGATACTGCCAGTTACAGGTTTGGTTCTCAGGAGAGCAGATGCTGAGATGAATTGAGGAGGGCGAAACATTTACTGGGGAGTCACACCTGGGGAAACAAAAGAGTTTGAAGCAGGATTGCACAGTGGGAGTTGTAAGACCAGGGTGCAGGTTGAATAGCGCCTCTGCCAGCTCAACAGAGGACTGTGGAGCAAGATGGTCCTTTATAGGGTCCTGTGTTGGGTGTAAATGGCTAGTGCCCTGTCCTGCTCAGTCACTGGCTGGGGACCACCCGTGAGAGCTTGACTTTGGCTTGAAAGTGGAGGATGAGACTCTAAAGACATTAACAGCTGAGGTTGTCAGCAGCCCACGCTCCTTGAGAGAGACATCTGAGTGGTGCATCTCTGTGTCCGCCATAGTGATCTAACCCAAGGAAAGACTGTGTAATATGGAAATTTTAAGGCCTGTGGTGAGCTGAGTAGGGAGAAATCTTCAGTGTTTATAAATGTTTATTCGGGACCTACTTGGTGTTGGATGTGTTCACAAAGCATGTGTCTTCTGACACTTTGAGCAAAAGAAGAAAAAAGAGAGCTTTTTTATTGCTCCGTTCCCTGCTTCTGGTTGTCTTTTGTTTGGTTGTCTTGCTTGGCAGAATATTTAAGTCCTACTTATCTTTCAAGGCTCAGATCAGGATTATCATGTGACAAAATATTTGAATTGGGACTCTCCCAGAAAATCTGGGACTTGTTTCAAAGCCTGTGCCTTCAAATCACCAGTGCTGGCCAGCTCTGCGGATTTTCTGTCGGTAGGAGAACTGTTTTTATTTTTGTTTTGGTTGACCTTGATCTGTTGTATGTTTCCGGACACAATGTCTGCTTGACCCTCATCGAGTCCTTAGCTCACTGGGGCAAGGATCGGTCTCAGTGCTCCCCTGAGACCGCTGTGAATTTCTATCCTGGACTGAGTGTACTGTCACAGAGGTCAATCTGCTCTCTCCTCCTTGGCCTGAGTCCCCACATACCTCTTGTAATATACATCTCTTGCTACACTGAGTGTGTTTTTGGTGCTTAAAGGTATGTGTCATTTCTTACAACATGATCTGTTACACAAGCCAGCTGCTTCGTCTGGCACTCGTCTGAAGACGTAGTCATGGGTTCCACTGCTGGAGGAAAACCTGCCTGTGATGAGCTGAGGGGTGGGTACCAGAATGTTGGTTTCCGATCTGGAGCACGTAGATATGACTGCAACTAATTTAGCCATCAAGATGCAAGAAACAGTCCTATATTTCATGGGCCATTTGATGGATTTTCAAGGATAATGTTGACTTTGTGAGTTTCACCTTATGGACAGAATCACTACAGCCAAAGCTGTTGGTCCAATGTAGCCAAATGGGCCATTCATTGCACGTTTATTGAGCCCCTGTGATGTGCTGGACACGGTCTCCTCCTTACCCAGCTCCCACGTTGCAGACACTCAGGACCTTCCTGCTGCCTGTAGGAGTGTCCCCAGCCGATGGATGGAATCGCACTCAGGCCTGCCTCACCTGCTCAGTTATCTCTGTGCTCACCATCCTTTTTCCTCAGAACTTCTCCTTAATTCAGACTTAGCATCTCCTGCCTCATTCCCTCTGAACCCTGCTCCCCTCCTGCTGCACAGCCACTGGCCATTTTGATGAAGAATTGGTCCCTTGGATGCTAATCCATGGATCTCTATGATAGGGCTTGTGTTGAGAGCACACGGCCTGGATGGACAGAACGCCCTCTTCCAAGAAAAGACTTTGAGGGCAAGAATGAAATTGGGCAGCTCTTGAAATGGTTTCAGAATTACCCCTGGCGTGAGATGTTAGGGATCATACAGCTGGGTCTTACTGTTGAAGGCCGGTTGGTGCACGTAAGCAATAAACTTAAGGTCTTCTTGGCAATTCCACTTTGTTATCATAGAAACTCTTTCTCTATATTGGGCCTTCTCATGTTTTCCTTGAGCTTTCTGCCAATTTTCCCTCAGAATGTGGCTTTGCAGACAAGAGTTGCCCTGGAAAAAATATCCTTTACCTTTTAAGGCTATTTATTTTCAAAGGCACTAAAACAATCATTTGTGATGCCTTTAATAGAGTTTAAATGAATGAATAAATTTAGCTTTTATGTTACTATGAAGTTTTTTACTTTCAGCTGTAAAGTAGGATTTTTATAGTTTTGTGGACTTAGGCAAAAGGAGATGTGTATCAAAGCTAATATAGATTTCAGCTTTTGTGAATTAAAAATAGAAAATTTATAATATATTCATCAATGCAGGAAATTAAAATGGTGTCTTTTTCTTTATAAAAATGGAAAATCAGTCATTACCTTTTAATAGAGATTAAATGAATAAAATCATCTTTTAACATAACATAAATTTGACATTTTCATTATCTTTCCCCAGGTGTGGTTCTTGGCATGATGTTAACATTACCTTCGATTAGTAATTAAGTCTGGTTGTGAGAACTTTTGTTTCTCACTAGAGTCTAAGTTCTCCAGGTCACCTCTAGGTATTCTTGGCAGCTAGTGCATAGTAGGCCGACAGTATATATGTTGAACCAACACATAACTTTGGGTTTGTCAGGCCCAAAGAGCTGTGATTTGCACAAATAAAAAAGCTATCATGGTGGTATGATCCCATAAGTCTGTGTGAGAGGGAAAGGGAGGCACCTACTATGTGCTGGGCATCCTGATTATCCTCGTCACATCACACTGTATCTATGGTACTAGCTTAGGTTATACGGAATTATCGGTACGTATAAAACCCTTAGTCCTTCAAGAATAAGAACAAAGGGACAGACCAAATCCTGTCATAGCCAAGCCTATTGCAAGGAGAAACCATAAAGTATTTCCATGTCCTTGTTGGTGGTTCCCTGATTTCAAGAACTTCCCAGGACAGGGAATGACCTTGCATTGTTCCCAGAGTTCACTCCAATGGGATTAGCCTTGGAAGAGCTTCTTGGTTTTTGTCCAAGTCTTCCTGGATCATTTCAGAGTCACTTTTGGCCCAGGCGAGGTGAGGAAAAGCTCTGTCCCAGAAGTTCAGGTCAGGGTCATGAACCCACTTCTTTCTAATTATGTTCCAGCATCAGGTTATCCAGAGAGTGGCTCCTGTGGTTAGAAAACTACTATCAAATCCAGCCTGAGCAACCCTAGACAGCTTACCTCATCTCTCCATGCAAATGAAAATTCTCATATCTGCCTTGTAGGTTGAGAATGAAATGAGCTTATTTATATGCAACCTGCTGGCAGACTGTATCAGTTATCTGTTGTCCCAGGGATGCTTGGTAACAGATGACCACAAAACCTCAGGGGCATATAATAATAAGTGTTTATTGCTCATGTGTTTGATTCTGCTGGGGGTTGGCTAGATGGTTCTGCAGATCTAGGCTGGGCTTGCTCATATGTATGTGGCTTGTCTATCTGTTGGCTGGCTGATCTAGGCTGAGACAAACCACACGCTTCTCATTCTCTGTCAGGGTAGCCTGGGCAGAGGTTCAAGAGAATAAGCCCTAATGAGCAAGCCCACTGCAAGTCTCTGCTTATGATGCATCTGCTAACACCCCAGAGGCTGACGTGAGCACAAGAATGATTGAGTCAAGCATCAAAGAGTGAGATGGATCACCCTGCCAATGAAGGGAGGCCACAGCAGGCTATATGATGAGAGACGTGGATACAAGAGGGGGGAAGAATTGGGGACATTTTGTAATATACCCCAGTAGATATTGAGTGCCTTTGGCGTATTCCCCACCTCATAGGTCTTGATGAAAGACAGAACCCATCTCCTCCCGAGGCAGTGAAAAAACCCGAGATCCTTGCTTTTCTGTGTTTCCATGCCTTTAGTGTCCAACCCCACCATCTAATCCCAACTCTCCTGATGTACCTGCCTGGACCCTGAATCTGGACCTGGGATGCAAAGAAGCACAGAGAATCCACCAGGTGGTGGTGGCAGTGATGGAGGCCTCGCACAGTTTTAGGGCAGAAATGTCAGGCGTGTTAATGACGGCTCCCTATGAGTAGTAGAATGATCGCATCAGTGGTCCCAACTTGTCACCCCCTGTATCAGGTCCTTTGTTGTGTGGTTTTGCAGTTCCCTCACTAAAGAGGCTGTCAATTTCCCTAGTCAAGCTTGTATTGTGACTTGCTTTGGCCAATAAGGTGATGGTGTTGCCAGTTCTGAGCCTCAAGAGATATTGCATGCCTTTGCAATTCCTCTGCTCCTCTGCCATTGCCATGAGAATACACCTGGTCTGAACATGTGGGCAGAGCTGAGTCATCCCAGTCACCCCAGGCGACACCAGCCCAGGAGAGCTAATAGCAGCCAAGCTGGAGTCTCACGAGTGCTCCAGTCAAGATTCCAGAGCTGCCTCCCAGGCTCTGAGTGTCCCAGACACATGAGCAACAAACACTTATTATCCTCTTTCACAGAGTGTTTGCGGCTGTTGGTTAGACAGCATTATTGTAGAAACAGCTAAGGGATACTTGTTTCCACTGCCCGACTGTGTGCCGGGATTTTGAGTGGTCCTGGCTGCCTAGCATCTCTTTGTTCCTGTCCATTTTCAGAGCCTGGGCCTCCAGAATTCTTGGCGATTAAGCAAGTTACCCAGGATCTTTTCAGCAAATGCCCTTGCCAGAGCCAGTTTCTGTTTTCCATATTGAAGAACTCTGTCTAGTTCCATGCAAAGATCGTGCTCTTATTATTATTCTCCCATTTCTGCCTGAACTTGTTTCCTTCCTGAATTAAAGAGCGTCTGACACTCTGTCTTCTCCAAGAAGCCTCTCTTGACTAATTGGGAGGTGCTGGTTTCTCCTTGTGTCTTCTCTTCTTTGAGTGCCAGCATCTTCTCAGACTCACTTGTCACTGTCTTCCACCATGCTCAGAGCAGCAGTGAAGCAACTGCCATTGTTCTCATGGAAGTGATTCATCTGTTAGATGTTTACAGAATTATCAGTGTTTGTTCATGTCATCATTGCCTATTATAGAGAGTAAGTGTGCAGTGGACACAGATGGTGTTTATTTAACTGGTTTTTTGTACACCACATAGACATTCTGTTGATTCAGGTGAGTAGATCAGCCCTTTGGTGATGATGAGTAATCAGATACTGGACAGAGACAGGCAGTTGGTGGCCAGTTTAATTTGCTTCCAAAGAGATTGCCTGAACTGAGCCGTGACATTAGAATCGAAGAAGTGGTTTGGGATCCTTGGAATATTGAAAAGAGTGTGGACCTTGGTGCCAAAGGGCCGAGTTTGCATCCCAGCAGTGTGCCTTGGGAAAATGACTTAGACTCTCCAACCCCCTGTTTCCTGAGCTCTAAAATGGGGACGCAAACCAATACTGTCCCCGTTCATTGGTCTAAGTTGTTGTGACAATCAAAAGAAATACTGCTCACAAATGTGATTTGTAAATTGTAAAAAAAAAAAAAAGTCTAAGAGCAAGGAAATAATGATGGATGCTAACTATTGGGCTCTCTTGACCCCAGTTTCACGTTTTTTTGGAGGCCAGGAGAAGATGAGAAGTCAGTACAGGCCAGGAGTCTGGAGTCAATGTCCAGGTAGTTACCGGGTAATAAATTTCTCACCCTGGTCTGGAACCAATAGCCACAGACCTGACCATGCTAGGCTGGCAGACAGGGATGAGGAATCCTCAACATGCACATATCAGGGCATAGGGCAGAGTAACGCCAGCCAGCATGGTTCTCTGATTTTTCTTAAGCAAGAAGACTGGGTGAGAGTGAGTCCTCTAAGTGTAGTAGGGAAGTGAGTGTTAGAGAGGGCTTATATCAGAGAATTGATTTTGACCATGACTAATAGAGACCTGGAAGGTAGTGGCTTAAACAATTATTCAAGATTTTATTTTCTCACCTAAAGAGAAGTCCTGAGGTGGGCAATTGAGGGCTGATGTGGTAGCTCCATGAACAGAGACTCAGGCTTCTAGAAATCCCCTCTGTCTATTCTTATGGTTTGGTCCCCTTTTATTGCATGTTATTTATTTATTAATAATTTAAATTAAAAAAAATTGAAGTATAGTTGATTTACAACATTGTGTTAGTTTCTGGTGCACAGCAAAGTGAGTCAGTTTTATATATATATATATATATATATATATATATATATATATATATATATATATATATATACATATACATACATACATATTTATGCATGTATATATGCTTTTCCAGATTCTTTTCCATTATAGTTTATTACAAGATATTGAACATTGTTCCCTGTGCTATACAGTGGGCCCTTGTGGTTTATCTATTTTATATACAGTAGCTTGTATCTGTTAATCCTTAACTCCTAATTTATCCCTCTCCCCCCTTTCCCCTTTGGAAACCATAAGTTTGTTTCCTATGTCTGTTTCTGTTTTGTAAATAAGTTCATTTGTATCATTTTTTACATTCCACATATAAGTGATATCATATGATATTTGTCTTTCTTTTTCTCACTTAATTCACTTAGTATGATCATCTCTAGGTCCATCTGTGTTGCTGCAAATGGCATTGTTTCGTTCTTTTTCATGGCTGAGTAGTATAGTGTGATCCTTTTTTTCATAAGCTCTCAAGATAGCTGCCAGGGCACCAGCAGTTATGTCTGTATCTCAGGCAGGAAGGATGGGTACTCACCAGCTAAGTCATTCCCCTTTAAAGACCTTCTCAGAAAACACCTTCTAGTGACTTCTGCTTGCATCTCATTGGTTAAGGGAGGCTGGTAAAAGTGCCTTTCTAGCTGAGCATACTGTCACCTCCAAAGAGAATTGGAGTTCTATTAGTAAGGAAGAATGGGGGCAATCAGCTGTCTCTTCCATGGGATTCTTATGCTCTGACACCCCAGTATCATGATGCATAGTCCTCAGAGGGACATGTGACATTCGGAAACAGTATAGCGTTATTGGCTAAGAGTCTGAATTAGGAGGACAGATTGTCCTGGTATCAAATTTGCCTCCATCACTTGTACATTTGTACAAATGAACGGCACTTAAATAAAATGAAATGCTGCATATCCAGTCTCACAAAGTGGAGAAAATTAGGGTCATCGTTTCTAATTCTGATTTAAAGAGCCCTATAATTCATTCATGAATTCATTCATCCATTTATGTACTTCTCAAATGTATATTTATTTATTTTGGGGAGGGATTCATTTTCCTACCCCCACAGCTTTATTGAGATGTAATTGACATGTAACATTGTGTAAATTAAGGTGTACAATGTGCTGATTTGATACACGTATATATTGAGAAATGATCACCTCACCTATTACCATTCTTTGGTGTGTCGAGAACGTTTAAGATTTACTCTCTAAAAAGATGGAACGCCTCAGGAATTTGTGTGTCATCCTTGCGCAGGGGCCATGCTATGTTTTGACATCTTTCCAGTTTTAGTACCTGTGCTGCTGAAGCGAGCTCTAGGAAATTTTCGTTGAGAATCTATCGTGTACCAGGTAACATGTTAGGTTGTGAGGAACCTTGATGGTCTCACAGTCTAATGAGGGAATGGGGCCGGGGGAAGAGACAGGTAAATATATAATTACAGCAACAGTCAAAAAGTTTCATGACATACTGTTGGTAAAGCTGTACTATCACCTACTGGTGAGAACAGAAATTAGGAAAGGACATTTGGCAATATTTATCAAAATTGCAAGTGTGCGTATCTGTGGACCCAGCGATTCCATTTCAGGGAGCCTATCCGAAGGAAATAATGATGCCAAATATCATAAGCACAGGATTATTTATTGCAGCATTATTTGCAATACAAAAGATAGGAGGCAACCAACACGTCCCTAAATTATGGTACCTCTCTGTAATGGAATGCCACAGAGCTCTCTAAAAGGATGAAGCTGGATATAGAAAGATCTCCAAAATATGCTAAAGGGCAGGTGCGGACCAGTGTAAAAGCGTTTGTGTAAAAAGGAGGGAAGGAAAGAACATACCTAAGTATATATACATCGAATATCCCAGGAAGGATACTGAAGGAATTGTTATTAGTAGCCTCTGTGGAGAACTAGGTGTCTATAGGATAGGGTTATATATTCTTTTACCTTTCAAATTACCAATTGTGTGAACATATTGCTTTTCAAAAAATAAAAAAAAGTTTAAACTTTTAAAAAGGAAATAGTTACATCGAATGAGCCAAGTACAAATGGAAGTATGTGTAAAGTGCTCTTGGGATGCCAAGTAGATTTGTGTATTATAAGACATCTGACGGGGAGAGCTGGCGTCAGAATAGGTAACTTTTAATATTCTTAGAATCCTGTGCTTCTGTGATGATAAAAGGAGATATTAGAGGATGGCTGAATTCCTTTCAAATGCCAGAATTCTGTGATTCAATGGTTTTAAGAAATTGAAGAAGCAGAGGTTTGTGTATATGTGTGTGTGGGGGAAGGGGGAGCTTTAATAATTAAATGCCAGGAGTGCACCCAGTAACCGTCCCATCAACAAGGAAAGACAGTTAATCTATGCACATCTCCTTCAGGGCGCAGAGGGAAGAAGCCCTGCTTCCTGTGCTCATGGGCGTGGTGCCTCCTGCTAGCTGCTCAGGTACTGCTGTGCCTCTTTAAATCAAACCCAGGAGAGTAAATTTAGTACCAGAAGTGGGAGGCTTCTGCATAACTAAAGATTTTCCCTTTGTTTTCTTGATCTATATGTTCCTCTGAGCACACCAGCTATTTTGTTAGCCTCCCACTGTGGGAAAGATGCAACTTTGTGACTTTGGCAGTTGTCAAGGAGATCTGAAGGAAAAAACTTAGCCAAGATTTATTAGGTGATTTATCTCAGTTTTTAATAAACCAGGGAAGAAATTTTACGAGCCAAGGAGTGGCACTGGAAAAAACAAGCCAAGGCCAAAGGCAAAAATAGCCCACAGAAAAGACTGCTGTCTGGGAAGGCTCCCCTCTTGAACAAGGTCCCCGGGCAGGAACAAGGGGCAGGCCCAGTGGATCTGCAACACACACACAGTGACCTAATTCACTGGAGTTCATCCATGGCTGGGCTTCTGGGTACCACAGTCTCTTCTGGTTTCTTGCAGAGGTTTGTGACCTCCATGTGGTCAGATGTGCTAGGTGTTATTTATCCCAATCTGAAAGGCTGAGTTATGCACAAGTCATCCTTAACACTTTTCCATTTTAATCCCTCAGGCTTCGGAGAAAGGCTGTGGGGCCGTTTCTCCAGGGAAAGGGAGTCCCATCCATTGCCAGGTCCCTAGGACACCTCCTGGGTGAGCAGGAATCGCGAGTGTCTGCTGTACGCTTAGGATGGTTCCCAATGAATTTCAGAGTGACGATGCATCTGCTGCTTGCCAGACTAGGTCTTCCACACAACTAACTAAACTATCCTCCACCACATGCTTTAAACATTTTTTTTTTATTGTGCTAAGATGTATATAACATGAAATCAACCTTTTAACCATTTTTAAGTCTACAGTCCATTAGGTACATTCACATCATTGTACAACCATCACCACCATTCAGAAATTTTCATCTTTCCAAACTGGGACTCTGTGTCCCTTAAACAATAACTCCCTACCCACCTCCCCAAGCCCCTGGCAACCACCATTCTACTTTCTGCCTTTATGAATTAGACTACTCTGGGTACCTCATTTGAGTGGGATCATACAGTACTATCCTTTTATAACTGGCTCACTTCACTTAGCACAATGCTTTTAATGTTCATCCATGCTGTCCTGCCTCCCATCCCCTCTTTAGTTTTTGTTCCCATCCCCACAGGCTCTGCTCTCTCCTCCCCTTCCAAATTAGGAGTTTGGGATTAACATATACACACAAATATATATAAAATAGATAAACAACAAGGACTTACTGTATAGCACAGGGAACTATATTCAATATCTTATAATAACCTATAATAGAAAAGAACCTGCAAAAGAATATACATGTATAACTGAATCACTCTGCTCTACACCTGAAACTAACACAATATTGTAAACCAACTATACTTCAATTTAAAAAATAAAATAAAATAAAACCGGTACCCTTGCATGAACTGATTTTAAGGTCACGTCCTGACAGAAATTATAAGAGGATCAAGAAAGACACAGGAAGCAGTAAAAGAAAGAGACCAGGAGACGAGAGGAAGGTATTCACAGGGTTCCTCCTGACTTAATTGAAACCTGGTGCCCTTGGAAGCATCCATCCCCCACAGCCCTTTCTTTTGGGGTGGGCGGTGGGCGGCTCCCCTCCCCCAGACTGTTCCTTCCCCAGCTTTAGGGAACTGTCCGGGGTCCTGCATTATGGAACAGCAGAATCAGAGCAGTGGGGTGCAGGAGCTCCACAAATATCAGTGCATTTCCTGACATCTTTACGTGAAAACAGCACGAGGGCTGGGGGAGCAGCAGAAGCAAGCCGCTTGCCTGTGTGGAGGGGACGCGTATTACCTCTTTAATATCTTTTTATTTTTTAACATTTTTATTGGAGTATAATTGCTTGACAATGTTGTACTCGTTTCTGCTGTATAACAAAGTGAATCAGCTATAGGTATACATATATCCCCATATCACCTCCCTCTTGCTGTTCCCTCCCACCCTCCCTGTCCCACCCCTCTAGGTGGTCACAAAGCACCGAGCAGATCTCCCTGTGCTATGCAGCTGCTTCCCACGAGCTATCAGTTTTACGTTTGGTAGCGTATATATGTCAGTGCTACTCTCTCACTCTGTTCCAACTTACCCTTCCCCCTCCCCGTGCCCTCAAGTCCATTCTCTACATCTGTGCCTTTATTCCTGTCCTCCCACTCGGCTGATCAGAAGCTTTTTTCTTTTTTTTTAGATTCCATATATATGCGTTAGCATACAGTACTTGTTTTTCTCTTTCTGCCTTATTTCACTCTGTATGACAGACTCTAGGTCCATCCACCTCACTACAAATAACTCGATTTCGATTCTTTTTATGGCTGAGTAATATTCCATTGTATATAAGTGCTACATCTTCTTTATCCATTCATCCGATGATGGACGCTTAGGTTGTTTCCATCTCTGGGCTATTGTAAATAGAGCTGGAGTGAACATTTTGGTACATGACTCTTTTTGAATTATGGTTTTCTCAGGGTATATGCCCAGTAGTGGGTTTGCTGGGTCATATGGTAGTTCTATTTGTAGTTTTTTAAGGAACCTCCATACTGTTCGCCACGGTGGCTGTATCAATTTACATTCCCACCAACAGTGCAAGACGGTTCCCTTTTCTCCACACCCTCTCCAGCGTTTATTGTTTCTAGATTTTTTTGATGATAGCCATTCTGACTGGTGTGAGATGATATCTCATTGTAGTTTTGATTTGCATTTCTCTAATGATTAATGATGTTGAGCATTCTTTCATATGTTTGTTGGCAGTCTGCATATCTTCTTTGGAGAAATGTCTATTTAGGTCTTCTGCCCATTTTTGGATTGGGTTGTTTGTTTTTTTGTTATTGAGCTGCATGAGCTGCTTATAAATTTTGGGAATTAATCCTTTGTCAGTTGCTTCATTTGCAAATATTTTCTCCCATTCTGAGGGCTGTCTTTTGGTCTTGTTTATGGTTTCCTTTGCTGTGCAAAAGCTTTGAAGTTTCATTAGGTCCCATTTGTTTATTTTTGTTTTTATCTCCATTACTCTAGGAGATGGGTCAAGAAGGATCTTGCTGTGATTTATGTCATAGAGTGTTCTGCCTATGTTTTCCTCTAAGAGTTTGATAGTTTCTGGCCTTACATTTAGGTCTTTAATCCATTTTGAGCTTATTTTTGTGTATGGTGTTAGGGAGTGATCTAATCTCATACTTTTACATGTACCTGTCCAGTTTTCCCAGCACCACTTATTGAAGAGGCTGTCCTTTCTCCACTGTATATTCCTGCCACCTTTATCAAAGATAAGGTGACCATATGTGCATGGGTTTATCTCTGGGCTTTCTATCCTGTTCCATTGATCTATCTTTCTGTCTTTGTGCCAGTACCATACTCTCCTGATTACTGTAGCTTTGTAGTATAGTCTGAAGTCAAGGAGCCTGATTCCTCCTGCTCCGTTTTTCGTTCTCAATACTGCTTTGGCTATTCGGGGTCTTTTGTGTTTCCATACAAATTGTGAAATTTTTTGTTCTAGTTCTGTGGAAAATGCCACTGGTGGTTTGATAGGGATTGCACTGAATTTGTAGATTGCTTTGGGTAGTAGAGTCATTTTCACAGTGTTGATTCTTCCAATCCAAGAACATGGTATATCTCTCCATCTGTTTGTATAATCTTTAATTCCCTTCATCAGTGTCTTATAGTTTTCTGCATACAGGTCTTTTGTCTCCTTAGGTAGGTTTATTCCTAGGTATTTTATTCTTTTTGTTGCAATGGTAAATGGGAGTGTTTTTTTGATTTCACTTTCAGATTTTTCATCATTAGTGTATAGGAATGCCAGAGATTTCTGTGCATTAATTTTGTATCCTGCTACTTTACCAAATTCATTGATTAGCTCTAGTAGTTTTCTGGTAGCATCTTTAGGATTCTCTATGTATAGTATCATGTCATCTGCAAACAGTGACAGCTTTACTTCTTCTTTTCCGATTTGGATTCCTTTTATTTCCTTTTCTTCTCTGATTGCTGTGGCTAAAACTTCCAAAACTATGTTGAATAAGAGTGGTGAGAGTGGGCAACCTTGTCTTGTTCCTGACCTTAGTGGAAATGCTTTCAGTTTTTCGCCATTGAGGATGATGTTGGCTGTGGGCTTGTCATATACGGCCTTTATTATATTGAGGAAAGTTCCCTCTACACCTACTTTCTGCAGGGTTTTTATCATAAATGGGTGTTGAATTTTGTTGAAAGCTTTCTCTGCATCCGTTGAGATGATCATATGGTTTTTCTCCTTCAATTTGTTAATATGGTGTATCACAGTGATTGATTTGCATATATTGAAGAATCTTTGCATTCCTGGAATGAACCACACTTGGTTGTGGTTTATGATCCACTTAATGTGCTGTTGGATTCTGTTTGCTAGTATTTTGTTGAGGATTTTTGCATCTATGTTCATCAGTGATATTGGCCTGCAGTTTTCTTTCTTTGTGACATCCTTGTCTGGTTTTGGGATCAGGGTGATGGTGGCCTCGTAGAATGAGTTTGGGAGTGTTCCTCCCTCTGCTGTATTTTGGAAGAGTTTGAGAAGGATAGGTGTTAGCTCTTCTCTAAATGTTTGATAGAATTCACCTGTGAAGCCATCTGGTCCTGGGCTTTTGTTTGTTGGAAGATTTTTAATCACAGTTTCAATTTCAGTGCTTGTGATTGGTCTGTTCATATTTTCTATTTCTTCCTGATTCAGTCTTGGCAGGTTGTGCATTTCTAAGAATTTGTCCATTTCTCCCAGGTTGTCCATTTTATTCGCATAGAGTTGCTTTTAGTAATCCCTCATGATCTTTTGTATTTCTGCAGTGTCAGTTCTTACTTCTCCTTTTTCATTTCTAATTCTATTGATTTGAGTCTTCTCCCTTTTTTTCTTGATGAGTGTGGTTAACGGTTCATCAATTCTGTTTATCTTCTCAAAGAACCAGCTTTTAGTTTTATTGATCTTTGCTATCGTTTCCTTCATTTCTTTTTCATTTATTTCTGATCTGATTTTCATGATTTCTTTTCTTCTGCCAACTTTGGGGTTCTTTTGTTCTTCTTTCTCTAATTGCTTTAGGTGCAAGGTTAGGTTGTTTATTCGAGATGTTTCCTGCTTCTTAAGGTGGGCTTGTATTGCTATAAACTTCCCTCTTAGAACTGCTTTTGCTGCATCCCATAGGTTTTGGGTCGTTGTATCTCCATTGTCATTTGTTTCTAGGTATTTTTTAATTTCCTCTTTGATTTCTTCAGTGATCACTTCGTTATTAAGTAGTGTATTGTTTAGCCTCCATGTGTTTGTATTTTTTACAGCTCTTTTCCTATAATTGATATCTAGTCTCATGGCGTTGTGGTCGGAAAAGATACTTGATACAATTTTAATTATCTTAAATGTACCAAGGCTTGATTTGTGACCCAAGATGTGATCTATCCTGGAGAATGTTCCATGAGCACTTGAGAAGAATGTGTATTTTGTTGTTTTTGGATGGAATGTCCTATAAATATCAATCAAGTCCATGTTGTTTAATGTGTCATTTAAAGCTTGTGTTTCCTTATTTATTTTCATTTTGGATGATCTGTCCATTGGTGAAAGTGGGGTGTTAAAGTCCCCTACTATGAATGTGTTACTGTCGATTTCCCCTTTTATGGCTGTTCGTATTTGGTTATGTATTGAGGTTCTCCTATGTTGGGTGCATAAATATTTACAATTGTTATATCTTCTTCTTGGATCGATCCCTTGATCATTATGTAGTGTCCTTCTTTGTCTCTTCTAATAGTCTTTATTTTAAAGTCTATTTTGTCTGATATGAGAATTGCTACTCCAGCTTTCTTTTGGTTTCCATTTGCATGAAATACCTGTTTCCATCCCCTTACTCTCAGTCTGTATGTGTTTCTCGGTTTGAAGTGGGTCTCTTGTAGGCAGCAAATATATGGGTCTTGTTTTTGTATCCATTCAGTCAATCTGTGTCATTTGGTGGAAGCATTTAGTCCATTTACATTTAAGGTAATTATTGATACGTATGTTCCTATTCCCATTTTCTTAATTGTTTTGGGTTCGTTATTGTAGGTCTTTTCCTTCCCTTGTGTTTCTTGCCTAGAGCAGTTCCTTTAGCATTTGTTGTAAAGCTGGTTTGGTGGTACTGAACTCTCCCAGCTTTTGCTTGTCTGTAAAGGTTTTAATTTCTCTATCAAATCTGAATGAGATCCTTGCTGGGTAGAGTAATCTTGGTTGCAGGTTTTTCTCCTTCATCACTTTAAATATGTGCTGCCAGTCCCTTCTGGCTTGCAGAGTTTCTGCTGAAAGATCAGCTGTTAACCTTATGGGGATTCCCTTGTGTGTTATTTGTTGTTTTTCCCTTGCTGCTTTTAATATGTTTTCTTTGTATTTAATTTTTGACCGTTTGATTAATATGTGTCTTGGTGTTTTTCTCCTTGGATTTATCCTGTATGGGACTCTGTGCTCCCTGGACGTGACTAACTATTTCCTTTCCCACATTAGGGAAGTTTTCAGCCATAATCTCTTCAAATGTTTTCTCAGTCCCTTTCTTTTTCTCTTCTTCTTCTGGAACCCCTATAATTCGTATGTTGGTGCGTTTAATGTTGTCCCAGAGGTCTCTGAGACTGTCCTCAGTTCTTTTCATTCTTTTTTCTTTATTCTGCTCTGCAGTGGTTATTTCTACTATTTTATCTTCCAGGTCACTTATCCGTTCTTCTGCCTCAGTTATTCTGCTATTGATCCCATCTAGAGTATTTTTCATTTCATTCATTGTGTTGTTCATCGTTGTTTGTTTCCTCTTTAGTTTTTCTAGGTCTTTTTTAAATGTTTCTTGCATTTTGTCTATTCTGTTTCCAAGATTTTGGATCAACTTTACCATCATTATTCTGAATTCTTTTTCAGGTAGACTGCCTACTTCCTCTTCATTTGTTAGGTCTGGTGGGTTTTTATCTTGCTCCTTCATCTGCTGTGTGTTTTTCTGTCTTCTCATTTTGCTTATCTTACTGTTTGGGGTCACCTTTTTGCAGGCTGCAGGTTCGTAGTTCCCGTTGCTTTTGGTGTCTGTCCCCAGTGGCTAAGGTTGGTTCAGTGGATTGTGTAGGCTTCCTGGTGGAGAGGACTAGTGCCTGTGTTCTGGTGGATGAGGCTGGATCTTGTCTTTCTGATGGGCAGGTCCACGTCTGGTGGTGTGTTTTGGGGTGTCTGCGGACTTACTATGATTTTAGGCAGCCTCTCTGCTAATGGGTGGAGTTGTGTTCCTGTCTTGCTTGTTGTTTGGCATAGGATGTCCAGCACTGTAGCTTGCTGGTCGTTGAGTGAAGCTGGGTGCTGGTGTCGAGATGGAGATCTCTGGGAGATTTTCACCGTTTGATATTATGTGGAGCTGGGGAGTCTCTTGTGGACCAGTGTCCTGAAGTTGGCTCTCCCACCTCAGAGGCACAGCACTGACTTCTGGCTGCAGCACCAAGAGCCTTTCATCCACGTAGCTCAGAATCAAAAGGAGAAAAAGTAGAAAGAAAGAATTAGTAGAAGTAGAAAGAAAGAAAGAAAGAAAGGAAGGAAGGAGGGAGGGAGGGGCGGAGGGAGGGAGAGAGGAAAGAGGGAAGGAAAGGAAAAAAAGGAAGAAGGAAGATAAAGTAAAATAAAATAAAGTAAGATAAAATATAATAAAGTTATTAAAATAAAAAATAATTATTAAGAAAAAAAGAAAAAACAAACAAAGAAACAGATGGATAGATCCCTAGGAGAAATGGTGGAAGCAAAGCTATACAGACAAAATCTTACACAGAAGCATACACATACACACTCACAAAAAGAGGAAAAGGGGAAAAATCATAAATATTGCTCTCAAAGTTCACCTCCTCAATTTGGGATGATTCGTTGTCAAAGGAGGGAAGGAAGGAACGAAGGAAAGAAGGAAAGAAAGAAAGAAAGGAAAGAAAGAAAGAAAGAAAGAAAGAAAGAAAGAAAGAAAGTAAAATAAAAGTTATTAAAAAAATAATAATAATAAAAAAAAAAACGGACGGATAGAACCCTAGGACAAATGGTGGAAGCAAAGCTTATACAGACAAAATCTCACACAGAAGCATACACGTACAGACTCACAAAAAGAGGAAAAGGGGAAAAAAATCATAAATCTTGCTCTCAAATTCCACCTCCTCAATTTGGGATGATTCGTTGTCAAAGGAGGGAAGGAAGGAAGGAAGGAAAGAAAGGAAGGAAGGAAGGAAATAAGAAAGGAAGGACGGAAGGAAGAAAGAAGATAAAGTAAAATAAAGTTATTAAAATAAAAAATAATAATGAAAAAAGAAACGGATGGAAAGAACCCTAGGACAAATGGTGGAAGCAAAGCTATACGACAAAATCTCACACAGAAGCATATACATACACACAAAAAGAGGAAAAGGGGAAAAAATAAATCTTGCTCTCAAAGTCCACCTCCTTAATTTGGGATGGATCGTTGTCTATTCATGTATTCCACAGATGCAGGGTACATCACATTGATTGTGCAGCTTTAATCTGCTGCTTCTGAGGCTGCTGGGAGAGATTTCCCTTTCTCCTGTTTGTTCTCACAGCTCCCAGGGGCTCAGTTTTGGATTTGGCCCTGCCTCTGCGTGTAGGTCGCCGGAGGGTGTCTGTTCTTTGCTCAGAAAGGACGGGGTTAAAGGAGCCGCTGATTCGGGGGCTCTGGCTCACTCAGGCTGGGGGGAGGGAGGGGCACGGAGTGCGGGGTGAGCCTGCGGCGGTAGAGGCCGGCGTGACGTTGCACCAGCCTGAGGCGCGCCATGCGTTCTCCCGGGGAAGTTGTCCCTGGATCCCGGAGCCCTGGCAGTGGCGGGTTGCACAGGCTCCCTGGAATGGGGGTGTGGATAGTGACCTGTGCTCGCACACAGGCTTCTTGGTGGTGGCAGCAGCAGCCTTAGCGTCTCTTGCCTGTCTCTGGAGTCCGCGCTGTTAGCCGCCGTCTCTGAAGCTCCTTTAAGCAGCGCTCTTAATCCTCTCTCCTCGCGCACCAGAAAACAAAGAGGGAAGAAAAAGTCTCTTGCCTCTACGGCAGCTCCAGACTTTTCCCGGACTCCCTCCCGGCTAGCCGTGGCGCATTAACCCCCTGAAGGCTGTGTTCACGCTGCCAACCCCAGTCCTCTCCCGGCACTCCAACCGAAGCCTGAGCCTCAACTCCCAGCCCCACCCGCCCCGGCGGGTGAGTAGACAAGCCTCTCGCGCTCGTGAGTGCCGGTCGCCTCTGCGGCTCCGAAGCTTTCCCCCTCCGCCACCCGCAGTCTCCGCCCGCGAAGGGGCTTGCTAGTGTGACCATTCCTCCTTCACAGCTCCCTCCCACTGGTGCAGGTCCCGTCCCTATCCTTTTGTCTCTGTTTATTCTTTTTTCTTTTGCCCTACCCAGGTATGTGGGGGGTTTCTTGCCTTTTGGGAGGTCTGAGGTCTTCTGCCAGCGTTCAGTAGGTGTTCTGTAGGAGTTGTTCCATGTGTAGATGTATTTCTGGTGTATCCGTGGGGAGGAAGGTGATCTCCGCGTCTTACTCTTCCGCCATCTTCCCGGAAGCCCTATTGAGATTATTATATGATTTTTATCCTTCAGTTTGTTAATGTGGTGTATCACATTGATTGATTTGTGTATATTGAATAGTCTTGTATTCTTGGGATAAACCTCATTTGATCATGGTGTATGATCCTTTTAATGTGCTGTTGGATTGTTTGCTAGTATTTTGTTGAGGATTTTTGCATCTATGTTCATCAGTGATATTGGCCTGTAGCTTTCTTTTTTTTTTGTGACATCTTTGTCTGGTTTTGGTATCAGGGTGATGGTGGCCTCGTAGAATGAGTTCGGGAGTGTTCCTCCCTCTGCTGTATTTTGGAAGAGTTTGAGAAGGATCGGTGTTAGCTCTTCTCTAAATGTTTGTTAGAATTCGCCTGTGAAGCCATCTGGTCCTGGGCTTTTGTTTTTGGAAGATTTTTAATCACAGTCTCCATTTCAATGCTTGTGATGGGTCTGTTTATATTTTCTATTTCTTCCTGGTTCAGTATCGGAAGGTTGTACTTTTCTACGAATGTGTCCATTTCTTCCAGGTTGTCCATTTTTTTGGCATAGAGTTGCTTGTAGTCATCCCTCATGATCCTTTGTGTTTCTGCAGTGTCAGTTTTGCTTCTCCTTTTCCATTTCTAATTCTTTTTTTTTTTTTTTTTTTTTTTTTTTTTCCTTGCGTTATGCGGGCCTCTCACTGTTGTGGCCTCTCCCATTTGCGGAGCACAGGCTCCGGACGCGCAGGCTCAGCGGCCATGGCCCACGGGCCCAGCCGCTCCGCGGCATGTGGGATCTTCCCGAAACGGGGCACGAACCCGCGTCTCCTGCATCGGCAGGCGGACTCTCAAGCACTGCGCCACCAGGGAAGCCCTCCATTTCTAATTCTGTTGATTTGAGTCTTCTCCCTTTTTTTCTTGATGAGTCTGGCTAATGGTTCATCAATTTTGTTTATCTTCTCAAAGAAGCAGCTTTTAGTTTTATTGATCTTTGCTCTTGTTTTCTTCATTTCTTTTTCATTTATTTCTGATCTGCTCTTTATGATTTGTTTCCCTCTGCTAATTTCGGGGTTTTTTGTTCTTTTGTCTCTAATTGTTTTAGGTGTAAGTTTAGGTTGTTTATTTGAGATTTTTCTTTTTTCTTGAAGCACCTTTTTAATCTCTTATTTTCCCTCCTGTCAGTCATGTGAGGGCTGATACAGCTGGAAACCCATTGGTGAAAACCCCACAGGTTGTTAATCAGGTGAACTGGCTGGGAGATAACTGTTACTCAGAGCTGACTCCAGTGAGGAGCGACCCAGTTTTATGGGGAGAGTCGGACTCTGATTTTTCTGTTATTGTACTTAACGTGGTTGGCCATTATTTCCAAGAAAAGGGAGCTGCCAGCAGCCTCTGTGTGGGATTTCTCTGGAAGGTCTCCTGCAGCTTACGTTGAGCCCTTCCTTTTGTCAGGTCATTTATGATGTGTTGGATTGGACACTTACAGACAAATAACTTCTTTCCTACTTGATTCATCAAACAGTCTGTTGTTGGTTGTTTTTTTATTGGCACTCTCAGTCTTAGCTACTGAGTAATGAAATATTGTTATTGTAGTTCAAGTAGCTGAGTTCGATGTCAGTGTTTATAGGGCTCCTGTGTTCTTGTTGTGTTCTGGTGAGGGATGGGTGGAGGGGCGGCTAATTCTTCCTTCACTGCCCTCCTAGAGGAAGAATGCCCAAGAGCAGACTCCAGGGTGGTCTGGGAAGTTGAGGAAATCAAGGAGGAGGAAATAGTCGGGTGGTCAAAATGGGCTTTGGTGTTTGACTCAACCTCTATTGATTGGCACATTCTGAAAGCGGTCTCAAGAAAGGGAGGAAGAAAAAGAACCTGGCAGAAGAGTTGCTGAATTCCAGGGTGTTGTTTGAGGCCAGCTGTCTGTCTGCATTTTGCTCCCTGCTTGCTGCTTGACCTGCTTTACCATGCCATCTCTGGGAAAGGGATCTTCCCTCCCCTTGGGAGTCTTTTTCCATAAAAAGGTCCTTGTGATCTGGAAATGCTCACTTTTGCCTCACCTGGTTCCCTGATGCTGTGTGCAAGCCCTTATTTTTATCATTTCCATATGAGGGGGAGAAAAGCCAGTCACCACCCTCAGTGGATGTACTCAGCCCCTATTAATCTAGAAAATGAACCTTCCTTCATGTCTTCTCCAAGCTTACCAAAAAGCCTGGCACCAAAGGGCTGGCACCCTTTGCCCACACCTACCTGTGAGATCTAGTTGGTTAAATGCACAGGCTTTGTGTTTGCCAAACCTCCGAGATGAGGGCGTGTTGTGTTAGTAATCTTTTTTTTTTTTTTTTTTGGGGGTAAGAACATTTAAGATCTACTCTCCTAGCATGTTAGTAATTTTTTTTTTTTTTTTTTTGCGGTACGTGGGCCTCTCACCGCCGCGGCCTCTCCCATTGCGGAGCACAGGCTCCGGACGCGGAGGCCCAGCGGCCATGGCCCACGGTCCCAGCCGCTCCGCGGCACGCGGGATCCTCCCAGACCGGGGCACGAACCCGCGTCCCCCGCATCGGCAGGCGGACTCCCAACCACTGCGCCACCAGGGAAGCCCGTGTTAGTAATCTTTTAATCCAGGGATAGGGAGAGGGTCTGCTGTGAAGGAATAGGTGTGGCACGGTTTAGGGGATCCGAGTGAATGAGAAATGAAGTGCTGAAGAGTGCAGGGCCTGAAGCTGGGCTGCCTGGTGGGAATTCCAGTTCTGCTGCATGTTGGCTGGTTGACCTTGAGTCAGGTTCTGTTCTGTAAAATAGATTTTAACAGAACCTCCTTTGTAGAGCTTTGCGATAGGATTACAGATTATACCATGTAAATGGCTTAACACAGCACCTGGGCTATGGGCCACTTAATTAATGTTGGCTATTATTATCATTATCATCATCATCATCTTTATCATTATCTCTCATTTGCTAGACTGTGAGCTGCTTGAGGACAGGGGCTAGATTTACCTGTGCAAAGGAGGACTGTGTGAGAGTTTGTTGAATGAATGAACAAAGGCTACTTAGTGACAGTCTTTCCTTTCTACCTATTCTTTTTTTTTAACTTTTTAAAATTTATTTATTTTTCAATTAAAAAAATTGAAGTATGGTTGATTTACAATGTTTCAGGTGTACAGCAAAGTGATTCAGTTATACACATATACATATATTTCATTATACTATATTATATTATATTAATATTCTTTTTCAGATTCTTTTCCACTGTATGTTATTAAAAGATATTGAATATATTTTCCTGTGCTATACAGTAGGTCCTTGTTGTTTATCTATTTTATATATAGTAGTTTGTACCTGTTAATCCCCAGCCTGTTCTTTTAGGACTGATTCTTGAGGTTTCCTTTTATTTTATTTTTTTTTCCCTTCAATCTCAAAGACAGTAAAATAGTAAATGTTATCTTGGGGAAAAAGGAAGACAAAAATACTCACTCCCAATCTCACCAAACTCATCATGTTTCTTAGTTTTTTTCTGTTTCTATCTGGTCTTTCTTATAGTATTGGGTTGGCCAAAAAGTTCGTTTGGGTTTTTCTGTAAGATGTTATGGAAAAACCTGAACGAACTTTTTGGCCAGCCCAGAAGATTATTGTTTAAAAGTATTTACTCCCTAACCTCCACTTCCATGGGGAGAAGTATGCTTCCCTGCTCAGGTGATGTTGGACTTGGCCGTGTGACTTACTTTGGTCTCATGCAGTGTGAAGTGCACTTTCTTATGCCCTTATTTTGCTCAGCCACATGATTTACTTTGTTTTTGTTTTGGCTGCGCCAGGTGGCATGTGGGATTTTAGTTCCCTGACCAGGTATCAAACCCCTGCCCCCTTCAGTGGCAGCATGGAGTCTTAATCACTGGACCGCCAGGGAAGTCCCTGATTTACTTTGACAATGGGATGTGATGATGTGAACAGAGGCTTAAAGTGCACTTGTGCAGTTGGACTTGCTCTCTTGTACCATTGTCATTGCCACACAAAGAGCTCCCCTCAGCTGGTGTTTCCCCTTCAGCCTGAGCTCCAGGACAGATGTGAGGAGCAGACCTGAGTCCAACCTGCATCAGGGACATAAGCCCAGCTGGACCGCAGCAAAGCCGCCCAGGTAAGCCCAGTCTGAAAACATAGATCCATAGCTAAGTAGCAGACATATGAGGAATAAGTGCTTGTTGTTTGTTATGCAGCAATAACTGACTGATACACTTATACAATGTGAACATATTTTGACATAGGCACAACCAGAACAAATTATGTATTTCACTTTAATTCACTATGTATTGTATGATAGCTGGATTTCTCTTTGTTGCCATACAGTTTTAATAATTTTCAACTAGCGTCACAATGCTTTATCAGATTCATCTAGAAAATAATAAAATAGTAATACTGACTCATATCTTGGGGACTTCATGTGTGAGAGTTACAGTGTCTTGTATACATTTAATCCTTTCAACAATCCTAGGAGGTAAGCCTGACTCACCATTCCATCATCTCAGAGCTAGGGGTAGTGTGACATACACTGAAGAATATGGACTCTGGATTGAGGCTGCCTGGGTTCAAATCCTGGCTCTGCCAATTCTTAGCTGTGTGACTTTGGGATAATCACTTAACCTCTTATGGCTCAGTTTCCTCAACTGTAAGGATGATCATAATAATACGATTTACCTTACAGAGTTGTAGTTGTAAAATTTTAATGAGTTAATATACCTAAACATTTAGACTAGTGCCCAGCCTATAGAATTTGTGCTAGTTATCATGAGAGTTGAGGACACTGAATTTCAGAGACATTAGTAAATTATAATAAATCAACTGTGTTACCTAGCTAGGGTACTTTAATGATTCCCACATACTGAGCAAGCATTGGGATTTTCAGGGTTTTTTCCCTGGAAATTATAAAATAAAGATGCATAGAAAAATAAGTTGCCTTGGCAAATGTTGTTGGTGAACCGTTAAGCACTGTCCAGGGAGACAGGGACTCTTGGCTAACAGACTTTGGGTATTAAGGTTTCACTCTAAGTCCAATCTTAGGCAGAGAGAGAAATTAGGCTTCAGAGAGTTTAATACTTGACTCAGAGTCACATGGTAGTAAGAGGCAGGGAAAGGACAACTTGGGTTTTCTGACTCCAACCCCGGAGTTTTTTTCATGGCACCAGGCAGTTTCTCTAAAAACAATAATTGTTCATTTAAAGACAGAGGGAGCGATCCATTGAAGATTAATTTTGCTGTGTAGCAGGGTGACCCACTTAAAGCTTAGCTAGGGTTTTATTTTTCACTGCTCTAGCAAGACACGCTAAATATTTCCCTGGCTTGTGTTTGGGTTAGAGAATAAAAGGTGAGGAAGGGAAATTATTCCTCCCCCATTATGAATAAAGAGACTTCTCTCTCCCCTGGACTCTTGAAGGGCATCTGGTCTCTCCTTTGATGTTACCATTCTCTATTGTTTTGAAAGCAGAAAGCCAGCAATGTTCATATTCCAGGGTCAAAGAGGTGAAGCTGTCTGGGTTTTCTTGGTTTTGAGGGTCTGAATCCTTCCATCACTACCCCAGTGTCCTACTGAACAGAAGGGGAGTGGAGGAAATCTTTAATACTTGCAGTGTTGCAAAGGGAGATGATGCATGCCAGGTATGTGGCTGTGGATCCGTATGAGAGGAAAATGGAATAAACAGCTGTTTTGCTTGGCAAGCAATGGGCTCCTGACCCATTTCTGACTTGGTTCCCCTGGCTGAAGCCATGGTAGAAACAGCTCTTGCAGGAGTGAAAATGCCAAGGCCCTGGTTACTAAGCGAGAGGCATCTGGAGCTGGCCTTGCAGTAGAGAGAGTGGAGGCATCCTTCCTCCCAGGACGGTGGATACCATGCTTGAAGCGGGACTGAGCCTAGGGTTGGCATCACCACCAATGATCCAGAAGCTCTGTTGTCCCTGGAGCACCAAAAGGACACAGTGAGAAGCAAAGACAGCAGTGGTAATAGATGGCAGGGTGGACCCCGATGCTCACCCAGTCGGTGGAGAAGTTGGACTGACTCTTTTCTCCTAAGATTTGTGATTCTGAGATTTGCATTTCCTGTAGTAGTTCCTGGGGAGGCAGGTTTCCCAGCAGGAAGATAACCAGCATCACTTCCAATATGGCAGTGGGGGCAGGGATGGGGAGGGTGGCAAGAGCTTGGGTTTCTTCTGATTTGACTTGAAGACACAGAGAGAGGGGAACATCTTTGCACCAGGGTGTTGTGAAGCTCTCCAAACCAGGTAGTCATAGCTCCTAGGAGTTAAGAGAACATTAGCAATGTCCTTGTTTTTCAGAAGGAAAAAAATCAAGCATGCCTTCTTCTGATTGAGCCACAGTATTTCCTCAACACACCCAGGAAAGCAATGGCAAAGGAGATGAAATTTTAAGTGTGAATTGCTTTTATATTCACATGAAAACTACCAAATGTGGTTCATATTACAAAATATTAAAAAAAAAAAAAAACGTACAGAATATTTAATGACATGGAAAGATGTTCCCAACATAGGGCCCAATGAAAAAGCAAGTTCATTACCAGGATGTTCAGTGTGATCTTCTTTTGCAACACTAGACAGATAGATCTCTGCAGAGGAAAAAGTCTGAAAGATGTATTCCAACACGCTCCCTGCGCTTATTCTTGGATGCAATAATGGGTGCTTTTTATTTCTCCACTCTGCTTGTCTGCACTGTTTGAATATTTTTATGATAAACAGGTATTGCCTTTGTAATAAGAAAAAAGTGCAACATAGGTTTTTATTTTTAAAAACTGAACGCACATCTAAACAACAACAAAAACCCTGCTGCTTTTGTGTTCAGGATGGTGGACATGGTAGAGCTCTTTCATCTAACAGGGGTGTAGATGTCAGGGCTGGAGTATAACGACTCAAAGCTGGTGGAAACGTGGCCTGCGGAGCAAGTTTCAAACAGGAAAGTGCTTGTGGGTGACCTCTGAGGTCAGCTGCGGAGCTTACTACAGATTCCGCAAAAAGAGAGAGAGAATCCAAAAGGGGTGGGGTAGGGTCGGTTGCCTGGGCGTGTCCCAGTTTAAACAAAGTGGCTTTGATGTGCGTCCCAGTGGCCTGGCACAGGAATGCAGGGCCCTGCTTTCTCCGCAGCCATTAGAGAGTCATAAACATCCATCTCCAAAGGGAAGATGATCAGCTTCATATCAGCCACCAAGGAAAGATTTACAGGTAATTTCCCCCTCCTAGTACAGCAGTGTGATTAAGCATATGCTTGGAAGGATGTTTTTTTTTTCCCTCTTTCCTATACTATAAATAGAGATGCTTTGTTTTTCTCTCATTCCCGGTGATGTTTATAATGACTTTCGTAGACACAGACTGATATTTGGTGCTTACAATGTGCTTTCCTCACATCTGTCAGGAGAGTGAGGCATATGGACTCTGCTGTTCCCCACTCTGAGGTGATGGGAGCTGCTAAGGTGCAGGGTTCTGGGCTGTGCTGGAGATCTGCTGGCCCTAAATTCCTGCAGACCCCACAGTGCCTCCTCCTAGGCCCAGCCCAGATGGCCCTAGGGAGGGGTGGACTATGTGGAGGGGGGAAGGGAATACACCCAGCCCCATATTTTGGATCAGTTAGCTAAGGGAATGCCTTGGGAGGGGATGGGGTTCATTTTAAGTCCAACCATCTTGAAAGCCCTTTTATTAAGACAACAGCAGTGGGGTGCCAAGACCTTGACCTGAAGTCAAACGTTTGTTGGTTCAGATCCACGCCCTGCCGTAGACTGGTTGTGTGATCTTAGAAAGTGTAAGAAATTTCCTGGAAACTTCACTTTATTTTTAATTGAAGTGCAGTGGATTTACAATGTTGTGTTAGTTTTGAAACTGCAGAAATGTGTCTCGGGGGGTTCCGAGGAGTTCCAGTTCTTTATGTCTCAGCACAGAAAGAATTCAGTGAGAGGCAAAATGATAGATAAGAAGTGATTTATTACAACAGGACACTTGTGAGGTTTATAAGCAAGCGGGCAAGGGAATGCCATGCTGAGAACTTAGTGGGCTACAGTTTTATAATCAAAGGAAAAGTGGGGAGGGGAAGAAGACCACCTTCCTCCTCATTCTTGAGTAGATGTCAAGCTTCCATCACCAGTTCCTCCTCCATGTCAGGCGGGGGAGCTTTTTGTCCCTACATGGTCAAGCTGGGACTGTCACGGCGCAATGGAAATGAGCAAAAAGGCAGTGACATATACTAAAATATGGTAAATCATCTCAGGTTTTAGTATAATGTTACCTTTTCCTTATATTTTTGTTTTTCATGTGTGCAGAGGAGTATGTCCTAGGGATCATTAACTTACTGAACTCACTGGGCAGGGTGTGGGTCTCATTCCACCATTGTTTTATTGTTTGCGGGCATGTCTCATGCTTCTGTTGCATGGATTTTTTGCTAAGCAAGCCTACTTGGTTTTGTGGTTAAGTAAAACCTGCTTTCTTGAGTGATCATTAACTTATGGGGGTCTCCCATACTTTTTTCTCTACTTACAATCCCCTAGTGGGATTAACTATTTAATCACCTACTTTTTCAGATTCTTTTGCATTGTAGGTTATTACAAGGTATTGAATATAGCTCCCTGTGCTATATAGTACATCCTATTGTTTATCTGTTTTATATATAGTAGTGTGTATATTTTGATCCCAAACTCCTAATTTATCCCTCCCCCCACCTTTCCCCTTTGGTAACTATAAGTTTGTTTTCTAAGTCTGTGAGTCTGTTTTTGTTCATTTACAGAACATGTTCATTTGTATCAATTTTTTAGATTCCACATATAAATGATGTCATGTGAAATTTGTCTCTCTCTTTCTGATTTACTTCACTTAGTATGATCATCTCTGCGTCCACCCATGTTGCTGCACATGGCATTATTTCATTCTTTTTTATGGCTGAGTAATATTCCATTGTATATATGGACCACATCTTCTTTATCCGTTCATCTGCTAGAGACTTAACTTTTGACATCTGTAAGCCAGGGGTGACCTTCTTGCGTTGGAGGTGGTATACAGTATGCTAAATGAGAGTCCTTTCAGTGCTTCAGCTGAGATAGGTGCTGATGACTCCAGAACCCAGAGTGAGGTGCTAGTGAGGCCAACTAAGCAGGACTTGCAAGGAGGTACAAACCCTACCTGAGTACCTACCCAGAGAGAGCACTTAGTGTGTGTGTGCCTCCCTCAGAATCTCACATGTGAAAACCTACAGGTCAGAGCCCATTATATATATATATATATATATTTTTTTTTTTAATTAATTTATTTTATTTATTTATTTTTGGCTGCGTTGGGTCTTTGTTGCTACCCGCAGGCTTTCTCTAGGTGCAGTGAGCGGGGGCTATTCTTTGTTGTGGTGCACGGACTTCTCATTGTGGTGGCTTCTCTTGTTGTGGAGCACAGGCTCTAGGCACGTGGGCTTCAGTAGTTGTGGCTTGTGGGCTCTAGAGTGCAGACTCAGTAGTTGTGGCATGCGGGTTCAGTAGCTGTGGCACACGGGCTTAATTGCTCTATGGCATGTGGGATCTTCCCAGACCAGGGCTCGAACCCGTGTCCCCTGCATTGGCAGGCGGATTCTTAACCATTGCACCACCAGGGAAGCCCCCATTATATTTTTTAAAAGTGTTTAATAATGTGATGGGCAAAAAATGAAATCTCATTTTTCGGGTTTGTATTAGCAATTTTGATTACTGTAAAAGGTAACATTTATTAGGATGTTTATTGACCATTTGTATTTCTCCCCTGGCTCTTGACCTCTTCATGTTTTCAAATTTTTCCATTAGCCTCTCTTAAACCAGTTAAATTTAACTGTGTGTTTTAACGTGCACCTGTCTGCAAAAGAAGAGGCAACATTCCAAATAGCACTGATTTCCAGCTCAGTAGAAAGAACCTGGTGAGCCCTACACTTCCGTTTCCCACAGGGAAATCAGAACGTGTGCACATTCTTCTCCCACTCGACCCTTTTCAGGTTTAACAAAACAACAGTAGGTAGAAGAAATAAACAGTCAAGGACAGAAAACGCTCAAGAAAATAGCAGAACTCGTAATGGAAAAATACCACTCTTACCCACAGATCTTCAAAAAAGGAAAATTAGCTGCTTGGGGGATGGGCTCATCTTATTGCCATGTGGCCTCAGGAGCAGAAAGGGGCAGATGGTTATTCTGCAGACAGGGCAGGACCCCAGAGACAATTGCTTCAGCCTTTTAAGGGTGAGTTATTTGTTTCACTCCAAGGAATCAAGAAACAATTCCAGCATTGTCAACAGCATTTTCATGTGCTGGCCCAACATTTTTAGAAGAGGATCTTAAATTATTTTGTCATCAAATCAAGCTCAATTCCATCTCTCAACAGAGGATAAAAGAGCTGGCCTTTCAGAAGTCATGAGGGTGGGGCCCTCAGACTTTACGGAGCTTTACAGAGGAGACCCAAGGTTTGGAGAATCTTGTAAAACAAAATGTCTGCTCCTCTCACCATTTCTTACCTTCAGAGAATTTCTGCGGCTTATGTAATAGGAAGTCAAGGGGACAAAAGGTATCTCACTGTCTTCCTTTGGTTCAGTCAATACGATATGAGGGGTGGGGTAGGAGAAGCCACAATATGGATCTTACTTTACCTTTCATCCCCCAAAGTCTTTGGCAGCTGTTTGAGTTATTGAAGGCACCAGATCTCTCCAAATTCTCCCAACCCAACATAGATGACAACTTTGGTGAACACTAGTACTCTCCAATAAGCTAAGGTTGCAAGAAAGAAAGAAACCAGAATCCTTGACGTTTTGTACCTTGACTATTTTAGAAGCTCTTTGGAGCCTGTTTCTATGAGCTCTGTTTCCAGAAAATAATTAGCAGCAAATGGAGGCGTCGCAGGAAAGCCTGGGGGACACTGGGCAATGTCCATGGACCATTAACTAGGGAGAGTTTCTTGGAGAACTGGAGCCAGCATCTTGTACCAGTTCCATTTTCCTAGTTGTCTCCTGGTTGGGTGCCTGGAAGAGATAAAATTGAAATTTGACTTTCCTGGAGGTAGGAAAAGGAGAGTCCTGGTCATATAATGGAGGAGGAAATAGGATATTCCTGTGGTCTTCTCTCCACAGTTATGCCTGCTCTGTTGCTCCCAGAGTCACACTCTGTTAGCTCCAACACTTTAGTGAATGTCTTTGTTGGCTCTGACTGCCGTAACAAATATCATAGACTGGGTGACTTAAACAACAGAAGTTAATTTTCTCACTGTTCTGGAGGTTGGAAGTCTGAGATCAGGGTGCCAGCATGGTTGGGTTCCTGTGAGAGCCCTCTTTCTGGTTTGTAGATGGCTGTCTTCTCACTGTGTCCTCACTTGGCAGAGAGGGAGAGAGAGAGGGAGGGAGGGAGAGAGGGAGGAAGAGAGAGGGAGAGAGAGAGAGCGCGAGCATGCTAGCACTTTGGTATCTCTCCTCATAAGAGCACTAATCCCATCATGAGGGCCCCACCCTCATGACTTCTGAAAGGCCCTACCTCCAAACATAACACGTCGGGGGTTAGGGCTTCAACATGAATTCCATATGAACTTGGGGGGTGGTGGGACATAATTTAGTCCACAGCAGTGAAGTTGATGGAAACAGTCCTGATGTAGTTCTCCTTTGAGGACTTTGCTCCTCCTCCTGTCTCGTCTCTATTTCCACAATTTCTTGGCTCCTGTGTGTGTAGTGTTAGGTCCTGAGGCAGAGATTCTCTTCAGTACCTTGCCAGCAGAGACAAGGAGCTGCAGCTGTGGTTATAGGGCTTCTTACCTCCTCATCGTGAAAGTGATGTCGGCTATATCTTTGTAAGTTGTTAGTATTTCTTTAGCATGCCTCGCAGCGCACCATGGTTCGGTGCCTTGAACCAAGCCAAGCACTCTGGTGAACAAGGAGAGCAATTCTTCCAGCCCATCTGGGAGCCATAGGATCAGGAGTGGACAAACTTTTTTTTTTTTTTGTAAATGGTCAAGTAATACATATGAAAGGTTCTGTAGGCCATAACCAATAGACTCTGTCATCACACTATGAAAGCAGCCATAGACAATATGTAAATGAATAGAGTTTGGCTCTTCTCCAATAAAACATTATCAACAAAAAAACAGGCCTCGGGCCATTCTGGCCCAGGGCTCATAGTATCTGACCCTGAGTCCCTCTCACTCTCTTTCCTTCTCCCTCTCTGCTCCCTTCTCTATTCCAGCAGTGACCTGTTAAATATCTCTTTGACTGCCTTCATCTCCTTTGTTTTCATGAAAAGTGTCTTTGTCTCTGCCTTTAGAGCTTGCACCTATTCTGCTGGTGGTTGGTTTGGAGGTTCCTAATCTGAAGAGTGAGCCCATGATGAGCTGTGAGCTGGCCCCTTGTCTGTGCAAGACAAAAGCCAATCAGACAGAACAAGATGATGATTGTATGGTTTTCTTTCTGCTTTGGACTGTTTCAGGAGCCTGGATGCCCTTTTCGGTGCATTCATCACCCCTGGGGAGACTCTGGAGCCCATTGATCAATGGCCATCAGTCTAGTCCTGGTTGCCAGGCACCTGTAGCTATGGTAATCCACCAGGCATCTCAATTTATATCTTGTATGAATCTCTTGGAGAGGAAGGAGATGGCAGGTTGCTAACAAGCTGATTTGCTCACTAAAGAGGATTAGCCACGGCTACCGGACAGAGAGCCTTCTCCACATGTCAGTGGCAATCCCAGGGGGCCTGCTGAATGATGAGCAGCCTGACAGGTGTCACTTCTCCCATAAGGAATTTCATTCCTGGAGCCCTGTCCATTGCTACCTCTAGGGTTCTAGCCACCACGGCCCTTTGTACCTGGATTGCTCCCTCCGCTCCCACCTCTGCTCTCCATGGCCACCATATTTAATCGTAATCCAGCAGAGAGTATGATCCTTTTAAAACAAAGCAGCTTGATCTCTGCTCAAGATCCTGCGGTGGCTCCTCAGAGTAAAAGCCGAAGTCTTGACAAATGCCTACAATGCCCCAGATGATCTGATGCCCTCTCCTGCCCATTCCTCTTTATTATTTTTTAATTTTTAACTTTAACTTTATTTTTATTTATTTTTTATTGAAGTATAGTTGATTTACAATGCTGTGTTAATTTCAGGTGTACAGCAAAGTGATTCAGTTTTATATATATATATATATATATGTATATTATATATATTCGTTTTCAGAGTCTTTTCCATTATAAGTTATTATAAGATATTGAATATAGTTCCCTGTGCTATACAGTAGGTCCTTGTTGATTTATCTATTTTATATATATTAGTGTGTATATGTTAATCCCAGCCTCCTAATTTATACCCCCCTACTTTTCCCCTTTGGTAACCACAGTGTGTTCTCTATGTCTGTGAGTTTGTTTCTGTTTTGTAGATACGTTCGTTTGTGTCGTGTTCTAGATTCCACAGGTAAGTGATATCGTATAGTATTTGTCTTTCCCCGTCTGACTTACTTCACCTAATACGATCATCTCTAGGTCCATCCATGCTGCTGCAAACCCGCCCATTCCTCTCGCAGCTTCGTCTTCTCTCACTCACCCTGCCGCTGGCTCCACGGCAGCCACACTCTTCACGTTACTCAAGCTCAACAATCAAGTTCTTTCCACCCTCTGCCCAGTTTGTCCTTTGCTACTTTCAGATCTCTGCTCAAATATCACCTTATCAGTGAAGGCTTCCCAGCTCCTTTAATTAAAATAACAACTCGCCCCACACCGCTCTGGCACTCCCTGAGCCCCTCATCCTGCTGTGTTTTTCTCCAGCGTACTTATACTAACATACTCTATATTTCCTTATTTATCTGTGTATCATCTTTCTTCTCCATTAGAATGTAAAACTCCAGGAGGGCAGGGAAGTAGTCTACTTGATTCAGTATTTTATCTCCAGGGCCTAGAACAATATCTGATACATAACAAGTCCTCCGATATACATACCTATATATATGTGTGTGTGTGTGCGTGTGTATGTGTATTTCAATGAATGAATGGGTGAATGAAAGACTAATGAAGGTAACCTGGGGCTTTTCTCTGTGTTCCAAAAGTTCTCTTAATAAATGATTCACATGTATGGATGTATCCATTTTTTGGTAGATGTAAAGTAATTAGGACCACATAAAACTGTTAGGACCATTAGTTCTGGTGAGGGAGGCAGAATAAATGAATTCCTGTCCAAATAGGATCTATTTTTGTTTGGAGGCTGTAAATCTCAGGAGCAAGATTCTATTGTACTTTGTGCTTTTCTACATTGCATTATATTTTACCTTAATTCTTTGCTCACAAAAATGAGTAAAATACTTATTAAATACCAATATGGAGTGAGCTGGGTTAGCCTTTCCCAAAGTGTGTTTCATGGAACATTAAATCTAGAGAGCTGTCCTGTGGAAGAAGGGTGCTCTTAACATGTCAGTTTAGCAAGCCTTGTATCATAATAGCTAATAATTATAAAAGCTAACATGGATTGGTTGTTATATTACATGCACATTACAAACTTCTCTCCTTAATCCTGTTCACCCCACCAAGGTATAACACACATTAGCATATTAAAGGCTCTGAGAAGTCCTGTACTAAAGAAACCTGTTTAAGTTTTCAGCCCAGCTTTTGCTAAACTTATTTGCTTATAGAACCACTTTTTTTTCCCCAGGGATACTTATTAACACCTCATGGATCTATTGTTCTGCAAAACACAAATTGGAAAATGCTGCTCTAGGGTTTTTTAAATTAAGATAGCTATCGGCTGGATGCCAGGAGATAAGCAGTGATACCATCTTCTTAGACTCAGTGGCATAATCTCCCTCTAATTGTCTGAGAAAATAAAATTGTGTTTCTAAGGACCAACATGTACCCAAGGAGAACTTCTGCGTGCTCATGTGATAGATTCTATGGTTTTACTAATCTAAACTCTATCCTTTTAAAAAATGTTGGTTTGAGTAATCAGGAAGAAATTCTTAACACTCTCAGGTTGGATAAAAATTTTGTCACTTTAGAATGGAAACTACATCATTTGAAAGTAAGCTGTAGAAGTGTTTGTGTGTGTGTGCATGTGTGTGCATATGTATGTGTTCATGCATGTGTATGTGTGTTTTTAGGACTTTTTCTGGTCATGGAATGTGGTTTCATACAGTGCGATACCAGTGGGGATCTGGAAGGACTCTTTGTTCAGTTCCATAACCAGTGGACATTTGCACTGGGGACATTGGTGCCTCTGGAGAGTGGAGTGAGGTGGACCACCCTCTTCCATCTTCATCAGAAAAATAAAGTCTTTTCTTGGAAGTCAAATGTTCAGCGCGGACAGGTGGCTGAGAGTGGAGACTAAAAGGAGAAGAAATTGTTCCCTAAAGGACAAAACCCCTTGAGAATGGGTCTTACTGTCTTGTCTATTAGAAAAGGCAGTCTCATGTCTGGCAAAATCTGCATTTCTGTGTGTGTCTGTTCTTCCCAAAAGAAGTTTCCCTTAATGGACTTTTATGCTAAGACTTAATGGTTCTTGCAATGATAATCTGTCACGAGGATCCTTACGGTGATAATATGTTATTTGAGTTTACTTGAGAAAGCACCTGCGTTCTTGCTCTGACTGGGACATGAGGCATTCAAAGGCAGTAAAAAAAGGAATGAGAACAGGTACAAATTAGGAACCTAGCACCACTTAACTCTTTTGAAAAGCCAGTGGAGTGGGAAAATGATTCTGTGCTTCTGTTTCCTCAAACCATCTTGTGTGTACTTTAAAAAGAAAAGGAAGTGACTTACAGATCACTAGGGAAAAGCCTGAGCAGAAATATCAAGTCTGAAACCACGGGGACCTCATTCATCGTTGTATGTGACACAGCTCAGAGCCCAGAAGGCCTTGTGCTTTGTGGGGACTCGGGAGATGTCGAGAGAGGGAATAATGGAATGAGTAGATGTCCAGTTATTCAGGATATGTGCTTCTGTTTCTGAGAAACTGGTGTGTTGCACAAAAGAGTTCAGGATGGGAGTGAGGAAAAGGGTATAAAATAGGGAACACTTATATAGACCCTCCTATGTGCCAGGCACCCTCCTAAAGGCTTTATGTATTTTAATGAATTCAATCCTCACAACCACCATAGGGGGCAGGCTTTATTATAATCCTTGTTTTACAGAGGAAGACACAGAAGCATAGATTAATTGATGACTTGCCCAGGATCACACAGCTGGTAGTAGAGCCAGGCTGAATCCTGTGTGGGCAGACTCCTGAGTCTGTGCTCTTAACCACTGAATTGTGCTGCCTCAGAAATAAAGCAAGCACAACGGCAAGGGCAAGGGCAAAGGCAAAGAAAGGCAAGGCGTGGAGGCCGGACCAGCTCTCCCACCCATTTAACCTTCCTGAGCCTTGGTTTGCCCATTGAGAGAATGAGGACATTTATTGTTCCTATCTCACAGGGCCATTGTGATTATTTAATGAAATACATGCTAAAAGCTTAGTAGTTTGGCACCTAGAAAGCTCTCAGTAGCCGTAAGCATCTTAAAAAAATGTGAGCCCGGGAAGAAATCTGGGCCTCTTTTATCTAGCACTATAAAAGGGAAAGGGATCTAATATTCAGAGCAGTGCTGGCCAGTAGAACACTGTGAAGATAGAAATGTTCTCTATCTGCACCATCCAATATGGTAACCATGCATGGCTACTGAACGCTTGAAACATGACTAGCGCTACAGAAGAAGTGATTTTTAATTTTATTTCATTGTAATTCATTTAAATAGCCAAACAGTGGTTGCCTGGGATGGGGGTGGGGGCGGAGGAGTAGGGGGCTGGGGAGGGGCAGACAGGGATGAGAGAGGGTTACAAATGGGTGAGACAACCTTGGGTGTGATGGGTGTGTTCCTTTTCTGATGTGGTGCTAGTTCCATAGGTGTGTACTTATCCAGTTGTGCACTTCACGTGCAGCTTGTTGTATGTCATTCATATTTCAGTAAAGCTGTTAAACAACAAAACAGACTCGTCCAGGATAAATCCAGCTTATGCATGGCTTCCAACAGTGGTTTTCAAACTGAGTTTTGAGGGGGACCTGGGGTTCCCAAGGCTTCTGGGACTGGAGGCTGTGGGGCAGGTAAGGGGGTGCAGGTTGACTGAGCTCAGCCTCCAACTCTGCTTCCACCAAGATGAGCTGCTTGCTGACCTCGTGTGTTCAGTTTGCTGGCTTGCCCTCTCTCCTACTGAACCCTTGGGCTCCGTGAGAACAGGGATTTTGCAATAGTCGTCTCTGTCTCCTTGGTAAGTGCTGAAGAGATGCTTGTTCAGTTGAGATTCTGAATATAGTACTCCTGTGCTCTATTTAGCCAACACTTGTAAGGTACCCACTCTCAGCCAGGCACTGTTCTTACACCTTGAAAACAGTAACTCCTTTAATTCTTTAACCACCCTCTTTGAATTACATGCTCTCAAGGCACAGGGAGGGTAAACACTTGCCTGGGGTCTTACACCTCATAGGAAGGAGGATTGAGACCCAGGTTGTCTGGCTCAGAATCCAGCCTAAGAACATGCTCTCCCCACCATGGGGTAGAGGCCACCTCTGGTAGAACCTTCCTTCCAGATCAAGGATTCTTAAGTTTCTGCGTACCTCTTGCATTCTGGTGATGTCTATAATACTTTTAATTGCATAAAAATAAAATGCATAGGATTACAAAGGAAACCAAACATACTGAAATATAGCTATTGAAAAAATTTTAAATATCCTAATGTGTTCATTTTTGCTAGGATAAAGTGCATGCCTCTTTATTAACACATGAAATAATAAGAACTAGCAGTGGGCCTAATCGCTACTGTAATTCCCAAACAGTCATCGGTAATATTTGGAGAGATCATAACGTGAAATTTGGAGCCATCTGCAACAGCAATGGAGGGATATTGAAGAGATCTGAGATTTCTATTGCGGACAGAAATCACAGGTACTCCTCCTACTGCTGTGGTTTGTTATCTACGGTCATAATTGAAGGGAATGCTAAGTTTCTGTTAGAAGTTAGTAAAAATAAAGATGCATCAATACATATTTTTTATAATCCAAGTTCATGGGCCCCCTGCATTCAAGAATTCTGTGTGGACCCAGGTCAAGGACCCCTGTTCTAGATGCTCTCCATGTGGACCAGCAGTGTTGGCATCACCTGGAAGCTTGTTGAAATACAGAATCTCAACTCCACCCCAGACCCATGTATCAGAATCCGTGTTTCAAAAAAAATCTTTGAGTAATCTGTGTGCACACAGAAATTTGAGAAGCAATGCAAAATAGATGTTTGCTAAGGTCAGGGCAGCAAAGAGCTGTGTTCTTGAACAGGATTGAAAAGGTCTGATTGCAGATTTGTTTTCATCCTTCCCTCTGTCTTTTATAACCTCCTTCCCAGGGTGGAGGATGATTTAACCGATCGGTGACATTGGGACAATGGGCACTGCTGGAGTCTTCTCATTCATTGCTCCTTTGGGACCTGTTCTCAGGTCAAGGGTGTTCTTATCCTCTAGATCTGCCTCCTCTAGGTCATGGGTGGTGCAGGTTCTGCTGGTTAGGTGCCAGGCAGGTTCTGCTACTAAGTCGGTATTTGTCCACAGTTCTACTGGGGCAGTGGACCCAGTCAGTACACTTCAGGGGGAAGAATATTCGGACCTCAGACCCAAGTCCAGTTCTCCCGTCCACCTTTTCCAGCATAAGAACAGAAACAGTATTTTAATTTTCTTCCCAGCTCTATTTCTTAATTAGGTCTGAACCTTCTAAAGAAGGGTCTGATTAATTAGTCTCCTCAAATTCCAACAATATTGGCTGTTAGAAAACTCAGAGCCAAATGTACAGAACTCCTAAGAAGGCATTTTTGAATCATTTCTATGGCCCTCCTCTTGTTTTTCCTTTTATTCTCCTCTTCATTTGAACTTATGTTCTCTTTCTGTTATCTTGTTCTAGTTTCTCTACCCTTATAAGCCTCCTTAAATCATTTTTAGAATAACGTAAGGGCATAGATTCATAAATAAAGATGTAAATATGAAGACAAGTAAATATCCAAGTTTTTGAGACAGAGGCTGAACCTAGGCAGGACCGTCGCATCGCCCAACTGCAGCGGGTACTACCCTGTTGCTTGTGGAAATCGTGGTCTTTGGGCACAATAGACCACAAGGTGAGCCTGGAATCAGGCCACTGGGGGCTGTGACCCAGGACTCTGGACAGATTTAGTCTCTGTGGACCAGTTGGCAGTGTGTTTGTTACTGAAAAAGATGAAGTTTCTGGTAACAAAGGGCATTTGGGGTAGGCTGTTCATTTGTAAAACTGTCCTTAAAACATTCTAAAAATATTCTGTACTCAGGTTACATGGGTGAATGCAGGTGACCTCCTTGTTCATTTAGCTGGAACTCTCAGTGATTTGAAAGCCAGGAACTGAAGCACTGCAGGCAGGCAGGGCTGGGCCCTTTTCTGCTGAATGAGTCCAATCGCTTCCCACTGCACTGAGAACTCTCTGGGCCTCAGGCCTTGTAAGATCCAGCTTCCCCTGCCTGCTTTACTCATCTTCCAGGACAATGCTCCCCTGTCACTGGGCTCTGGGCCCTAAGGCTGTTCTTTGGCTCCTTGAACAGTCCGAACTCCTTCCATCCTCAAGGGTCTCTGCTTATCCTTTTCCTTTTGCCTGGAATCCCCTTCCCTGCTTCCTCTCCCAGGCAGAGCCCATCATTATCTTTCAGGACTTGACCCAAATGTCATTCTGTCTAGAAGCCTTTGCTGACACTTCATCCCATCAGGCCAAGTCCTCTGGAACACCCTTCACAGCCCTTATCATGGTTTTAGTGAATAACTGTTCGTGTAGTCATTTCTTCAGTGTCATTTTCCCTACTGGACCACTGGCTCCTGAGAACACGGGCTGCACTCGTCTTGTTTATGACCACTTTGTTGCCAGCTAGGCCGTCAGTGCCTGGCACAGAGCAGGGCTCGTTGTATGATTTGCTGGATGAATGAGTGGAAAAGTGGGAAACAGATTCACAGACACGACTAGAGCATTGGGGAATATACTGCATGAGGAAAAATGTAAATGTGAAAGGGAGTATATTTATATTGTTTTAAAAAGAGATGGGAGAAGGTGGGTTCCACTCATTTCCCGGACATGTGGAGAGGCTGTTGTAAGTGAGCTGGATCAGCCGTGGGGCTCATCGTGGGAAATGAGCAACTCTCCTATTTTCAGGAAATTTCCAGCGACAGAGAAGAGGTTAAAATTGCAGCAACAGAAGAAAAGTTAGACATCAAGAAATTTCTGAATCTCTGGATATACGTATATGTATAACTGTTTCACTTTGCGGTACAGCAGAGACAAATACAACATTGTAAAGCAACTATACTCCAATAAAAAAAAAATCCTAGAAATGCTTGGATCCCCTTTAAAAAATTTTTTCAAAAGAAAAAAAAATTCTGAACCTCAAGAATAATGAAATTTGGACAGAAAAGACAATATATCCCAGTGGTGAGGAGCCAGACTCTGGGTTCAAATTCTGACTTTACTACTTACTAGCTCTGTGTCCTTGGGCAAATGACCAAACTTCTCTGTGTGTTGCTAAAAAAAAAAAAAAAAGGAAATGATAATAATGTGGCCCATCTCATAGCCTCATAGGCAGGGAGAATATGTAATTTATCCTTTAAACCCAGGCACTTTTGAGAGTAAAAGAGGGGAAGTGCTATTAATAATTTTGCTGGGATAACAGGAATAAACTGGGACTCCACCCAGTGTCTGGAGAAGTGTGGTCATTCTACTCATAAAGTGTTAAAAGGATTAAAGAAATTAATCCATGTAACTCCTTGAGAGGCATGTGGGCACAGAGTTAGTGCTCAGTAATGGTCAGCTATTCCTGCTCAG
>NW_006783353.1:133596-164185 GCF_000442215.2 Lipotes vexillifer
GAGAAGCAATCTTTCTGGAGACTCTGGGAAAAGATGGACCGTTGATTATATGGGATGGAGTTTATATCTTGGGGTGTACCAGGATGTAATTGCTTGATTCTTTTTTACACATCCTTCCTTTTTAATCTTTTAAAAAAATCAAGTATAACATCCTTAGAAAAAGATACACATAACCAGTGCATAGCTTATTGAATTATCACGAAGGGAACACACCAGAGACCACCCAGGAAGCACCACCCAGATCAAGAGATGGAATCTTCCAGAACTTCAGAGGCCCCTGGCCCACTCCTTCCCCATCACCAACCCATTGTGTCTGCCCCAGGAGCGACCGTGTTCCTGACTCCCAACCCATAGGCGAGTTTTGTCTGTTTTTTTTTTTGAAATATACACGTAAATGGACGCTATGAGATGTGTTCCTTTGTGTCTGTGCCTCTTTAGCCCAACACTTGGCTAAGGTGGTTCATTCATGCTATTGAATCAAGTCGGAATTGATGTAATCTCACAACTGGGTAATAGTCCATTGTGGGAATACACCAGCATTTATTTATTTAATCTGCTGCTGATGGATATTTGGGTACCTTCCAGTTTCTGGCTATTGTGGAAAATGCTGCAGTGGCCATCTTATCTCTTGGGATGTATGGCCTGTGTTGTGTTGGGTGTGTAGACACTTAGGGATGGAAATGCTGAATTCTAGGGGTGCCCATTTAGTAGATCCTGGTGAACAGCTTTCCAAGGTTGTTGGACCACTTCACCTTCCCATCAAGGTTCTGGTTCCTTCCTATCCTTACCACCCTTAGGCACTGATGATCATTTCCAGAGGTTATCTCATTCTGGGTTTTTAAAAAATCACTTATGAGTTCTACCTAACTCTAAAAACGACAGTCTCAGAGGGTCTAGTAAGTGCCAGGCCCTGAGCAAGGTACATCGTAGAGAAGACTTCATCATGCATGAACCCTCAGAGCGAGGTGTGTCTTCACTGCCCAGGGGAGGACTAGAGAGACTAAGGAACTTACTCAAGGCCACGGAGGTCCTACGTGGCAAGGCCCTGGTCTCCTTGGATCCCGTTCAGTCTGACCCTGGGATGCAAGTGCTCGTTTGACTGTCCTGTGGTGTTGACCCCGCAGGGTCAAGATGAAGGAAGGAAGTGGGGGCCTGAGCAGAGGAGGGAGGATGCTCTGAATCCAGCCGTGCCCTTGGGGCAGCCTGCATGGTACATTCCCAGGATAGGTGGGCCTGGGGGACAGGAGTGTTCTCTTAGTGTCCCCATAGGGGCCTGTGTGTACTTCCCTCCCTGAACCATTAGAGATCATCCTTTGTTCCCTGGGGACAAGCACTTCAAGGGTTCTGAGCCAGAGAGCCAGAATGGACACCCTGTCCCAGCCATAAAGGAAGGTCAGATAAGGTGGCTCCATCCTCCTGCTTCTTTTTATTGGATTATAGTTGATTTACAGTGTTGTGTTAGTTTCAGATGTACAGGAAAGTGAATCAGTTATACGTATGCATATATCCACTCTCTTTTAGCTTCTTTTCCCATATAGGTCATTACAGAGTATTGAGTAGAGTTCTCTGTGTTATACAGTAGGTCCTTTTTAGTTATCTATTTTATATATAGTAGTGTGTGTATGTCCATCCCAGTCTCCTTATTTGTCCCTCCCCCGTCCCCTCAAGTAGAGTCACAGATGTAGAAATCCTGTTTCTTTTTTGAAAGGTGATCAATCCTTGGTTGAGGAAGTGCCCTTGGGTCATTCCACGCTGGAGTGGGGAGGGCTTGGGTTCTCCTTTGGCCCAGAATGGTGTTGCTCTCATTCCCTGCCCATGAGCAAAGGGTCTGGTCATCGTCACCTGAGCATCGGGAGGTCATGATGCTGACTCAGAAACGGACCCACTTCCCCAGGGGTCTCCAGAGCTTCCCCACTTGCCTCCCTCCCTCCTCAGTCATGAGTCTGGACCTCTTTGCTGCCCCCTGCCCCCTCTCCACCCCAGTGCCCTTCCGAGGACTGTGTCCATGTGTGTCTGGGCACCGAGTGACCAAGCCCCTGGAGGATTACCCCCACCCCCCACATGCCCACAATCCATCCCAAGGCCTTGGGAAAGGAGACACCTCTTTAATCCAGATGTTGGTCACCTTTCACATTGTAAAATAAACATAAATACTGAAACTACCAAAGCAAACTACCTAATGAGTTATTTATATGGCAAACACCCTTGTAGCCACCGCTGAGCACCCCAGAGCCTCCCACGTGCCCTGACCAATCACTACCACTCGTGCCCCCAAAGTATCCTCTCTCCCCCTTGTATAGTCATCACGTCCTTGAGTGACTTTATACGGTTTTGTCACCAAAGGGGTGTCTCTAGACTGATAGCAGATTTTCCTTTTGGAGGATGGCGCAGGGGCTTATCTAGACCCCCGTGTGGTGAAACGTTCTATAGCCGCTCTCTCCTTTCTCTCTCCTCACCTGTCCCTCACCTGTCCTCCCTTTCTGCTTCTGCTTACATGCTCTATGCTGCCCTATGGCTCTGCTCCTCCCACAACTACCTGGCTGGTGTCCTCTGGTTTCCCATCCTGACTGCCTTGTTCCTTCTGGGGATCAGCCCTTGAAAATCCTGGTGAGTCAATTTCTCCATCCCATTCTTCACGCCTTCTGACTCTGTACGCTCTTGGAATAATTCGTTTCCTCTTTGAATTCTGGAAAACTCATTTCACCTTTCAGGACCTAGGTCCAAGGTCACTTCTTCTATGAACCCTTCCCTAACTCCCTCCACAGACTCATTTTACTTTCTTCTGTGTCCTCCAAGCATATCTTAGCTGACTTAATTATGTATTCCCCTGACGCCATGGTAGCACTTTGCTCAAGGGTCAGAATTCATGGTTGGCAGGGTCACAAGGTGCTTGGCATACAGAAGGTGATCAATAAATGTCTCTTGAGTTAACAAGGACTATAAAGCCCTATGCAAAGTCTTCATAATAAAGAAATTGTATGGAGTGAGAGCTTACAAAAATAATAAATCGGGAGTGGGCAGAAGCAAGCATATTTTTAGCTGTAATTATCAAGTTACAAACCCACAGGATATATGAAAAATACAGTCAGAGAAAATGGGGTGAGGGGACTCTGGGTAGAAAGAAGATAAGATAATGCTCTAATGGGGGCACAAATTTTGAGCAAGGAGAATAATTTAGTTTTTTCTTTCAATTAAATGATATTTTATAGTTCAGGAAAATCCTTAAAAATATGTCAACCACTTTTTTTTTTTTTTTTTGTGGTACGCGGGCCTCTCACTGCTGTGGCCTCTCCTGTTGCAGAGCGCAGGCTCTGGAGGCGCAGGCCCAGCGGCTGTGGCTCACGGGCCCAGCTGCTCCACAGCATGTGGGATCCTCCTGGACCCGGGCATGAACCCACGTCCCCCGCATCGGCAGGCGGACTCTCAACCACTGCGCCACCAGGGAAGCCCCCCAACCACTTCTTTATTTTAGACAATTACAGTAATACGTGCATAATGGTTAACAATTATTCAAACAGTAAAAAGGGTATGAAATGAAAAGAAAAAGATTTTCTTTCCCACTTCACCCTTAAACCAATTGTCTAGTTTTCTAGTATCTTTTAAAGAAGATTCCCAAGTACTTTCTTAGAGCATTGTAAAACACTTCAAACATTTACCTACCAGTTAGGGGGGTGGGTTCAGAGAGGACTCTGGCATCAGTCAGATCTGGGTTCTAATCCACTGCTTATTCCCTTTTTGACCCACCAGAGGCAAAACTTCCTTCAAAATTTTGAGCTAAACTTTGACTTCACTACCGTGGAATCTTAAGGATGATAACAGTTTACCTTTTCTTCCTCAGGCCTGTTCTTCTTGATGTTGTTGATGTTTAATCTCTTGGATCATTGGATTGAAAGTCAGAAAACCTGGGTCTTGTCCTTTTCAGTCACAGAGTTTTTCCATGATTTTGGGTGGGACCCCCACCACCACCCAACCCCTTCTCTGTGTGATCTTGGGCAGCCCCCAAGCCCTTTGGATATGAGCTTCGTCACCTGAAAATAGTGGTTTCTACTAGATTGCTCCTTCCAGCTCCAAAGTCTTCTGGCTCCATAGGTCAGTGATGGAATGGATTTAATGAAGCCACTCTCCATCTGTCTGTTTTTCTCCGTTACCTGGAACACACATACACCCCAGGCCCTAAAATCCTTCTCAGAACCTGGGATAGCAAACTCTTCCTTACCTCAGAAGGCTGCTGTGGAATGAATGAATTAATGCTAGAACCTCTTTGAACTCTCCACTGTGGGAGAAGGGTGATAGGAAGAGAAACCATGGCTTATTATTATTTTTAGAAATAGCCTAAGGGGAGATCAGACAGCACTGCCAGCAGAAGGCTTACAGCAGTCTACTTCGACTGGAGCTTTCTCCTCTCAGCCAGCCAGCCTGTTGATTTCAAATCTTGGAAGCACCCAGGGAGGAATGGTTCTGTGGCTTGGTGACAGCAGAAGGGAAAATGAGTGGCCCTTCCAGAAGATTTATGGGTCACTTTATGTTCCCTGGAGTGTGCAGGGGGACATGTTGCAAAAAAGACATGTTTAAATCAATACTTGGGGTATTTTTTGAAAGGCTCCCAGTAATTTAGGTTTGTAAAATATATGTAATGCCGTATTTCTAGCGCGCTGGGAGATAGAGCATGCACTCAGTTCTTTCATGGCCGAAAAATCACAGAGCTGTAATAGATATGTGAAACGGGCACCAAAGCAGAAAACAAGCAGACAGAGATGAACCCTTCCGAAGTGTCATCATCTATTTCAGTTTTCTAGGTGAAACTGGGTTTTCCCCTTGAGCCTAAAGTACAGTTTCCCATCTCTAGCTGACACAAGCTCTTCACCGTGGGTGGGAGTGGGGGAGGGGGGGACTAGATGGGGTGGGAAGGGCTGGAGAGAAGAAACGCCTTCTAGTAAATCTTATGCAACGTGAAGCTGGAAATAAAGTTGGCTCATCACAAGCTGCATCAAACTCATTTCAATAAACTTCTGCAGGCACTCCACAAGAAAGGGACTCCAAATAGCCGATAAGCTTATGAAAAGGCGCCTACCATAATTAGACCACTGGGAAATGGGAATTTAAACCACAAAAGCTGCTACTCCTTCCCCATTAGAATGGCTAAAATTAAAAGGACAAACCATACCAAATGTTGGTGAGAATGTGGAGCAATGGGAATGCTCCTCCATTGCTGGTAGGAGTCCACACTGGTTAAAAATGACTTTGTACAGATTTTCTTGGAATATTGCCTGGTGGTGTATTAAAGCTGAACATAGGCTTATCCTATGGCCTAAGCAATTCCACTAAAAACATGTATGTATTAGACTGTTCATATCATCTTTATTCTTAAGAGCCCAAAGAGGAAACAACCCAAATGCCCATTCACAGTGTGATGGATAAATACACTGTGGTGCCTTTACACACCGCACAGCAATGGGAAAGAACAAACTACTGCTATATGCAATGGTATGGATGACCCTCACAAATGTAATGTTGAGTAAATTAAGCCAGATTCAAAAGGGCATGAACTGTGTGATTCCATTATATAAAGTTCAAAAGTAAGCAAAATTAATCTGTGGTGCTAGAAATAAGACCAGTTGGTTACTCTGGGGAATGGTGCTGATTGGGAGGGGCATGAGGGAGCCTTCTGGGGTGTTGGAAAGGATCTACGTTTCAACTGAAGTGGTGGTTACACATGTGTAAACATATGTAAAAGTTTATCAAGCTTTACACTTTACATTTGTTTTTATAGTCAATCAAAAAGGAGAAAAAAATCAAACCCATTTGGCTTGAAATTACTACAGATTAATCTCTACTGGTGTTTTCTGGGAAAAGGAGGCTTGCCTGTGTGGTCCCATTATACTGTGAGCGCTTGAGGCTGGGGGCTATTTAATTTCATGTCCGTATCCACAGTATCTTGGCATGTGACATGCCCACTGAAGACCCTTGCTAAGTATTTAGGCTCTGGATTCTGCTTTTGGTGGGCACCCAGGCTGAGGTAAAGTTGACTTTTGGCATGTTCCTCTGTTTTAGAAAATGAGTAGTTTTATTTCCCAAATTGTGTCCTTCTTACGGCCTCCAGAAAAGGGTGGGGCTGCTCAATTAGCTCTTGGTCCTGATCATAGATAATATATAAAATAAGACCAAGGGTTAAGATCCCCCTTTCACTGAAGGCAGTGCTTTACATCAGAAGAATGTGAACTTTTAGAATTAAACAATTTAGAGATTATGATCTACCACTCCCACCTTTGCAACTCAGGTCATTATTTTGCCTCTTGGTCTGGAATGAGGTCAATGATATTTACTTTGCAGCCTTGTGATACGGGTTAAAATTCTAATGCTGGGAAAGCAGTTGGCATAGCGAGCCTAGTATGCTGTAGGTGTTCAACCAATGCGAATTCTCTCACCCAATGTCTTCTTTTCCATAATCAGCATCAACATGCTTGATAACATGACTGCATTTCCAAGAAGTGGCATTTCTCTCCAACTTCATAGCCCACCTCCCAGTTGTACAGACAATTCCACTCTGAAATTGGGCTCATTATCTTGTCTATGTAACATAGAACACAATTCCCAACTGCTCTCTGAGAATTAATCAACACCCATCATGGAGGACAAAGAGTCCCTTCAAGGTTATGATGCGAGGAAGGAAACATGAAGGTGAAATTCTATCTTTCCGTACCTCTGTGTGCACTTCCTCAGAGCTTTTGTATCTGTCCACTTTGTAAGTTACTGCAGATCATTTATTGGACACTTTGGGGGTAGTCTATTGAGCTCAAATCAAATGCATAAAACATGCCCCAAATCCATCACAATGAAAAGATTTAAATCTACACTTATGCCAACTGAGCTTCAAAATCCTTTCACCATGATTTCCTCATACCTCCCCAAAGACCAATAGGAAGTTGTTTAAATGAAATCAGGTAGAAGAAATGGCCTCCTACTTTAATTTGAGGGGAAAAGGAAACATTAAACCATGTGTAATTACAAGGTCAATCATCCTGAGTTTGATACTTTAGTTCTAACGAAGGTCAAAGAAGTTGAGTTATGGAGAATGGAAGGAAATGGGAATCTCATGTTAATGGCTGTTGAGGATTACCCAGGTCCTCTCAGGCCCAAAGGTGAAAGAATAAAGTTAGACTTGACAATTTGTGAAGGTTATTGAACAGTTCAACGTCCTTCTCAACTTTCATATTCTTAACTCCTGCCAAACTTTTTTCTTAGCCAATAATTGCATGTAGGCAGACATTTCCCAAATTCTTCCTTACAGAAAACATGCCGTGCTATGTGCTCAATGAAACCAGCATCCCTTGGACAAGGACATTTGTGTATCCTGGCCTGCTTTGCCTCCTTCTTGGAGATTTACATTTACACACATGCAATCAAGAAATTCCCTGTGTTGTTAACTTCTTTCTCTAAATGATTTGAATCCTGGAGTTCTGTTTTGTTTTATGAGCAATGGCCCATGGAGTACAACGTGGAAAATGTTGGCATAGATATATGCTATCAGTGACTAAAATCTAATACTGAAAGTGTCTTTTCCCACAGATATCACTATCATACTCAGATTTCTAGAGCACTGATAAAACCTATTCAATTAAAATTATGAACTAGTACAATTTCTATGCAATTGTATTATCTCTACAACTTAAAGTCTACCGTCAATTCCATATGGAACCTAGTATTTTCCTCTCTATTCATTTTGATTAAATCTAATATTCAAAATTCAATTATGTAAATAAAGTGAGGTGGTATGTGCCAATCTTGTTTCCATTTAAAACTATATTCTCTTATTAGCACAGGCTCTTATGCCTATTTCATAGATTTAAATCCATGTCAGTGTACACACACCTTCTCCAGAATATATACTTCTCTTCATCCTGATTTCTCAATTGAGATTTCTACTGTGGGCTCCCGGATGTAATAAGAGGATCATGGCTTTAGAGTCAGAATGATAGAGGTTTGAATTTAAGCTCTAGCCAAGTTATCCTAACTCTCTTAGTATCAGTTTCCCCATCCTTAAAGTCTGGATACTAAAACTTACCTTACACAGCTGTTGTAAGGATTCAGTGAGATTCTCTCTCTCTCTTTATCAAACAGTTTGACATCATCCTCCAGGGCACATATGTAATTACTTTATAAATGTTTCACTGTCCTTTCTATAGTTGGAGTTCACTGACCTAAAATGCATCCCTCTCATCCTAATCATCTAATGTCTAACTCACACTTTGAATTGAGGTTGTTTTCTGTACAAACAGCCATGACTGAGTACACACCGCCATGATATGTAACTGACAAAGAGTAGCTTAGATTTGTTTCCTGCCCTTAATATTTTTTACAATTCTGTGGCTATAATTTTTAAAAGTCATCCTGGCCTTGGAGTCGTAGGTGAATATTGACTGTCGTGTTTATGGCAAGATGCCTGATCATTTTCATCTGAAACTGTTGTTTCCTCCATCTCATATGCTGAAGATGCAGCTGATAAACATGGGTTTCAGTTTTCTGATGGAAAAATGCAAATCTGAGGGAAGTAAAAGAACACAGACTTCACACTTCAAATTGTAACCTGCTGCCTAAAGGAACAATACCAATGCTCATCAGGGGATTATTCCGTCCACTTATCTTTTCAGGGTAGAGCTCCAGACTGTAACAGTGGCTTGGCTACCAAGTCAGTTGACTTGAAATAAGTTTTCAGTAGTGAATCCGAATCCGACTGGGTTCCTTGCTTCCCCTTTAAATTGGGGAAGACTAAAAACATGCGTGTTCTGTAGAATGTTTGACTCTAAAGACTGGGAAAGTAAGTGGGACTGTGCGTGTTTGTGTGCCTGTGTGTGTCTGTAAGTGTGGTTGAGACAAGGGAGGGATGTTTGCACGTGTGAATGTATGTATTTGTGCACATTGAGAAGGCAGGCAAACTTATTTAGGGTGGAGATTGAGCTTACTGGTTTGGTTTAAAAGATTATCACGGGGACTTCCCAGGTGGCGCAGCAATTAAGAATCCACCTGCCAATGCAGGGGACACGGGTTCAAGCCCTGGTGCAGGAAGATTCCACATGCTGTGGAGCAACTAAGCCTATGTACAACAACTACTGAGCCTGTTCTCTAGAGCCTGTGAGCCACAACTTGAGCCTGTATGCCACAACTACTGAAGCCCACATGCCTAGAGCCCGTGCTCCGCCACAAGAGAAACCACCGCAATGAGAAGCACGAGCACCACACCGAAGAGTAGCCCCTGCTCGCCACAACTAGAGAAAGCCCACGCGCAGCAACGAAGACCCAACACAGCCATAACTAAATAAATAATAAATAAATTATTTTAAAAATTAAAAAAATAAGATTATTGCACTACAAATTAAGGTTTTCAACTTTCCTTATTCTCCAGTTAGGACTGTCTTTCAGAAGGCTAGGAAAAGCCATATTTCTTTTCTTTTATCAGAATCCGAATGGTAGGAATTTGTTAATATGTGACATTTTTTTTGAATTTTTGAATTTTATTTATTTTTTTATACAGCAGGTTCTCATTAGTCATCAGTTTTATACACATCAGTGTATACATGTCAAACCCAATCACCCAATTCAGCACACCACCATCCCAAACCCAGTGCGGCTTTCCTGCCTTGGTGTCCACACATTTGTTCTCTACATCTTTGTCTCAACTTCTACCCTGCAAACCGATTCATCTGTACCATTTTTCTACGTTCCATGTACATGCGTTAATATATGATATTTGTTTTTCTCTTTCTGACTTACTTCACTCTGTATGACAGTCTCTAGATCCATCCACGTCTCTACAAATGACTCAATTTCATTCCTTTTTATGGCTGAGTAATATTCCATTGTATATGTGTCCCACATCTTTATCCATTCGTCTGTCAATGGGCATTTAGGTTGCTTCCATGACCTGGCTATTGTAAATAGTGCCGCAGTGAACATTGGGGTGCATGTGTCTTTTTGAATTATGGTTTTCTCTGGGTATGTGCCCAGTAGTGGGATTGCTGGATCGTATGGTAGTTCTATTTTTAGTTTTTTAAGGAACCTCCATACTGTTCTCCACAGTGGCTGTGTCAATTTACATTCCCACCAGCAGTGCAAGAGGGTTCCCTTTTCTCCACACCCTCTCCAGCATTTGTTGTTTATAGATTTGCTGATGATGCCCATTCTAACTGGAGTGAGGTGATACCTCATTGTAGTTTTGATTTGCATTTCTCTAATATTTAGTGATGTTGAACAGCTCTTCATGTGCTTCTTGGCCATCTGTATGTCTTCTTTGGAGAAATGTCTATTTAGGTCTTCTGCTCAGTTTTGGATTGGGTGGTTTACTTCTTTAATATTGAATTGCGTAAGCTGTTTATATATTTTGGAGACTAATCCTTTGTCCGTTGATTCGTTTGCAAATATTTTCTCCCATTCTGAGGGTTGTCTTTTGTCTTGTTTATGGTTTCCTTTGCTGTGCAAAAGCTTTGAAGTTTCATTAGGTTCCATTTGTTTATTTTTGTTTTTATTTCCATTACTCTAGGTGGTGGATAATAAAAGATCTTGCTGTGATTTATGTCGAAGAGTGTTCTTCCTATGTTTTCCTCTAAGAGGTTTATAGTGTCCGGTCTTACATTTAGGTCTCGAATCCATTTTGAGTTTATTTTTGTGTATGGTGTTAGGGAGTGTTCTAATTTTTTTCTTTTACATGTAGCTGTCCAGTTTTCCCTGCACCACTTATTGAAGAGACTGTCTTTTCTCCATTGTATATCCTTGCCTCCTTTGTCATAGATTAGTTGACCATAGGTGCGTGGGTTCATCACTGGGCTTTCTATCCTGTTCCATTGATCTATGTTTCTTTTTTTCTGCCAGTACCATATTGTCTTGATTACTGTAGCTTTGTAGTATAGTCTGAAGTCAAGGCGTCTGATTCCTCCAGTTCCGTTTTTTTTCCTCAAGACTTGCTTTGACTATTCGGGGTCTTTTGTGTCTCCATACAAATTTTAAGATTTTTTTGTTCTATTTCTATAAAAAATGCCACTGGGAATTTGATAGGGATTGCATTGAATCTGTAGATTGCTCTGGGTAGCATAGTCATTTTCACAATATTGATTCTTCCAATCCAAGAACATGTAATATCTCTCCATCTGTTGGTATCATCTTTAATTTCTTTCATCAGTGTCTTACAGTTTTCTGCATACAGGTCTTTTGTCTCCCTAGCTAGGTTTATTCCTAGGTATTTTATTCTTTTTGTTGCTATGGTAAATGGGAGTGTTTCCTTAATTTCTCTTTCAGATTTTTCATCATTAGCATAGAGGAATGCAAGAGATTTCTGTGCATTAATTTTGTATCCTGCAACTTTACCAAATTCGTTGATGAGCTCTAGTAGTTTTCTGCTGGCATTTTTAGGATTCTCTATGTATAGTATCATGTCATCTGCAAACAGTGACAGTTTTACTTCTTCTTTTCCAATTTGGATTCCTTTTATTTCTTTTTCTTCTCTGATTGCCGTGGCTAGGACTTCCAAAACTATGTTGCATAATAGTGGGGAGAGTGGACATCCTTGTCTTGTTCCTGATCTTAGAGGAAATGGTTCCAGTTTTTCACCATTGAGAATGATGTTTGCTGTGGGTTTGTCATATATGGCCTTAATTATGTTGAGGTAGGTTCCCTCTATGCCCACTTTCTGGAGAGTTTTTATCATAAACAAGTGTTGAATTTTGTCAAAAGCTTTTTCTGCGTTCATTGAGATGAGCGTATGGTTTTTATTCTTCAATTTGTTAATGTGGTGTACCACATTGATTGATTTGCATATGCTGAAGAATCCTTGCATCCCTGGGATAAATCACACTTGATCATGGCATATGATCCTTTTAATGTGTTGTTGGATTCTGTTTGCTAGTATTTTGTTGAGAAGTTTTGCATCTATATTCATCAGTGATATTGGTCTGTAATTTTCGTTTTTTGTAGTATCTTTGTCTGGTTTTTGTATCAGGGTGATGGTGGCCTCATAGAATGAGTTTGGGAGTGTTCCTTCCGCTGCAGTTTTTTGGAAGAGTTTGAGAAGGATGGGTGTTAGGTCTTCTCTAAATGTTTGATACAATTCACCCGTGAAGCCATCTGGTCCTGGACTTTTGTTTGTTGGAAGGTTTTTAATCAGAGTTTCAATTTCATTACTTGTGATTGGTCTGTTCATATTTTCTGTTTCTTCCTGGTTCAGTCTTGGAAGGTTATACCTTTCTAGGAATTTGTCCATATCTTCCAGGTTGTCCATTTTGTTGGCATAGAGTTGCTTGTAGTAGTCTCTTAGGATGCTTTGTTTTTCTATGGCGTCTCTTGTAACTTCTCCTTTTTCATTTTTAATTTTATAGATTTGAGTCCTCTCCCTCTTTTTCTTGATGAGTCTGGCTAATGGTGTATCAATTTTGTTTATCTTCTCAAAGAAGCAGCTTTTGGTTTTATTGATCTTTGCTATTGCTCTTTGTTTCTATTTCATTTATTCCTGCCCTGATCTTTATGATTTCTTTCCTTCTGCTAACTATAGGTTTTGTTTGTTCTTCTTTCTCTAGTTCCTTTAGGTGTAAGTTTAGATTGTTTATTTGAGTTTATTCTTGCTTCTTGAGTTAGGCTTGTATAGCTATAAACTTCCCTCTTAGAACTGCTTTTGCTGCATCCCATAGGTTTTGGATCATCATGTTTTCATTGTCATTTGTCTCTAGGTATTTTTGGATTTCCTTTTTGATTTCTTCAGCAATCTCTTGGTTATTTAGTAACGTATTGTTTAGCCTCCATGTGTTTGTGTTTCTTACGGTTTTTTCCCTGTAATTCATTTCTAATCTCATAGCATTGTGGTCAGAAAAGATGCTTGATATGATTTCAATTTTCTTAAATTTACTGAGGCTTGATTTGTGACCCAAGATGTGATCTATCCTGGAGGATGTTCCATGCGCACTTGAGAAGAAAGGGTAATCTGCTGTTTTTGGTTGGAATGGCCTATAAATATCAATTAAATCTATCTGGTCTATTGTGTCATTTAAAGCTTGTGTTTCCTTATTTATTTTCATTTTGGATGATCTGTCCATTGGTGTAAGTGAGGTGTTAAAGTCCTCCACTATTATTGTGTTACTGTTGATTTCCTCTTTTAGAAGTGTTAGCCGTTGCCTTATGAATTGAGGTGCTCCTATGTTGGGTGCATATATATTTATAATTGTTATATCTTCTTCTTGGATTGATCCCTTGATCATTATGTAGTGTCCTTCCTTGTCTTTGTAACATTCTTTATTTTAAAGTCTACTTTATCTGATATGAGTATTGCTACTCCAGCTTTCTTTTGATTTCCATTTGCATGGAATATCTTTTTCCATCCTTTCACTTTCAGTCTGAATGTGTCCCTAGGTCTGAAGTGGGTCTCTTGGAGACAGCATATATATGGGCCTTGTTTTTGTATCCATTCAGCAAGCCTGTGTCCTTTGGTTGGAGCATTTAATCCATTCACATTTAAGGTAATTATCGATATGTGTGTTCCTATGACCATTTTCTTAATTGTTTTGGGTTTGTTTTGTAGGTCCTTTTCTTCTCTTGTGTTTTCCACCTAGAGAAGTTCCTTTAGCATTTGTTGTAGAGCTGGTTTGGTGGTGCTGAATTCTCTTAGCTTTTGCTTGCCTGTAAAGCTTTTGATTTCTCCATCGAATCTGAGTGAGATCCTTGCTGGGTAGAGTAATCTTGGTTGTAGGTTCTTCCCTTTCATCACTTTAAGTATATCATGCCACTCCCTTCTGGCTTGTAGAGTTTCTGCTGAGAAATCAGCTGTTAACCTCATGGGAATTCCCTTGTATGTTATTTGTCATTTTTCCCTTGCTGCTTTCAATAATTTTTCTTTGTCTTTAATTTTTGCCAATTTGATTACTATGTGTCTCGGCATGTTTTCCCTTGGGTTTATCCTGGATGGGACTCGGTGCGCTTCCTGGACTTGGGTGGCTATTTCCTTTCACACATTAGGGAAGTTTTCCACTACTATCTCTTCAAATATTTTCTCTGGTCCTTTCTCTCTCTCTTCTCCTTCGCATTAAAGGGACCCCTTTAATGCGAATGTTGTTGCATTTAATGTTGTCCCAGAAGTCTCTTAGGCTGTCTTCATTTCTTTTCATTCTGTTTTCTTTATTCTGACCCATGGAGGTAAATTCCACCATTCTGTCTTCCAGGTCACTTATCCGTTCTTCTGCCTCAGTTATTCTGCTATTGATTCCTTCTATTGTCGTTTTCATTTCAGTTATTATATTGTTCATCTCTGTTTGTTCTTTAATTCTTCTAAGTCTTTGTTAAACATTTCTTGCATCTTCTCAAACTTTACCTCCATTCTTTTTCTGAGGTCCTGGATCATCTTCACTATCATTATTCTGAATTCTTTTTCTGGAAGGTTGCCTATCTCCACTTCATTTAGTTGTTTTTCTGGTTTTTTTTCTTGTTCCTTCACCTAGTACATAGCCCTCTGCCCTTTCATCTTGTCTGTCTTTCTGTGAGTGTGGTTTTTGTTCCACTGGCTGCAGTATTGTAGTTCTTCTTGCTTCTGCTGTCTGCCCTATGGTGGATGAGGCTATCTAAGAGGCTTGTGTAAGTTTCCTGATGGGAGGAACTGGTGGTGGGTAGAGCTGACTGTTGCCCTTGTGGGCAGAGCTCATTAAAACTTTAATCTGCTTGACTGCTGATGGGTGGGGCTGGGTTCCCTCCCTCTTGGTTGTTATGCCTGAGGCAATGCAACACTGGAGCCTACCTGGGCTCTTTGATGGGGCTAATGACAGACTCTGGGGAAGCTCAGGCCAAGAATTACTTCCCAGGACTTCTGCTGCCAGTGTCCTTGTCCCCACAGTGAGCCACAACCACCCCCCCGCCTCTGCAAGAGCCCCTCCAACACTAGCAGGTAGGTCTGGTTCAGTCTCCCCTGGGGTCACTGCTCCTTCCCCTGGGTCCTGATGCGCACACTACTTTGTGTGTGCCCTCCAAGTGTGGAGTCTCTGTTTTCCCCAGTCCTGTCAAAGTCCTACAATCAATTCCCACTAGGCTTCAAAGTCTGATTCTCTACGAATTCCTCCTCCTGTTGCTGGACCCCCAGGTTGGGAAGCCTGATGTGGGGCTCAGAACCTTCACTCCAGTGGGTCGACTTCTGTGGTATAAGTGTTCTCCAGTCTGTGAGTCACCCACCCAGCAGTTATTGGATTTGATTTTACTGTGATTGCGCCCCTCCTACCATCTCATTGTAGCTTCTCCTTTGTCTTTGGATGTGAGTATCTTTTTTGGTGAGTTCCAGTGTCTTCCTGTCGATGATTGTCCAGCAGCTAGTTGTGATTCTGGTGTTCTCGCAAGAGGGAGTGAGCGCATGTCCTTCTACTCCGCCATCTTCTTTCCTCCCAGACATTTCTTTGAAGAAATAGCCAGAGTGCTGTCTGCCAACCAAGAAACCCTGTATCTGGGTAGTATGATTAATCTGTGGAAAGATTATCAATAGAGTTTTCTGAAAGTTCTTCAAGTTCTCTTTGTAATTACTTTTCCTTGAAGGATGAGGAAAGGAGAACAAATGTTGTCATTGTGTGAACCATAAGAACTGTTACATGAAGTCTACCTTGAATAGGTCACTCTTGACTTGATCACAAAAATGTTTCTGCCAATACAGGAGAAAGTCTTAGTGGCTGAGAAAACTACGTATTATAAGAAAGGGACAACAAGATGGTGAGATAATTTGTAAATTATAAATTTGAACTTGACTTAAAAAAATTTTTTTTATCAGCCTAGTAACAGTGGCAGTAGGGTGCTCACCCATCAGCAGCTCTAAAACTCTTACACCTTCCAAAAGAACAAGAACTCTTTGCAGGTTATTTGATTATATATCTCAGATCAGGGTTTCTCAACCTCTACACTACTGACATTTGAGGTCAAATGTCAGTTTGTGGGGGGCGGTCCTGCATATTGTAGGATGTTTAGCAGCATCCCTGACCTCTCCCCTCTAGATGCCAGCAGCACCATTGTCACACTCCTACTTCCTCCTCCCACCCCACCCCCCAAATGTGCTCCCACTCAGCTGTGACAACCAAACATGTGTCCAGACATTGCTAAATGTCCCCTGGGGGGAAACTCAGCCCTGGCTGAAAACCACTATCTTAGAGTAAGAGAAACTAAGGATAATCTGGAACATACTGTGGTTACCAAGAAACAAGAACGTTTCTGAGAATAGCAGAGAAAGTGATAAAACGAGGTGATTTAAAGGGGCATACATATGATTATTATCAATGATAATGATGATAATAATAATAATAATAGCCAACTGAAGCCAGCTAGATTTGTAGAAAGCCATAACTTTTGGTGATGGGTAAAAGAGAAAGTTAATCTAAAGTATACACAAATAAAAGTATAATACAAAATAAGGATGAATATATGTTTATGTTTAATTTTTATTGGTTTTAATAAGTAGGAAAGCATGAATATATATGGATGTTTTCTATACTCAGTTACACAAGATTATCTAGGAGTATAGATATATATTGTTTTTATCTGTATATGCAAGAAGAAATGAAAAAAATTAAAAAAAATTTTATTGAAGTAAAGCTGATTTATAATGTTTCAGATGTAGAGCAAAGTGATTCAGTTTTTTTCAGATTCTTTTCAATTATAGGTTATTACAAGATATTGAATATAGTTCCCTGTGCTATACAGTAGGTCCTTGTTTATCTATTTTAAAAAATTTTTTTATTTTATTGAAGTATAGTTGATTCACAATGTTGTGTTAGTTTCTGGTATACAGCAAAATGATTCAGTTACATGTATATATATATATATATGTAGTAGATATGTATTAACAGATACACTACTATATATATATATATATATATATATAGAAGTGTATCTGTTAATCCCAGATTCCCAGTTTATCCCTCCCCCTCCCCCTTTCCCCTTTGGTAACCAAGGGAAACTGTCTGTGTCTAAGAAATGAACAAAATGTGTCAGTAAGCCAAAAAAGAATGGAAAAGGTAATATTGGTACCCTAAACAGGAAAGATTGATCAGTATTAGTGGTTTCATATGGTAACCAAGTAGAAGGAGAGCTCAGTAGCTAACACAGTAGTCATACACATTAACTATTTAAAAATGGAACCCAAAAGTGTATCACAAAATTATAAATTGGCCAACAGCTTGAAAAGGAACACTGACTACAAACTCAGTTGTTTCTCAGATAAACAAACTTCAAGCTGACCCTACTAATTTTAACAGTTTTAAATTTTAATAAAATACTAGTAAACTAATCTATTGAGCTCTTAATTTGTTATTGAGTATATCACTCCTTTTCCATTTGGTTCTTTCTTTATGGTTTCTAGTTTTTTTTGTACTGAAATTCTCTATCATATCTGATTTTTTGAACACATTAATCATAGTTATTTTAAAATTATGTCTTCAGTGGCTTAAAATCATGTCTTCAATACCCGGATCTCCTGTAGTCTTTTTTTTTGTATTTATTTTCTTTTGATCTTTGGTTAGTTCTCATAATTTAGCATGTCTGGCTATTTTATATGGAATGCCAGATATTATTTATAAGAGTTTTAGCCATAGTTTAAGGCTATGGACTATGCTATTTTTGACTTGACAGGGTTTGCATTTGCTTTTTCAGGCAGTTAGGATGGAGAAAGCTCCCTTTAGTCTAACTGAGGCCTAAGTTGATTTGAACCTGGGCTTCAGTCTTTGGTGAACTGATCTGTTTTGGGTTTCCTTGACTCTTAGACTGTAACCCTTTGGGGCGTCCCAACTGTACTTCACACCTGTTTGCCAAGGTCTCTTCCTAACAGTGGGCCCTGAGCTCAAATTCCTCTCCCACTTTAGGCTGTATCCCATCTCAACCCCACTTAAACTGCCCCAAACTCTGCTTCTCAGATTGTCTCCATTCTTGAACAGCAGATGCCTCAGAAGGACAAATGTAACCAAATGTTGGGTTACTTCTCTGAATTACTCTTTCTTCTTGAATTTTGTTCCTCATGTCCTCACTGCCTTAGTCATTTTCAGTGCCTCCAGATAGACTTTTATGTTTGCTTTTGTGTGCGTGTGTGTATAATACATATTTTACATATATATTTTTTTGAGGGGGCATGAATATTTTGTATACATTGATGGGAAATTTATGTACAGTGAAATGAGTAGATCTTAAGTATATAGTTTGATGAGTTGACAAATGTAACCCGTGAAACCAATATACCAATCAGGATATAGAACGTTTGCATCACGCAGAAGTTTCCCTCATGCCTCCTTCCAGTCTATCCCCACTCCACATAGGAAACCATTCTTCTTGTTTTTATCACCATAGATTAATTGCCTGTTCTTTTTTTTTTAAAGCCTTTAAAAATTTTTTATTTATTTATTTTTGGGTGTGTTGGATCTTCGTTTCTGTGCGAGGGCTTTCTCTAGTTGCGGCAAGCAGGGGCCACTCTTCATCGCGGTGCGCGGGCCTCTCATTATCGCGGCCTCTCTTGTTGCGGAGCACAGGCTCCAGACGCACAGGCTCAGTAGTTGTGGCTCACGGGCCTAGTTGCTCCGCAGCATGTGGGGCTTTCCCAGACCAGGGATCGAACCCGTGTCTCCTCTATTGGCAGGCAGATTCTCAACCACTGCGCCACCAGGGAAGCCCAGTATTGCCTGTTCTTGAATTTTGTATAAATGGAATTGTACAATATGTGCTCTCGTGTCTGGCTTCTTTCATTCAACATAGTATTTTGGGGATTAATCCAGCTTGGTACATATAGCAGTTTATTATTTCTAATTGTTGAGTAGTATTTTATTATATGAATAAATATTATATTCATATTTATTTAAATAATAATAATTCATATTTATTTAAATAATTCACAGTTTGTTATTCTATTTTCTTACTGATGGATAGTGTTTCTGGTTTTTGATTCTCATAAATAAAACTGCTGTGGACATGCTGGTACAAGTCTTTTTGTGAGCCTGTTTTTATTTCCTTGGGTAAATACTTCACAGTGGAGTTCTGAGTCATAGTGTAGATATGGGTTTAACTCTATAAGAAATCGCAACAAAATTTGCAAAGTGGTGGAGATACATATATTTTTAACATTGCCAAGAAACCAGGTCAATATTTCGTAATGACAGGGCAATGAGGACAGGGCAATGACAGTCGAGACTTAAAGAAACTCTCATTTTGGGAGAGGACTTATAACCTCAGAAATGAAAACCATGGGTGTTAAGTGTCCCATAAATGAAACTTTTGCGAAAAATGTATTTGGCCTGGTCATCAGAGGATTGCCAGACAAAATCCTATGTTCTGGCCAAAAGCCACCAGGTCATCAATCTAGCACCTGCCTTCTAAGTTTTTTTGAGATGGTGCACATTTCTTTCTGGGTCCAATAAAATCACTAAAACTCTAGGAACGTTTTGAAATGGTTTCTGTTAGGATTACTGAAGCCCTAGGAAGCATGGAATTTGAAACCCCTGAAAAGTATAAGCATTTGGGAAAAAAAAAAGATTAAATCTATGATTTTAGCATTTGGGGAGCTTTTGTGTGTGTGTGTGAAAGAGTTCTAAATAGTTTTGAAATGACTGTGCTTTGTTTGTTTTGTCTTTTCTTTAATACATTGAAAGCTTTTAGAAAAATCAGCCATACAACATTGGTAATTGCAATTTAAATTGTATGAGGGAATTAAATTCATCAAGCTTGTAATCAATGACTAAATGCTTAAGAATAAAAGGCTTTCAAAATGTCCTTTATTAGGTATATGAGTTGAATGAATTAAGCATTAAACAAAATACAAATACTAGTGCCTGTTCCTTTCCATACACAAAAGCCCCACGGACATTAAAGAGAGAGGCTGATACCCTTTTAATTCCTGGAGCTATTGAACTTTGTCTCCCTGAATAAGATAAGGCAGTTGAGCCAATAATAATTAGGCATCTACTTCTAAAGAGTGGGTCTTAGGAGCTAATTAGTCAATGAGAAATAAGTCTCTCATTCTGGTACAACAGCCTTGGGGGAACTGGACAAGTGTGATGCTTTTGTGAACCATGAATTGCTAGAATGACCTCCTAAGTGGGCCAACACTGTGGCCGGCTATCCAAGACGCTTCATTAAATGTGTCTCCAAGACCCATTACCTCGGACCCAAATTGTGAGACTCTCTCCCCTGTGGCCAGGGGTGGAAATGACAGCTGGATAGGGGTGAACAATTTTAGTTCTTTCTTCCTCGTTCTCTACATCCAGTGAATAGGACTCATTGCCTTTCATGAAGGGCTGGGGTCCAGAAGGTGGAGGTCATATCCCTGGTGGCGCGGTTAAGGGTAACCCGGTGAGTTGTTTCCCTTGCCCTCAATGTCTCTGGCTAACTTCGAGGCCACCTGTATCACACATTCCAGCAGACCAGGAAAAATAACTCTCCACGAAATAAATAACATCTAAACATCTTGGAGGAGTCAGCTAGCTCTAAAAGTTAGAGCTTGAATTACTCTTCAAGACACTACTTGTAAAACTTTTTGCTGAGAAGTTCCAGGCACATTCCAATTGAGCAGAGGTGATGGTTGATAATCCCTCTTTAGGAAGCAGGACTAGAGTGGGACTGTACTTAAGAAAGCTTAAACACGATCATTTCTATTGTCCTTCTTTAGAAGCAAACACGCTCCCGGGAAGGGGGTCAGTGTGAGCGCCTCAGCCCCTCCTGTTTCCCCACTGAGGGGCACCTTTCAGGCTTGCAAATAGAGCAGGTTGGTGTTTTTAAGTGGATGAATTTTCACTTCAGGAATCCCCAGATGCTTCTAGTAATCCTTCCCCTCTCTCCCCCCGTCCAAATCAATACTGTAGAATTTTTTGCTTTAGGAGGAAGCTGAATACAGCATAGAACAAAGAGGTCATTGTTATCTTTGACTTTTAAGGGTTTTGAGAGTGCACGCCTGTAACAATAGTCTGAAAGCCAAGTTGATTTTGATTGGTGGGAACTAAGCACTTGAGATAAAAGGGACTTGTATTCTGCACCTCCAAGAAGGCACAGCTTGAAATACATTTAGTTTGAGCAAGAGGACTCAGAACTGAGAATTAACACTAGAGTATGAAAGGATACAGGGTAGGGCATCAGAGAATCTTGCCCTGTGAACAGAGATCCAAATGCTGGCTCTTGGTAGGGAGGAGGAGAGCACCTCTGTAAATAGCTCCTTCATTAAAAATTTTTCACCCGGGCATTGGATAGTGTTTCCTACCACAGCCCTGATGGCTTCAAGCTGTAACTAGAGCTCTGGGGAGAAATTCAATCCAAGGGCACAAATGGAAGGCCACTGCCTGTGATGTGCTGAGTGGACACTGCACAATTCTAGGTTCACGTGAGTGTCGTTGAGAGCAGCGTCTCCCCATCCATCTCTGAAATGGTGCAGTGCCCAACCTGCACAACTGTCCATAATGGCCTTGGGCAAGTAGAAGTCGTAGCCGAGGAAGGTTTCTAAGATTGATGCTGGAAAAGATTAGGAACAGACTGTTTATGAATATGCGAATCTGATCAGGTCACCTCTACCCCTTAAATACCACAGTGCTTCCTAGTGTTACTGGGATAAAGAAAACTTCCTAAGATGCTCCAAGAGGCTCTGCTTGCTCTGACCCTACGTTACTCCCTTGTCTCACTTTGCATCACGCTGCTCTGTGAAGTAGCCCCACGTGCCTTCTTGGAGTCCTTGGAACTCATGTATTTTCCTGTCTCAGGACCTTTGCATCATCTATTTCCTCTGCCTAGAGGCCTTTCCTCTCCTCTCTGTGCTCACCACTTTCTACTCTTCCTTCTGGTCTTAGCTCACAGGTCACTTCCTCCAGAGAGTCTTCTCTGATCTCCCTGAGCAGCTTGCATCCCCTGGCAAACATCTTCCTAGCATGGTGTACCTCTCCTTCACAGAACTGCTTAGAATTTTACCTTTGCTTTGGTGATTCTTTGATAAACGCCTGTCCTTCTAGACAGCAATCAGGACAATTACAATAACAGCTAACATGTTTTAGATGCTTTCTTTGTGCTGGGTCCTCTTTTAAGGACCTTTTTTTTTTTTTTTTTTTTTTTTGCAGTACGTGGGCCTCTCACTGTTGTGGCCTCTCCCGTTGTGGAGCACAGGCTCCGCACGTGCAGGCTCAGTGGCCATGGCTCACGGGCTTAGTTGCTCTGTGGCATGTGGGATCTTCCCGGACTGGGGCACGAACCCGTGTCCCCTGCATTGGCAGACGGACTCTCAACCACTGCGCCACCAGGGAAGCCCCTAAGGGCCTGTTTTAAGACCAGATTAACTCATTTGATCTTCACAGTGACTGCGTGAGGTTGATACTATTGACACCTGCCCCTATTTTACAGATGAGGAAACTGAGGCACAGAGAGAGTTTATGGGGACGACGTCTATTCTGTTTGCCCTTGAATACCCACTAGCCCAATACTTAATACAGCAAATAATTGCTATTTCTCGGCTACTTGAATAAAAGATGTTTGAGGTGAATCTCACAGTGAATCACAGTGCTGGGCATTAGTGCCAGATGGGGAGGGGCTTTGGGGGCAGGAGGAGGCTGAGAGGCAGATTGGGAAGAACAGGATAGAGGAATCCCAAAGACAGGCTGTGAGTGAAGCAAGACATGACATATTCATTTTATTGGCCTTGAAGCAAGTGTCAGGCCTGTGAATTTCAAGGTGAAGGGCTAGGCCCCACTGAATCCATGACAGATGTTAGAAGAAAGGGTCTCTGGTGGTAACTGGTAGGGTTACTGGGAAGTAGACCCCAGGGAGATGCCCAAAACTCCACTGTTGTGGCAAAGGCCACCTGGGAAAAAAAATGTTTGGGAGTCATAGATGGCCCTCATTTCTTCCAGTTCATTTTAATCTTTCTCCAACGAATAACACTTCACCAAAGCATATAATTGGAATCTTGCAGCCCAAGGGCATATTTCATGAGGAAAGAACTATAGAAGGTCTTACATTCACCTTAACTCCAGGGAAAAGCGGAGGCTGAAGGGAACACAATTATGATGGATTCTTCTGGGCAATGGGAAGCCGTACCTAAATAATCAGTCACTGAAATGCAGCCTCTCTCTGGGATCACCGAGGTGCCTTTGAAGGCTTGGTCTTTTGTGGAGCTCTGAGTTCCCCGTGTTGATTCAGGTTGTGAGCATAAAGGGGGTGGGGATGAGAGATCATACTCAATAACGCGGGTCATTTTCTGTTGCTGTCCAGGGGAGAACATTGGCGGAGGGATCCTAGGACTGACTGTTGTCCTTGCCTTTAAAGCTTTCCTGTGACCTCGATGAAGGTTTTCATGTCTCCGGACCCCAGTGTCCACATGTGAAAGATGAAGGGTTAGAATGACTGCCCCGCTGTTAATTTTCCATGACTCGATGTGGCACGTGTATCGGTGGTGGTTACTCTGTGGGCAGAGGGGGAAGGGGGCAGAGGGAGGGCCTGCTAAGGGTTTACAGCCTGTAGGATCCCAGAGAGGATCTTAACACTCGGCGGCTCTAAGGGTCTGAAAATGGAGATGGTGACAGCAGTAAGCATAATGGCTTAATCCGTAAACCATGAGGTGAGTTTTAGCTCCTTGGCAAATTCAGCAATTCTCCTGGGAGGCTTGGCTGTCGTTTCTGGCTGCTGTCCCTGCCTGGGAAATTATGAACAGTAGAAGGCAAGCAGTCCCTCTTCATAACCCTATTTGCTGATCAGTGTCTGATACCAGGAGGGAGAAATGACCTGAAAACCCCAGCTCTGTGATAATCTACAGCCGGCAGCTCTTTAAAGGGAGACTTTCTCATTGTGGAGATGTGCCATCAGAAAGGCACAGATAACCCACCACTGTGAGAGCATTTTCCTCTCAAAGGCTCTCCCGTCACACAGAGTCCTATCTTGGATCTGCTCCCATCCCTCCCAGGAGAGTGGAAGGAAGAGAATAAATTTCCCCCCTTTCATGGATGAGAGAACTAAACCAGGGCCTATGACTTTGTCCAAGGTCGTATTACTAACCGGCACCAAGAGTGGGCCTCCTAGCCCAGTCCTTTTTGTTGTCACCTCCAAAGTATCAATACCATGTTTAAGATAAGCTTTGTTTGGTCTCCATTTTATCCCCTTTTCATAGCTCTCTGTGGATGGAGCTGCTTATTGAGTTGTGCCAGAGTTTGCTGAAGTCAAGGTCAACCCATGAAACTGCAAAGTGATTCCTCTGATAGAATACCAGCTCCAGAGTGTATCTTGATTCAACAGCACCAATGATAATAACTAAGGATTGTTAGGTGCCTTTCCTTGGGCTTCTCCACTCGGTAGTGGTTCTTCCTGCTTTTCCCATCAACTTTATCCACTCCTCCAACTCCTCTGATTTTTATCTTCCCTAGTTTAATCACTTACCTCCAAGCCTCAGAGGATGAATGAAGTGGGAAGTGGAGAGTGGTGGTCAGAGTAGTATTGTATTGATTTTCTATCTGCTACTTATTGCTTTCAATCTCTGTATCTACCTCTTGGTCTATCAGTTCTTTATACATCCATTTCAACGTTGACTGAGCACTTTCAACATTGAGTACTGTGTGCCTGGCCCTGTGGTAATTTACAGACAAAGAAACTGAAGCTCAGAGAGGTGAAGCAACTTGGCCAAAGTCACACAGTTCATGGAGTGGTAGGTACGGTCAACTCCATAGCCCATGTTCTTAACTCCTATAGATTCCTACCTTCCAAGATTGGTGATGTGGTTAAATATTGGGTGGCGTCTCATGGTGAGATGGGCTAGAAGAGAAAGAAAGCATCCTTTGAAAACTTAAATGCTGTTTAAAAGAGGTATCCATTTTTAGGTCCACATTTTCAGCCCTATCTTGCCCATGTCACCAATTTGGGGACATACATACAGAAAAGTCAGGGCTGAAAAATTAAGCACATACAGGCTTGTGAACAAACACACAGTCCCATAAGTTCCTATGATTGATTCAAAGCTGCTTGCTGTACTCTAGAATTGTGATTTTATGAATATATTCGTTTCACAGGGCTGCTACAAGAAATTATCATAAACTTGGTAGCTTAAAAGAACAGAATTTTTATTCTCTTACAGTTTTAGAGGCCAGAATCTAGTTGTCAGCAGGGCTCTGCTCCAGGGGCTCTAGGGGAGAATCCTTCCTGGCCTCTTCCAGCTTCAGGTAGCTACTACATTCCTTGGCTTGTGGCAGCAAATCTCCAACCTCTGCCTCTATCTTTCCATGGCCGCCTTCCTTGTGTGTTTCTGTGTCAATCTCCCTTTGTCTTCCCTTCTAAAGACTTGTCATTGGATTTAGTGCCCACTCGAATCCAAGACAGTCTCATCTTGAAATTCTTACCTGAATTATGTCTGTAAAGACCCTTATTCTAAATGAGGACGCATCTGAAGTTCAGGTGGATGTACATTTTGGAGGCCATCATTCGACACACTACATAGGCTTATGGCGCTAGGCAAGTAGTGCAGCTCACGATCCTGTTTCTACATTGGTGTGATGTTCCACTTGCTATTCGTTCTTTCACACATGATTTACAAGGATGATGAGAGTCTTGGGGAGGCTGTGCGCTTCTGGAAGCCCAAACAGTCAGATGGCGTTAAGCTGTCTTCATTCCTTCAGCAATAGCCGTCTGTCAGTAAATAAATGTCTTTCCAGAACTAATGTGTCTTTCGAAGTTCTCACTCTAGGAGAGAAACTTGAGAAATGGGAAAACTGGGCTCAGTATGTGTGAAAGAACTGTGTCTCTTCAGGGAAAAGCCAGTGCACACGTTTCAGAGAGTAGTATTATGATAGAAAGACACAAACACACAGCAACTATGTGAAAAATCATCGCTGCTGATATGCCCGTCTTGGGGACTTGCTCCATTTCCCAAAGAGTTTTATGGAAAACTCTCCCTCTGAATTGTTTGAAAACAATCAATGCCAACTGGATAAATCATCAGAGCTACACCTGCACCAATAGGCTGGGAAGACTGCCTAGAGAAGTGGCATCAGGCCTAATGAACACTTCCAATGGGTTTGTTCACCTTTCCCTTGACCAAGTTCAATTCCGCTTCATTGGACAAGTAAGTCCTGAAGTCTCTGTTCCCTGGTCAGGTCGCAACCTGGTCAATTAAGATCAATTAAATTTTCTGTTTCCTGAGAAATGGCAAAGATATCTATCTGTACAGCATCTGTCTTTTGACAATTCAACACATTCAGTTTAACTCTGCAAATATGTCCTCACTGACAGCTCAGCATGGGGCACTGTGTCTGCACCGAGCGTAGGGTGGTCCTGCCTCCCGGGATCATGATTGATCCAGAGGGAGCCGGCTCAGCAGACAATCAGCAGGGAGCGGGGCATCCATTCATAGGGATGCAGAGCTCCATGGCAACGCACCTGGGTGACAATTAATCCTTCATTATTGAAAAAATAATGAATGTTTCTGGTAAAAAAAAAAAATTAGATAGGAAAAAAGAAAAGACTGTGTGTAATCCCACAGAAAAAAAGTAATCATTCTTAACATTTGGTCTGTGTCCACATCTGTGTGTATCTTTGTACCTGTGACTCTCCCTATGTCTGCACCTTTATGTGAACTTGTATTCATGTTATGCTTGTATCTATCAGTATTTTAATAACAAGATCTTCCCCTGACATGCACATACATCTTATTTTATAGTCTGCTTGTGTATTTAACGGTGTATTGTAAACCTATTTCAATGTTATTTAGTTCATAATTTTTAATAGCTATATATTATTCTATTGTATGGGTGGAACTTTGTTATTTAACCAGTCTCTCATTAGTCTGAATTTAATAATTTTATAGATAAACCCACACACGAATCCGTAATTTTGTTCTTAGTAAAAACTCCCCAAATTGCAGTCTCAGGGTCAAAGTGAAGGAGCATGTCTAGAGTTTTTGCCTCACAGTAGCCTCAAAAATACAAGCACTATTTTTTAAATAGTGGTTTCAACAGACATAAAATAGCCCTGCCGAATTGCTAAAAGTTTCCAATGCTTCTCTCGGTTTCTGTTCTTACCTCGTTGCAGACCTGTCATCAACAGTGTGCAGAGACCCCCCACTCTGGGAGGGGCACTAAGAGTCACCCAGGTGTAGCCTCCACTCTACAGAGAACCAATCAGAGGGGCTGAGACCAAGTAGCCAGCTGCTTGCGATGCTGCAGGAAACAGTGAGTGAATCAGGGTGCCCTGTAGGTGGGGACTGGGGTGTGAAAAGGAGGGGTGTTTGGTCTTCAGCCGTTTTTGTTTTATGATAAAAAATGGTTTTTTTTTTTTCTATTTTATGCTACATTTTTTTTTTTTTTTTTTTTTTTCCCCCAGCCATTTGGAAGGGCTGTGTTTGCTTTCTGCTTTTTTTCACACTGTAAGTAGTTTTCATTAAGTTTATCAACAATCTTGGGCATGTATATTTCTCCAAACATCAAAGGAAAAAAAAATAAATCACTGTGTTTTGACTTCTTCTGCTTTAACATGAGAAAGTTCATACATTTTAACTTCTTTCTATCTCTAGTTTTTCCTCCTTGACTTTTGCTAATATGAGGTTTTCTACCCCAATTTTTATTATTAATAGATCCTTATTATATGGCTATATGTCTCATTTGGTGATTGCTTTTGATATTGTGTAACCACATTTATAACATGTATTTGGACAGAGCTCTGTGTTTTACTGTTCAGTATTTACTGTTGGTGCTCTTATATCAAAGCTGTTTTTTTTTTAACATCTTTATTGGGGTATAAAAGCTTTTTTTTTTTATTGAGTTCTTTATTTTGAATCACCTCTTGGGATGACTGATGAAAACATTAACTACTACTGTGATAACTAGTAGTGTGCGTGATATAAGAAGAAAAGGTGCCACTGACCTCCCGGAGCTGGCTGGCATCACAGTGCCCTCCTGTTGGTCATAAACGATTGCACACCACATCAGTATCAGACCTGGCTACTCTGTGACTGTGACAGACCAAGACAAAGACAAGATCACTTCACGACCATGTCTGAAGGCAGACCAAACGTGACCATTGTCCAAACCGCAAAATGACTGAACATCTCAGTATCCTGGCTAATACGAGTGACTGATGCTCTTTTTTTTTTTTTTTAATTGGAGTATAGTTGATTTACAATGTTGTGTTAGTTTCAGGTGTACAGCACATTCTTTTTTAAATTCTTTTCTCATTTAGGTTATCACAGAATATTGAGTAGATAGTAGGTCCTTGTTGGTTATCTATCTTATATATAGTAGTGTGTGTGTGTGTGTGTGTGAATGACAGCTTTAGCCTTTGTTTAGTCTTCCCTCCTTCTAGATAAGATTTATTAAGATGCCCAATTTTAATATTACCTCTGCTTCCTGAGAGCATCAATCCAGAGCAAAGCCCTGCATCCCCAAATCACTTAACACAAGCTCAAATCCTATCACAAGCCCTTTCCAATACCCCCTTACTGAGACACCCCAAGGTTTTCCAGGCTGGGTTCACCTTCACCAAAATGGGTACTAAACCTAACCTGCTCAGGTGTATTCCTGGTGGTCTGTGGCTGGAGGGCATTGACTAGAATGATCGCACTGATGGCTCCACTAACTGGTCTCCTTGTGTCCACCTCATTTGCCAAGTAACTGTGCAGTCCTCTCCCATCTGGCTCTGGCTCAGTCATGTGACTCACTTTGACCCATGCGACAGTAGCAGACTTGACGCCAGCAGAGGCTGGGAAGCACATGTGTGTCTGCTCTCTCTTTTGAACCCTGCTACCACCATGAGATGGAGCTAACATGATGGAGGATGAGACCCATGGAGATCAGTCAGGTGCACCCAGCTGTCCAGCCAAGGCTGCAGACAGGGGAGGTAGCCTAGCTCAGATCAGCAGAACTCTGCAGCTGACTCATAATCTTATAATGATCAAGTGGGATTTACTTCAGGGATGCAAGGATGGTAACTTTGCCATTTTCTTCAGAGGTCAAAACAAGTGAAGGCTACCAATAGTCTTTTACCTCAGCCCATTCTATGCGTGGGCCTCTCACTGTTGTGGCCTCTCCCGTTGCGGAGCACAGGCTCCGGACGCGCAGGCTCAGCGGCCATGGCTCACAGGCCCAGCCGCCCTGCGGCATGTGGGATCCTCCCGGACCAGGGCTCGAACCCGTGTCCCCTGCATTGGCAGGCGGACTCTCAACCACTGCGCCACCAAGGAAGCCCCCTTTTCTATGTTTTAAATCTTGCTGTGTAGCAAACTCCCGGGAAGCTCAGTAACATCTGACCTCAATCATTTACTTCTCGTGCAATAGAGGATTAGCTGGGGTCTCTGACCCAGGCTGGATGTGGACGGGGCACCTTAGCTGGGGCCTCTTTGTTCTACATCCCTCTAGCCAGCCAGCTGGACAGGTTCTGTCGGCAATGACAGAGGAGCAGGAGTGAGAGCAAGCCTGATGTTACAGACACTTTCCAAGGTTCTGTTTATACCACCCTTGCTGACCTCCCATTGGCAAAAGCAAGTCACATGGCAAGCCCTGAATCCGACTGAGGGGGCACTGTGACATTTAAGGCAAAGAGCCTGGATATAAGAAGGGATCATTTCCTCATCACAGTTAGAGGGAATTCCTCCAAAAGTTTAGGGAAGTGCTGACTTTTCTAGTTTCCAGTGATATTTCAGTTTTGCCTCAATGGGAAGGGAAGGGGGCTGTCATGACTTGAAAGTCCCTCACTGTGTTTATACAGAAGTATTTTTTCTTTTTTTGCTGCTTAAGTTCTTTTTAAAATTGGAGTATAGCTGATTTGCAATGTTGTGTTAGTTTCAGGTGTACAGCAAGGTGACTCAGTTATATATATGTATATAATAATATATATATAATTTATATATTATATATGTATAATTTTTCAGATTCTTTTCCATTATAGGTTATTTAAAGATATTGAGTATAGTTCCCTGTGCTAAACAGTAGGTCCTTGTTGATTATTTTATATATAGTAGTGTGTATCTGGTAATCTCACACTCCTAATTTATCCCTCCCCCTCCCTTTCCCCTTTGGTAACCAAAAGTTTGTTTTCTATGTCTGTGAGTCTGTTTACAAAAGTACATTTTTAAGTCCCCCTTAAAACTGCTTTTAGAACAAGCTACATCATCCCATAATTAACAGACAATATTCCATCCTCATTTTAGGTAAATGTTACAAGAAATTTCCTTGTGATGGTTAAGCTAGTAAAGATGGTTTTTTACTCTTATTTTGTCATTATTGTTACTACATTTTATTATTGTTAGTTTTCATCACACAGAAAAGCAGCACTTCACATGTCACAATGGCCAAAAAGGAAACTGGAATTGTCCAGGTAGCATCTATTTGCCTACACAAGGATGAGTTGGTGTACTTGGACCAAGGAACAGTTTCTTATTGGAGCAGCCAGCTGGACAGAACGAAATGTTTTGGCTAAATGTTTGCTTTCAGCCAGTCTGTTTGACCATATTTAGAAGGGGTTACCAGCAAAACCTTTGCTATCAATTGTGGAGGATGTTAGGAAACGTGGAGTAGCTTTATTTGGAACCAGGCAGAAAGGATTTGCACCCTAACTTTGCAATTCACTAGCTGTGTGATACTAGGCAAGTTCTTTCTCCTCTGAGAGCCTCTTT
>NW_006783353.1:164195-173348 GCF_000442215.2 Lipotes vexillifer
TCTTTCCCTTATTTAAAGTGAGGCCGAGAGACAGAGGGGGAGAAAGTGTGAGAGTTAGTTCAAGCCAAAATGGCCAACAAAGTCTCTGCTGGTTTCTGAATATTTAAATACAAAAAACCAGATAGACAAAAGGAAATCATTTTGTGGACCTTTTTTCATTTTCATTTCTACCTTATATGCCTCAATTTGCTGGATTTAAGTACTGCTACACTTTATGAGCCATGTGGCTGACAGGGTCTTGGTGCTCTGGCTGGGTGTCAGGCCTGTGCCTCTAAGGTGGGAGAGCCAAGTTCAGGACATTGATCCAACAGAGACTTCCTGGCTCCATATAATATCAAACGGCAAAAGCTCTCCCAGAGATCTCCATCTCAATGCTAAGACCCAGCTGCACTCAACGACCAGCAAGCTGCAGTGCTAGATACCCTATGCCAAACAACTTGCAAGGCAGGAACACAACCCTGTCCATTAGCAGAGAGGCTGCCTAAAATCATAATAAGGTCACAGACACCCCAAAACAACCACCAAATGTGGACCTGCCCACCAGAAAGACAAGATCCAGCCTCATCCACCAGATCACAGGCACCAGTCCCCTCCACCAGGAAGCCTACACAACCCACTGAACCAACCATAGCCACTGGAGGAAGACACCAAAAGCAATGGGAACTACAAACCTGCAGCCTGCGAAAAGAAGACCCCAAACTCAGTAAGATAAGCAAAATGAGAATGCAGAGAAACACACAGCAGATGAAGGAGCAAAGTAAATACCCACCAGACCAAACAAATGCAGAGGAAATATGCAGTCTACCTGAAAAAGAATTCAGAGTAATGATAGTAAAGTTTATCCAAAATCTTGGAAACAGAATGGAGAAAATGCAAGAAATGTTTAACAAGGACTTAGAAGAACTAAAGGGCAAACAAACAATGATGAGCAACACAATAAATGAAATTTAAAATTCTCTAGAAGGAATCAATAGCAGGATAACTGAGGCAGAAGAACAGAGAAGTGACCTGGAAGATAAAATAGTGGAAATAACTAACACAACGCAGAACAAAGAAAAAAGGATGAAAAGAATTGAGGACAGTCTCAGAGACCTCTGGAACAACATTAAATGCACCAACATTTGAACGATAAGGGTCCCAGAAGAAGAAGAGAAAAAGAAAGGGACTGAAAAAATATTTGAAGAGATTATACTTGAAAACTCCCCTAATATGGGAAAGGACATAGTCAGTCAAGTCCAGGAAGTGCAGAGTCCCATACAGGATAAATCCAAGGAGAAACATGCCAAGACACATATTAATCAAACTATCAAAAATTAAGTACAAAGAAAGAATATTAAAAGCAGCAAGGGAAAAACAACAAATAACATACAAGGGATCCCTGTAAGGTTAACAGCTGATTTTCTAGCAGAAACTCTGCAAGCCAGAAGGGAGTGGCAGGACATACTGAAAGTGATGAAAAGGAAAAACCTACAACCAAGATTACTCTACCCAGCAAGGATCTCATTCAGATTCGATGGAGAAATTAAAACCTTTACAGACAAGCAAAAGCTAAGAGAATTCAGCCAAACCAGCTTTACAACAAATGATAAAGAAGCTTCTCTAAGCAGGAAACACAAGAGAAGGAAAAGACCTACAATAACAAACCCAAAACAATTAAGAAAATGGTAATAGGAACATGCATATCAATACTAACCTTGAATGTCAATGGATAAAATGCTCCAACCAAAAGACACAGACTGGCTGAATGGATATAAAAACAAGACCCATCTATATGCTGTCTACGAGAGACCCACTTCAGACCTAGGGACATATACAGACTGAAAGTGCAGGGATGGAAAAAGATATTCCATGCAAAAGAAAATCAAAAGAAAGCTGGAGTAGCAATTCTCATATCAAACAAAAGAGACTTTAAAATAAAGACTGTTACAAGAGACAAAGAAGGACACTACATAATGATCAATCCAAGAAGGTATAACAATTTTAAATATTTATGCACCCAACATAGGAGAACCTCAATACATAAGGCAAATGCTAACAGCTATAAAAGCGGAAATTGACAGTAACACAATCATAGTAGGGGACTTTAACACCCCACTTTCACCAATGGACAGATCATCCAAAATGAAAATCAATGAGGAAACACAAGCTTTAAATGATACATTAAACAAGATGGACTTAATTGATATTTATAGGACATTCCATCCAAAACAACAGAATACACTTTCTTCTCAAGTGCTCATGGAACATTCTCCAGGATAGATCATATCTTGGGTCACAAATCCAGCCTTGGTAAATTTAAGAAAATTGAAATCATATCAAGTATCTTTTGTGACCACAACGCTATGAGACTAGATATCAATCACAGGAAAAAATCTGTGAAAGATACGAACACATGGAGGCTAAACAATACACTACTAAATAACCAAGTGGTCACTGAAGAAATCAAAGAGGAAATCAAAAAATACCTAGAAACAAATGACAATGGAGACACAACGACCCAAAAGCTATGGGATGCAGCAAAAGCAGTTCTAAGAGGGAAGTTTATAGCAATACAATCCTACCTTAAGAAACAGGAAACATCTCGAATAAGCAACCTAAACTTGCACCTAAAGCAATTAGAGAAAGAAGAACAAAGAAACCCCAAAGTTAGCAGAAGGAAAGAAATCATAAAGATGAAATCAGAAATATATGAAAAAGAAATGAAGGCAACAATAGCAAAAATCAATAAAACTAAAAGCTGCTTCTTTGAGAAGATAAGCAAAATTGATAAAGCATTAGCCAGACTCATCAAGAAAAAAAGGGAGAAGACTCAAATCAATAGAATTAGAAATGAAAAAGGAGAAGTAACAACTGACACTGCAGAAATACCAAAGATCATGAGAGATTACTACAAGCAACTATATGCGAATAAAATGGACAACCTGGAAGAAATGGACACATTCTTAGAAAAGCACAACCTTCTGAGACTGAACCAGGAAGAAATAGAAAATATAAACAGACCAATTACAAGCACTGAAATTGAGACTGTGATTAAAAATCTTCCAACAAACAAAAGCCCAGGACCAGATGGCTTCACAGGTGAATTCTATCAAACATTTAGAGAAGAGCTAACACCTAGCCTTCTCAAACTCTTCCAAAATATAGCAGAGGGAGGAACACTCCCAAACTCATTCTACCTGGCCACCATCACCCTGATACCAAAAGCAGACAAAGGTGTCACAAAGAAAGAAAACTACAGGCCGATATCACTGACGAACATAGATGCAAAAATCCTCAACAAAATACTAGCAAACAGAATCCAACGGCATATTAAAAGGCCCATACACCATGATCAAGTGGGGTTTACCCAAGAATGCAAGAATTCTTCAGTGTATGCAAATCAATCAATGTGATACACCATATTAACAAATTGAAGGAGAAAAACCATATGATCATCACAGTAGATGCAGTAAAAGCTTTTGACAATACTCAACACCCATTTCAGGTAAAACCCCTCCAGAAAGTAGACGTGGAGGGAACTTACTTCAACATAATAAAGGCCATATATGACAAACACACAGCCAACATCATTCTCAATGGTGAAAAACTGAAACCATTTCCTCTAAGATTAGGAACAAGACAAGGTTGTCCACTGTCATCACTATTATTCAACGTAGTTTGGGAAGTTTTAGCCACAGCAATCAGAGAAGAAAAAGAAATAAAAGGAATCCAAATTGGAAAAGAAGAAGTAAAGCTGTCACTGTTTGCAGATGACATGATACTATGCATAGAGAATCCTGAAGATGCTACCAGAAAAATACTAGAGCTACTCAATGAATTTGGTAAAGTAGCAGGATGCAAAATTAAGGCACAGAAATTGCTTGCAATCTTATACACTAATGACGAAAAATCTGAAAGAGAAATGAAGGAAACACTCCCTTTTACCATTGCAACAAAAAGAATAAAATGCCTAGGAATAAACCTACCTAAGGATATAAAAGACCTGTATGCAGAAAACTACAAGACACTGATGAAAGAAATTAAAGACTATACAAACAGATGGAGAGATATTCCATGTTCTTGGACTGGAAGAATCAGCATTGTGAAAATGCCTTTACTACCCAAAGCAATCTACAGATTCAGTGCAATCCCTATCAAACTACCAATGGCATTTTTCACAGAACTAGAACAAAAAATTTCACAATTTGTATGGAAACACAAAAGACCCCAAATAGCCAAAGCAATCTTTGAATCGCTTTGAAATTCAAAGCGATTCAAAGAAAGGAAAATAGAGCTGGAGGAATCAGGCTCCCGGACTTCAGACTATACTACAAAGCTACAGTAATCAAGACAGTATGGTACTGGCACCAAAACAGAAATATAGATCAATGCAACAGGATAGAATGCCCAGAGATAAACCCACACACATATGGTCACCTTATATTTGATAAAGGAGGCAAGAATATGCAATGGTGAAGACAGCCTCTTCAATAAGTGGTGCTGGGAAAACTGGACAGCTACATGTAAAAGAATGAAATTAGAACACTCCCTAACACCTTAGAAAAAAATAAACTCAAAATGGATTAAAGACTTAAATGTAAGACCGGACACTATAAAACTTTTAGAGGAAAACATAGGCAGAACACTCTATGACATAAATCACAACAAGATCCTTTTTGACCCACCTCCTAGAGAAATGGAAATAAACCCAAAAATAAACAAATGGGACCTAGTGAAACTTAAAGGTTTTTGCACAGCAAAGGAAACCATAAACAAGATGAAAAGGCAACCCTCAGAATGGAGAAAATATTTGCAAATGAAGCAACTGACAAAGGATTAATCTCCAAAATTTGCAAGCAGCGCATGCAGCTCAGTATGAAAATAACAAACAACCCAATCCAGAAACGGGCAGAAGACCTAAATAGACATTTCTCCATGGAAGATATACAGATTGCCAACAAACACATGAAAGGATGCTCAACATCACTAATCATTAGAGAAATGCAAATCAAAACTACAATGAGGTATCACCTCATACCAGTCACAATGGCCATCATCAAAAAATCTACAAACAATAAATGCTGGAGAGCATGTGGAGAAAAGGGAACCCTCTTGCAATGTTGGTGGGAATGTAAATTGATACAGCCACTATTGAGAACAGTATGGAGGTTCCTTAAATAACTAAAAATAGAACTACCATATGACCCAGCAATCCCACTGCTGGACATATACCCTGAGAAAACCATAATTCAAAAAGAGTCATGTACCACAATGTTCATTGCAACCCTATTCACAATAGCCAGACCATGGAAGCATCCTAAGCGTCCATCAACAGATGAATGGATAAAGAAGATGTGGCCCATATATACAATGGAATATTGCTCAGCCATAAAAAGAAACGAGGGCTTCCCTAGTGGCGCAGTGGTTGGGGGTCTGCCTGCTGACGCAGGGGACACGGGTTTGTGCCCCGGTCCGGGAAGATCCCACAGTCCGCCCAGCAGCTGGGCCTGTGAGCCATAGCCGCTGAGCCTGTGCGTCCGGAGCCTGTGCTCCGCAATGGGGGAGGCCACAACAGTGAGAGGCCCGCATACCACAAAAAAAAAAAAAGAATGAAACGAAATTGAATTATTTGTAGTGAGGTGGATGGACCTAGAGACTCATACAGAGTGAAGTAAGTTAGAAAGAGAAAAACAAATACCGTATGCTAACACATATATATAGAATCTAAAAAAAAGAAAAAAATATGGTTCTGAAGAACCTAGGGGCAGGACAGGAATAAAGATGCAGACGTAGAGCATGGACTTGAGGACATGGCGAGGGGGAAGGGTAACCTGGGACGAAGTGAGAGTGAGGCATGGACATATATACACTACCAAATGTAAAATAGATACCTAGTGGGAAGCATCCACATAACACAGGGAAATCAGCTCGGTGCTCTGTGACTGCCCAGAGGTGGGATAGGGAGGGTGGGAGGGAGATGCAAGAGGGAGTAGATATGGGGACATATGTATATGTATAGCTGCTTCACTTTGTTATAAAGCACAAACTAACACACCATTGTAAAGCAATTGTACTCCAATAAAGATGTAAAAAATAATAATAATAAAAAATAAAATGAGGCCGATTAATTTCCACCGAATAGGGTCGCTGGAAGGACCATGTGAGATGTCATGGCAGTTGGCGAAAGCCATGCTCAGGAGCAGGCACTGGGTTCCACTGTTTTCTAGGCAGGGCTGCTTGGGGGAATCAGCCCCTAACTGCTCCACTCTATTGTTAGTTGATCACGGAAGTCATTTAGCGTGGTTGAAGTATTTTCTAGTTACATCTTTTACTTATTTGTTTTTACATTAATCTATTCATACATTCTTTTCTTCACTCATTCATTCATTCAACAAACATGCGTTGGTTGTTGGTCGGGTTCTCCTGGAGCAGACAATGAGTTGGAGTTTGTTTTGTTTTGTTTTGTTTTAATTTATTTATTTAATTTAATTTATTTTATTTTTGGCTGCGTTGGGTCTTTGTTGCTGCGCGTGGGCTTTCGTCTAGTTGCGGCGAGCGGGGGCTACTCCTTGTTGCGGCGCACGGGCTTCTCATTGCGGTGGCTTCTCTTTTTGTGGAGCACAGGCTCTAGGCGCAGGGGCTCAGTAGCTGTGGCTCATGGGCTGTAGAGCTCAGGCTCAGTAGTGGTGGCGCACGGGCCTAGTTGTTCCGTGGTATGTGGGATATTCCTGGACGAGGGCTCAAACCTGTGTCCCCTGCATTGGCACATGGATTCTTAACCACTGTGCCACCAGGGAAGCCCTGAGTTGGAGTTTGAGCAGCAAAGTATCAGAGACCAATATTTATTGGACACAGGGAGAAGCCACACCACGGACAAAAAGGAAGCTGCTGGGGATCTGGAGCAGATGTTTTCCGTTGGGGTTGTCCTGAGGGCACATTTGGTCAAAATGGCTGTGCCTCTGTACCCCTGCCTTTCTCATTCATGGGATGAGGGCTGCCCTGGGAAGACCATGACCTCAGGCAAGAGGAGGCACAGCTGCAGCAGCTTCTGAAGGCACTGATGACTGAAGGCTCTGTGCAGAGGACAGCAGGTCCTTCCATGAAGGGGGTCTGTGTGGTGTGTCTTTGTGTCCACCGCTGGTGGCTACTATGAGCAGACCCTGCACCCAGACCTGAGGTAGTGCCAAACAGGGAAGACAAGTCCCCTCACCCTGTTTAGCTTACAGCGTAAGCTGGTTTTGAGAATTTTCAATTGTCTCCATATTTAAAGGAAGCCACCTTCTTTAGACAGATTGCCTCACCGTGAAGCTGGGAGAAGAGAGTAATATTCTCAGTTATTACGCAGGAGAGGAAGAAAGCCACAGATGTCCTTGTTTATTGTAACACAGATTCTGGGCTACATGAAATCCTCTTCCATTAGTTTTCTGCTGATTTCAACATTTCGATGTATACTGATTTTCTGTCTTGTGCCAGGCACAGTGCTAGGTGGTAGGGGTACGATGGTGAACAGTATACAGTCTTGTAGGAGAGACAGACACGTAAAGATAACCTCAACGTAAAATAAAAAGTTATGAGGGGGGCTTCCCTGGTGGTGCTAGTGGTTGAGAGTCCGCCTGCCGATGCAGGGGACTCGGGTTCGTGCCCCAGTGCGGGAAGATCCCACATGCCGCAGAGCGGCTGGGCCCGTGAGCCATGGCCACTGGGCCTGCGCGTCCGGAGCCTGTGCTCCGCAACGGGAGAGGCCACAACAGTGAGAGGCCCGCGTACTGCAAAAAAAAAAAAAAAAAAAGTTCTGAGGGAGTGACGTGAATATACCACTAAAGACACTCAGAGGTAAGACAACTTCCCCTGCCCAGAGGGTGTTAGAAGAAGCTTCTCCATGGATAAAGTATTTCAGCCGAGAGTAGAAAGAATATGAGTCAGCCAGATAAATAAGTTCTCTGCTCTTAAGTAATTTTCCTCTATTTCATGGCAAAAGAAGACATGTTAGAAGTCAAACATTTGTAGAAGGTAATCATGCCAAGAGAACGAAGGGTATTTAATGGGACGAATGGACTTTGGTGGTCCCTCTCAAGAAGAAGTTTTCCTTCATTTTAAGCCTTGAAATCTTAAAAGGTTTTCCTGGGGGCCAGAAAGCCATGCATTGGATGATGCTGGTTTGTAAATGATTTCACTCCATGTGCTAAATAGCCATCATGCCTCTAAGAGGCCATCTGTGAAGGAGAACATCTGTGCACTCCTAAATGTTGTGTGATGCACCATCACTTGATTTAATTTGCGTTCTCTCAAGTTTCTCCTGCCTGACATCACTGTGGAATCCTGAAACAGGCAGAAGGAAGGAATAAATGTGGGTCAACAACATGAGTCTTGAGCTCACGCCTCCAGGCTCCCCCTTGGCCTGCATTCCTCTCCATCCCCTTGGCTCTTGGGTCACACATATTAGGATTCTGAAAATTTGGGGTCTTCATAGAAGCATGTTAGATAGAGGCCATGTTTCTCCTTATAAATTTTAGCAATGCTCTTGAAGATCCACGAGATGAGGCTTCTTTGCTAATACAAAACCTGGAAAACTTCAAAGGCAAGAGGTCTGTTTGCAAACCTGGTGAGTAGCAGACTGCCACATGGCTTCTCTAAAATTTCTCCATTGTTGGTGGGGTTTCTGTATTGAAGGCTCCGATGCAGGGGAAGAGAAGCTGTGTGGTTGGAGTTGAGATGCCAGCATGTCAGGCCTAATTATAACCTCACCATGTACTGAGAATCTGCCCAGGGTGGCCATGTCATGTGCACCCTGAAATCAGCTGAGTTCACCTTTGCCCTGAGGCTCTAGAGAAAATGGACCCACATCCTTATTTCTCATGATTTAGGAAGTCCATGCTCTCCCCAAGATTTCTACCACTTCCAATGGCTTTGCATTTCTCCTGGTCATCTCTGATTCCTATTTCTGGCTTTTCCTGAATCCTTATTCTCTGCTTATATTCTTCTTCTGTATCAGTGTTTCTCCAAATGAGAGTCAATGGCTCTTTCTCCTTGAGTATCTTTCTCCATATTCCCCCAGATATCCCCCATACGAACTGTGTGGTGGCTTTACTTTTTTTTTTTTTTTTTTTTTTAATTGACCTTACAACACTGTTAGTTCCAGGTGCAAAACATAGGGATTCAGTATTTCTGTACATT
>NW_006783353.1:180524-187921 GCF_000442215.2 Lipotes vexillifer
TCCCGGACCGGGGCACGACCCCGTGTCCCCTGCATCGGCAGGCGGACCCTCAACCACTGCGCCACCAGGGAAGCCCTGTGTGGTTGCTTTAAGTAGAGATTTGTCATAGGATAGACAATACCAGCAATATTGGATTTCTCTATTCTTGAATAAGACCCCTGCTGCTGGAGTTTCAGATACCATAGCATAAAGTGCTTCTCGCTCTCACCAATCTCCAGACCTCTTTTCTTTCTCTTCTGCTCCTCTGCTTTTGCCACCCAAGATTATTGCGCATATTTATTTATTTATTTATTTATTTATTTATTTATTTATTACGTGCCAGGCACACTGAAATACATGAGGCTGAGTAACTTGGCTAAGATCAGAAAATTAGTAAGAGCAGAGCCACAGTGCAAACCTAGGTGCACTACACAAACTCGAATGAGTACAAAAATCACCTGGGAATCTTACTGCAAAGCAGATTTGGATTCTCATGTTCTGGGGGAGGGGCTGGAAAGCTTGCATCTCTGACAAGCCCCCAGGCGATGCCCACACAATACCATGGTCCGTGCTCTCAGTAACGGAACCTAGAGAGCACTGCTCGCTTTTATGTTTTTCCTTTTTTAAACCAGCAGGGCCTTTGCCTAGTGGCTCAATTTCTCATGCAATCTCTGAATTTTTCTTCCTGAGCCAGATGGGCTGGGGGGCACTTTCCTCCAAAGATTCAGGACTCCTACAAGGTCAGAGATTCCATCTAACATTAATGTAATTAATTAATTAAAAAGCCACCATCACTCAGATCTAAAAAATGAGGTTCCCTTCAAAAGGGGCGGGAAAGATTGATGTAGGCGAGGTGATTTAGTGTTGGCAGGTAGGAAGTTTGATGCTGAAAGGTGACAACAGATGTTTTAAGTTCTGTCCTTTGGTCCCTTCTGTAGTAAATTTGTTGAGAAATCGACTTTGACCATCCCCAGGCTTCTGTGAAATGCAAACTTCTAGGGGAGCTTGAAAGAACTTTTCACGGTTACACATCATTCCACAGATGCTCTTTTACTGAAGGCAATTTCTTCAACAATGATTTTTATTTTTAAACTTTTTTTTTAGTTGCCGTTCTTCATGTTCATGTTCAAATTCTCTGAAGCTCTGTGGCTAGAGAGAGGGGTGATTAGTGCTTGGGAAAAGCCACTTGTCACTGAAGACTGCTGCTGCTAGGGAAAAGGGCAGGGCCATACCCGGCAGGGCACGGACAGGCAGCTTAGCTATGGAGGTGCTCTCATTACAGGAATGGCCAGACTTCTGATTTCCTCACGAAAGGAACCAGTGTTGAGTGCATCGTACCCTACGTGGAACACTTAATTACAGAGGAAAGTTATGGGTTCCAGTTGACAGAATCATCTAATCAATATTGCTTACTCCGAACTCTAATTTACTTGTCTTACAAATCATTAAATTTGAAATATTATTGATTTTCAAGTAGATGGCTTAGAGGATAAGTAAGTACATTTTATCTTGCGGACCTTCGTTTGAGTTTGATCAGTGGACCTGCAGGAGAGAAAGCTCAAACCCCTTTATTAGGTAGTATTTACAAAATAATCACACCAGACATACTTCACTGATGCAGATAATTTGTCAGGACCCCATATTTCCCAATAGCTCATGTCAAATGGGCTATTTTCCTGTTTCTGAGCGGGGTGGGGGTCTCTTGACAGCAGGCAACAGTGAATTTTATGACATGGAGACACCCTTCTTAAGAGCATACACAACTCTGAAATGTAATTTCTTTGTATTCCACAAATCAGAAGATGCTATGGGGCTTCCCTGGTGGCGCAGTGGTTAAGAATCCGCCTGCCAATGCAGGGGACGTGGGTTCGAGCCCTGGTCCAGGAAGATCCCACATGCCGCGGAGCAACTAAGCCCGTGCACCACAACTACTGAGCCTATGCTCTAGAGCCTGTGAGCCCCAACTACTGAAGCCCGCACACCTAGAGCCCGAGCTCCGCAACAAGAGAAGCCACGACAATGAGAAACCCGTGCACCGCAATGAAGAGTAGCCCCTGCTCACTGCAATGATAGAAAGCCACGTGCAGCAACAAAGACCCAATGCAGCCAAAAAAAAAAGATGCTGTGAACCTTCCTTTTCTCTTGTACTAGAAACCATCTTCTTGGTTTTCAGCAACCTATTTTGTCTTTTAACCTCAGTAGTCTGGACCTGATTCTGTTCTCATGATGGACAAGCCGTCCTCCAATGAAAAGTCTCAGGCACAGCCTCCTGAGTACCCTGGAATCTGACAATCCCATGGGCACCATTCACCAGTGTGGCCTGCCCACACGCTGAGGGAGAGGGTGAATTGGTGTGAAGGCAGGGACGGTCAAATGAATCACATTTCTGTTGATTTTCACTCTCTGAGGTGGCCTTTTAAAAATGTAATCTTTTGAATAGGTGCCTATCGACATGATTCAAAAACATGATTCAAATGACAAAAAGAAACCCAGTGAAAAATGTTCACTCCCCTCATTTTGTTTTCTTATTTGCGTCCCTCCCTCCCCTCCCAATAGGAAACTACTGGTTTTAGTTTCTGTTGTATCCTGGCTGGAGTTTCCTTATGTGTATCGAAGCAAGAACAAATACAAATTCTTATTTTTTTCCCTTATTTTTATAAAAGGTATCATATTATACACACTGTCCTGAATCTTTTTATTTTTTTTAACTTACTGGTTTATTAGGGGGATTTTCATATCAACACATAGAAAATATCTCATTAAAAAGAGAGAGCTGGGCAGCTTTCCATTATGTGTATATACCATAATGTATCTAATAAGTCCTCTATTAATGGACCTTTGGATCCTTTCAGATATTTTGCTATTAGAAACACCACTACAGTGAATAATCCTGCATACAGGTACACAAGTGCAAAGCAACTTTGTAAGTACCTTTGCAATTGTGCAAGCATATGCATCGGATAAATTCCCCAAGGCGGAGATCTGGGTCAAAGGGTCAATGACAGCTTTGCCAAGTTGCCCTCCTGGGTTTTTTGCCCATTCACCCTCCCACCAGCAACATATGGGATCTGCAGCCGGCAGTTGTCATCCCCCTTGGCAAGTACTTAGATTTCTAGGTGAGAAACTATAGTCAGGCTTGCAAATAACAGAAAGAGGGTCCAGTTAAGTTCCGGCAGGAAGACTTTATTGGAATTGATTGGAAAACTGGAGCACGGGCTTTGGGGAGAACAGGGAGGTGAAGCCCAGCAAGGACTTGCCATGGGAACAGTCTCACGAGACCTGCAGCCACCAGGCATCTCTGTGGAGCCAGTGACCCCAACCCCCAGCTTTGCCCTCCCTGTACTATACACTGGCCCTAATTCATCTTCCGAAGGGTTACAGTAAGCTGGGGAGGTGGAGAAGGGGAGGGAGGCCTGCAAACCTCTCTTTGCCTCCGGGCAAGAAGGGTATTCAGATGTTGGGCAGCCCACACAGTGTCCACTATGAAGACTGACCTACCTCTTCATCTTCCTTACAAGCAGGGTGCATCCAAAGGTATTTTCTTGGATTATTCAGGTTTTAGGAACTGTGCTTAAAAGGTCTTCCAGCTTTGGACTTCCCTGGTGGCACAGTGGTTAAGAATCTTCCTGCCAATGCAGGGGACCTGGGTTCGAGCTCTGGTCCAGGAAGATCCCACATGCAGCTAAGCCCGTGAGCCACAACTACTGAGCCCGTGTGCCACAACTACTGAAGCCTGCGCGCCTAGAGCCCGTGCTCCGCAACAAGAGAAGCCACCGCAATGAGCCCGTTTGCTGCAACGAAGAGTAGCCCCTGCTCACTACAACTAGAGAAAGCCCGCGTGCAGCAACGAAGACCCAATGCAGCCAAAAATAAAAATAAATTAATTTTTTTTTTTTTTCGCGGTGTGTGGGCCTCTCACTGTTGTGACCTCTCCCGTTGCGGAGCACAGGCTCGGGACACACAGGCTCAGCAGCCATGGCTCACAGGCCCAGCCGCTCCGCGGCATGTGGGATCATCCCGGAACGGGGCACGAACCTGTGTCCCCTGCATCGGCAGGTGGACTCTCAACCACTCTACCACCAGGGAAGCCCTAATTTTTCAAAAAATTAAAACAAAAAAAATGCTCTTCCAGCTTTAGGATCTGAGTTGGACCTAGCACCTGCCACTGCACGCAGCGGGTGTTTATGCATCATTTTACGGCACAGACAGTGAGCCTATCTCGTTTCTTGATCACCTTCTGCTCACTATGCACACACTTGGCCAAGGACTTGGAGTCAGGAACTCTTCCATCTAGTGCTGCATCAACTCTTCTGATTGGTGACTTAGCCTTGAGTGAGCCATTCTTCTGAAGCCTGTTTTCTCATCCACGAAGCAGGGATAATAAGATTGACCCACTTTCCGGGTTGTTGCCAGGATTCATTAATTGACAGCAGTAAAGAACTCTGAAACTACTTTAGACTCCTCACCCCCAGCACCTTTGTCCCCAGATCTGTTTTCCCTTCAGCACTCCTGCCATGTAATTTGGGAACAGATGACAGATTGGGACACAGACATGACTTGTTCAGTGTATTTAGAGACAGTGAGCCTGAGCCAACCTGGGAGGAAACCAGTTAGCAGTTAGCAGCTGCTGTGAAGTTTTCCATGGCACCACTGCCACGGCTCCAGCCATCAGGATCCCCAAAGGGCAGATGCCCAAGTCCTAATTGCTTTCCCTGGTTGTCATCCTCAGACATAAATAAATTAGCAGCCGAGTCCTTGACACTGATGGTCTGAATGTTATTAATCACACCCTCCCCTCAATGGTATTTCCCTTAAGGTGAAATGCCTGCTCTGGTTCTAGCGGCCCCACAGAGCGTGTTTGTGCCCATGATGACGAGGCAGAAGGTTGGATCCTTATCATTAATATCATCACAACAACATTTCTATATGCGTTAGACTTTATAGAGCATCCTTACATCTGGGATCTCCGTGGAGCCTGGGCAATATTTTGAGGTGGGCAAACATGATGATCTCCACGTAATGATAGAAAACCTCAAATTTGGAGAGGGTTCTGGACCTAAGATTATACAGTGGGGAAATGAAATCTTTTGCCAGGCCAGCCCAGCACTCTCTGCATTATGTTACTCTCTTTCTTTAAATGATAAATAACTGTCTCTAGTTCTCCCCTTTGATAGTGAAATGAAACAACTCAAAAATATATTATGCACAGCCATCCTTGACGAAATGCTCCCTATACGCCGTATACTGTGCTCGGTGTGTTACAGGCAGAATAGGATCTCATCCCCACTCTGCTCTGCTGGGCAGGTATCTTTGTCCTGCTTAAGAGATGAAACAAACCAAGGTTCAGAGAAGTTAATAACTTTCCCAGGTACACAGAGAAGGTCCAAGCACTCAGCCTCAGTTCCATACCGTCAGCCACCGAGAGCCCAGTGACAGATCTATCCAGGGCAGAGGACTGGCCTTTCATGGTGGAATAGAGAAAAGGGGAAGCTGCTTCTGGTCTCTTGCATCACGGGCTGTTCCACTCCAGTTTACTCCAGTTTACTCTCAACTGAGAGTTTGTTTCTGTCATTTCAACGGGAGAGCTGTAAAGCCCAGGCAGTGGAGGCAGCCGGGGAGGGATGGAGTTTTATAGGTGTTTGGTGAGTCATGCAGGATGCAGGTGTTCAGGCTCCTGTCTTGGTCCTGCTGCCTGCTCTCTGAAGGGGCCCCTCCCACCTCCTGTCCCCTGAAAGCCAGGCACACCTGGGACCTGGACTTGCATCCTCATATTGTCACCTGTGATTTTAGCTCCTTCTGAGAGGATTCTCCAGACGTCCTGTGTCCTTGAGCCCTTGCTGTCCACAGTTAATCAGGAACCTTATTTTGCTTCTTTCTCTTTTCCCATATATAACCCTCCTCTGCTCCCCGGGATCACCCTAGAAATAAACTGCCTGCACCCACATTCTTGTCTCAGGTTATGTTTTGGGGAAGAACCCAAACTAGGAAAACCTATTTCCTTTTTCTTCTAACCTGGGTGGAAAAATTATGTGGTCATTAGGGTCTAGATTTGAATCCTGACTCCTGTGTGAACTTGGGCAAGTTATGTAACTTCACTGAGCTGCCATTTCTTACTTGTAAAAGGGAAATTGAAATAATACTTTCCCCATAGGGTAAATTTCTGTGTGTATTAAATGCATGAAATAGTGTCTAGTATTCAGTAAGTGCCCAATAATTGTCTGCTGCTAGTCCCGTTACTGCATGCTGGAGTGGTTATAAACACAGGTTTGGAAGTGGGAGAGATTTGTCCATATCCACACTCATTCACTTGATGTCAAGTGGCCTTTGGCAAGTTCCTTACCTTTGCCCACCTCGGTCTCCATATGTACACAGCAAGGCTGAGAAGACTGCCCACCTCCTGGAGTTGTAAGAGTTAGTTATTGTAGGAGTAGCTAATACTGAGCCCAGTGTATGATAGTCAGTGCTCAGTGAAATAGAGCTGGACTGTTGAATTCTCTTGGTCCCCAAGCGGATTGAATGGTGTCTCCCTCTGAAATCTCTCTCTTTTTTTTTTTTTTTTTTTTTTGCGGTACGCGTCCTCTCACTGTTGTGGCTTTTCCCGTTGCGGAGCACAGGCTCCGGGCGCGCAGGCTCAGTGGCCATGGCTCACGGGCCCAGCCGCTCCGCGGCATGTGGGATCTTCCTGGACCGGGGCACGAACCCGTGTCCCCTGCATCGGCAGGCGGACTCTCAACCACTGCGCCACCAGGGAAGCCCCTCTTAAATCTTTTGATGCCTCCATGTACACCTTCTAATGGGGAGACTATGCATGTCCCTGGTCTCTCTCACAAGACCACATCCTTCTCAAGGGAAGCTTGAAAGGAGCCATTGCTCCTTGAATCATCTGCTAGTGAAGCGTCACACGCAGGCAAGGTGATCAGAGAGGGTCATATTAGAGTCAGAGAACTTTGGGAAGCCATCTAGTTCAGCCACCTCAATGGATGGGGAAACCATGGTCCCTGAGCTCAGCAGACATTTGCTGAAGACTTTTCACTGGAAACTGACAGAGCAAGAGGAGGACTTGTGAGAAGCAGAGAGAAGAGCTCGGTGAAAGCAGCTTTTCTCCTAGACAGTCACTGGGTTGAATTGTGGAAGGGGCTCTTTATCCAGCAATTTTGGTGAAAGTCAGAGGCTCCTTCTAGGAAGCACTTTTCAGCAGTGGGACCATCAGTCCAGCCATGACTTTCCCTTAAAAAGAGATTCAGGGCGTGCTGGGGAGCAGAATGGGGGCATCCCTGTGGCCCCTGGGCAGGGGGCCGTCCTGGCTGTGAGTGAGGGGGTGGAGGGTCCGGGAAGCTCTGTTTGACCTTCTTTCCCTTTAGTTCCATGTGTGGCTACATCCTCAGCATCAAGTCGTTAAGGAAGAGCGTGCAGAGAAG
>NW_006783353.1:187931-198572 GCF_000442215.2 Lipotes vexillifer
TGGACAGAGAGCAGAGGGCCATCTAGAGAAGAGCTTGGGCATCTCCTCACGGCTGGCATCTCCTCTCCAGAGGAGCTGGCTGCTTCACTTGGAGGGCCCTCCTGAGCTGGCGATGCATATTTGGTCTGTGCACCTTTCATCCCTGCTTATGACATGCCAGGTGGCAAAACTTTCCCCACCAGCAGTGTTCTTCATCTTGTTACACCCATCATTGGTCTCACTGGCTGGCATTTCAAAGAGGAAGCTTGTTAAACTGAGCTGTTACGCTTGTGGTTTTAGAGGTTGGCACGGTAGACAGTTCTAAGGAAGGAAGAAGTGTGCATGAACAGACAGAAAAGCGTTTCTACTAACAACATACAGACTTCTAGGGAAAAAAATTCCCCGCTAGCACGAGGTGTCTCTGAGTGCATTCTGCAATAGCAAACCCCCGGTCTCCCCAGCCCTCTGGCTGGCAATGGGAGGTGTGAAATGATTTTGTTGCCTGGGAGAAGGGGGTTTGTTGCAGGTTCCTGGGTCTATCTCCATGGTGTATTTGGGACCCACAGATGTGGTCTAATTTCATCACATTCCCCACAATTTCTGGATTAGTCAACTCAATTATGGTCCTATCTCCTGTCCACAACTTCGTGCTGAGCTTGGATAACCCAAAACAGGAATCCAAGTGCAGGAGAAAAGTTCATAGTAATAATGGTGATAACACTATTAGTTACCCTTTTCAGGCATGATATAGAGTCTATCACCTTACATGACATCTTCAGCTCTTATAGCTAATTTGCAAGGCAGGTGCCACCCTCATTTTACAGGGGAGCCGGTCATTTGCTTGTTAAATCTCATACCCGTTTCCTGGCCTTTTCTCTTCTCCCTCGGCTTTGTATTTCTGGAAACTACATCTCCCAGGCCCCTTGACAACAACCCTCCAGGTGGCTTCAGCCAGCGGGAGGTACGGGTGTGAAACCATGGGTGAGAATCTGGGTTTTCTCCCTCACCCTCTGCCCTGCCTGGGGTGGCATCCTTTGCACAGCTGGATCCCCTTAGGCTCCTTTGGATGCCTCCAGCTCTGGGGCTCCAATTGGTCACATCACTTCCTCCCTGGGTCTTCCCCCTGCAGGGTGTGGCCACATCCTACTGCTGTGAATCTCTGAGTTGCCTCACTGTGTTCTCTTGCCTCCTTAGCTCTTACAACTTCTTGGACAACCAATTCTCTGCGTTAACCTCCCCCCACCGACAACTGGAATGGCCTAGGCTGGTTTCTAGTTTCCTGGCAGGTAGAAGCTAGCAAACTTTTTCTATAAAGGGCCAGATAATAAATATTTTAGGCTTTGTGGGCCAAGAGGCCAAATCAAGGTACCTATATGTAATTATTTATGTAATAAGAGAGACAACAAATATCTGCAGATGATTTCACTCACCGGCCATACAAAAGCAGGTGCAGGGTGGATTTGGCCAGAGACCCATAGGTTGCCAACCCCTGCAGTATGGCAAGGAGATTGAAGCTTATTTTAAGCGACATGGAAAACCATTGGACCATTCTAAGGAAGAGAGTGACAGGGTGGGATAACTCTATTAAGAAAATCACTCTGGCTGCTGTGCTGAGAATAACAACCAGGGGGCAAGATAGGTTGTGAGGAAACCAGTTAAGAAGTCCAGGCAACTGGGTGGTGACTTGGACAAGGGTGGTGGCAGTGGTGATGGGGCACAACAGGTGGACGGGAGTCATGGGCTCAATTCTGAAGCCCTAGTGACTATCCTGAAATACAAATCTGACCACGTTGCAGAGACAAGCCATCACAAATCCACAGATTATCCACAGTCCGACTGTAGAGTCCCATGGACTCAGTGACCATTCCAAACCCCCAAATGGGGGAACTGATAGAAAGGGTTACAGCTCAGGAAACAAAGACAGGAAACTGTGTGGTCTGGGTTTCTGTGTGGCAGCAGGGAAGGGGTGAACGACCATTAGTCTGGGTGGATTTGGGGAAGGCAGGCGTTATTGTCACTATACGATGCATTCCCTGTCACTTCATTCCAGATTTCAGGGCCTGTAAGGTCAGGGTCTGGGGAATGTGCACAGCACAGTTAAATTGGAAGATGAATGCATGCTTTCTTATAGCACTCACAGTGACTGCAGAGGGTCATTGTCATTTAAAATTCCCATTTACAGCAGAAGTTCTTAACCCAGGGCACAAGGAGAGAATGCAGTGATCTATAAACTTGGGTGGAAAAAATATTACTTATTTATTTTCACTAACATCGAAATGAAACTTTGCACTTCATTCAGTGATAAATGTAGGTTGGAAACCCACAGTAGAATTAACAGTTCCACTAGCTAGTACAGATATTTTCATATCATCTAGCTATTATGGTAGATATCTTAGAATATTCATGACTTCCATAACTCTAAGTTCTCACACCCACCACTGGATCTTATTTAATGTTTAATAAAGAGGCACTGGGACTTCCCTGGCTGTCCAATGGTTAGGACTGCTCTCGTCCACTGCAGGGGGCCCGGGTTCTATCCCTGGTTGGGTAACTAAGATCCTACAAGTCGTGCAGCCAAAAATAAAATAAAATAAAGGTCATCCAGAATTTTTTTTTTAAAAGATGCACAACTGGCTTCCCTGGTGGCACAGTTGTTGAGAGTCCGCCTGGCGATGCAGGGGACACGGGTTCGTGCCCCGGTCTGGGAGGATCCCGTGTGCCGCGGAGCGGCTGGGCCCATGAGCCGTGACCGCTGGGCCTGCGCGTCCGGAGCCTGTGCTCCGCGACGGGAGAGGCCACAGCAGTGAGAGGCCCGCGAATCTTGCCGCATAAACAAAAAAAAAAAAAAAAAAAAAAAAAAGATGCACAACTATTACTACCCCACCACAAATTTTTTTTTTTTAATATTTTGGTAACTGTGTTTCAACATCATTGGCTTCTCTTTTAATCCTGCATATTTATTTTCTGCCCTCAAGAACAGTCTTTGGAGAAGGGGTTGTAAGTTTCAACAGCCTGCCAAAGCCAAAAGCAGAGCCCACGCTTACTCAGTCAGGGCTTCTGGTCACAAGCAGTGTTAGTGGACAGTGTTGGTCCTGCTTTGGGGTTGGGTACAAAGCAGAGTTCCTGAAGCTTCTCTTTCCTTCAGCACTTTCATGCTTAAGAGGTAGCCACCTGCCTTCCCAGGCCTCTCCACTCTTCTAGAAGCACTTAGCTAATTGTGCTGAACTCAGGGCCAGACCCCAGGGAGAGAGAAGCAGCCGGTCTGTTCCCCTTTGGCAATCAATTATTCCCCGAAGCAGAATGATTGATGGCTTCTGCACATCTTGGTCCAGCTAATAATACTGCTGATGCTGTTTTAATTCCAAAGCACATAGCCACCCCCAAGTCTTCCTTTTCAGCCTCTTTGCTTCAAATGCCGGCTAGGGCTTCCAGAGACAGAGCAAACGTGACCCCTGTCCATTTCCACAGCTCATCCGATTTCTGTCCACCAATTTGGATTTCCTCCCCATTCTTTGATTACCTTTCTCAGATTTTCTTTTTGGGTCACACCGTCTCCTTCCCTGCATGTTCTGAAATTACCTTTTCTCCTACCAGAAACCCCTTGAAATTTCTTGTCCTTCTCAGGATCTTGGCAATCTTTTGATGGGGCTGGAGAGAAAGGAGGCCTCTGTGTCTGAGTGATGGGTTGGGAGTAGGAATGGAGGAGCTGGCGACTGTCTTTCCCCCTGCGAGTTGCTCAGAGACCCTTGCAACAACCCCAGGGTCCTGGAAAGACCTTTTTTAAAAGTCACATTTCTCCTATGACATTGCCAAGAACTCATCCCTGAGAATACAATCAATTTCCAGCCCAGCCTGAAAGCTCAGTAGTTGAAATAACAGTTTCTGGTGAGTTACTCCATGATTAAAAGCGCTGAACTTTCCCACTGTGGCTGCCAAGAGCGGAGCTGCCTTCCCCTCGCTCATTGCTGACTTATTCCCTTCCTCTGCTCTGCTAGTACCTCCAGGGGCCGTCCTCCGGTCATGGGTCAGAGAGAGTCTGGCCGACATGTGGCCCTACTGGGAGCTTCTCTCCGAGGTCTTGCCGAGGGCTGCAGACACTTGAAGACCAGTGGAGCTGTGTGGATGGTTTTGCTTTTGTCTCTATGTTTCAAGCACAGAAATAATCTTGAGAGAGGAGGTATGATTTTTGGCTCCTTCTGGGTACGGGATCCCATCATTCAAGCATGTTCAGTGGTTGCACCTGTTGTGGTAGCAAGTTCTGATGCTGACCGTGCTTGGGAGCTTCAGAAACTCTTGCAGGCCTGGCTACTTTGCATTCTTCTTCATGGATTTCTTTCCTTTTTGCCTCCAACCCCACCCTTCAAACTAGAAGCCAAAAGTACCAGGCAGGGTCCTTCAAGGAAAAGTAGTTTGGGAAAAATACTCTAGGAGGTGCACAGGGATGCCAAGACACCCAGAGACACCTTCCCCAGCCCTGAAGGGACAAGGGGAACAAGCCGTGTTCCTGGAACCCAGGACATCTGGGGCCACGAGGAGAGGCTTCCCACAGAGTTGTAGCATGTGATAGGATTTCCTTCCTTTTTTAAGGCTGAATAATATTCCATTGTGTTTATTTAGTCATCCATCAATGGACATTTGAGTTGCTTCTACCTCTTGTATGTTGCAAATAAAGCTGCAATGAACACGGCTGTACAAATATCTTCAAGATCCTGTTTTGAATTCTTTTAGATATGTACCAGAAGTAGGATTGCTGGATCATACAATAGTTCCATTTTTAATTTTTTGAGAAAACTCCGTATTGTTTTCCATAGACGCTGCACCATTTTACATTTCTGCCAACAGTGCACATGGGTTCCAATTTCTCTGCATTCTTGCCAACACTTGTTATTTTCCTTTTTTTGTTTTTTTGATTGTGGCCATCCTGATGGGTATGAGGTGATATTGCATTGTGGTTTTGATTTTACATCTCTAATGAGTGATGTCGATCGAGCATCTTTTCATATGCTTGTTGGCTTGTCTTCTTTGGAAAAATGTCTATTCGAGTCCTTTGCCTATTTTGGGGGAGAAGGGGGTATTCACTGTTTCAGTTTACTTAATTCTTAACATAAAGGAAAATCAGCCAGCATTCGGGTCAGAACTATAACCCTTTGGCAATGGAAACGGGACGAGCAACTTATTTGCTGAAGGGGATAGAAATCAAGCATTTATCCGTGGTCTGACTTTGTGACACTACAGTGACAGAATTATAAAAACTACACTGGATTTTGCAAGGCATACCGAGGTTACAGCCGCATGGAATTTACTGTAAAGAGTTGCAAACTGTTGTCCCCCACTACAGACATCACTGCGCACGTGCTGAGCCGGGTCTGCGGTCCCAGTCCCGGGTTAGTTTGGTTTGCGCGGGAGGAAGCGGACTGGCGGGGAGGCGCCCTTCCCAGAGCTGCCGCCAGAGGGGGCGCGCAGCAGCCGGAAACTTCGTGGTTTGGCCCCTCGCGCAGCCCGTAGTCGGGCGCCGAGGCGGGAAAAGCCGACCGGGCCTTTGTGGGCGCCGCCTCTTTGTCTTCGCGCGCAGGCCCGGGTCCCGCCGTGAGAATTGAGGAGGACGAGAGGGCTGAGGAGCAGCAGCCAGCCTCTCACCAACAGGTACGGAGAACGAGGTCCGCCTGGGCTGGGGGAGCACGGCATCGGGATTCTGGGGAGAAAAAGGCCCACCGCCTTAGCCCGGCCTCGCTTCCGGCTGGGCGGCCTCCCCTTCGTACATTAAAAAAACCGAGTTGTCTTTTTGTTAGGGGCTTGTACGGGTTCTTTATATATTCTGGCCGTGAACCTCTTGTCAGAGAGACGATTTGCACATATTCTCTTATCCAGTAGATTGGCTTTTCACTCTGTTGATTTTTTTGAGGACAATTAACATAAAACTAATACATAAAATTATGTATTTTAATGTATTAAAATACATATTCCCAACTCCTTGTCCTGAAAATTCTGATTCAGGTGATTTAGATTAGGAGCTGTGAATCTATGTTTTTAATAAGAACCTCTGGGGATTCTAAACTCTAGCAAGTTTGGAACATTCTAGATTCTACTCCCATACTGTTTCTCAGTGGGGGCTACACAGCCGAATGGCCTTCAGAGCTTTAGCAGGACTGAGGCCTGGTCCTACTCCCAGAGTTTTGGAATTAATTGAGAATAGTTAGTTCTCAGTAGAGACCTGTTGGGATTTTAAGTGCCTCAGGGGGACACTGATGACCAGCCCAGGGGAGAACCTGCTCCATCTGTGCCCGTGTCCAAGGACCCGGCTTCTGGTGCAGAGCCTGGCTCAGTTTGGTTTTGCTGTAGTCTCAGCCTCACTGCCTTATTTTGAAAGTGATACTTAACATTTCTGATATTGCAAAGTGGTTCTTTTCCAGTGAGGTCGAGAGCTTTACAGAGAAATCTGACATTTGTGGCCAAAATTCTCCATGTTGTGGTGGGGAAGTTGGAAAAAAACCTGACTGTAGGTTTACTTCGGAGCTAATCCAGCCAAGGTCTGCCCTTTGCTGGCCAGCTCTGAATGCTTTCTTCTGCAGAAGCTACCGGCACCGCTAAGCTGATGGGAGTATTTGCTGCCACAATTGCACAAAAGAATGAGCCTTTTATCACTGGGTGGTCCTTTATCTACAGTGGTCCTAACACAGCTATTTGCCATTGCCCTAGACCCTGGGAAACAGACTCTCTATTCACAACAAGGAATTTTCTCGAAGGTCGTTAAACAATTGTTTTTAAGTTGTTTCTACACCACCCCATGTGTGATGTGGATGTGTGACTTTGTGGATCTTAAAACCAATATCGGGCAAGAAAAGTTAACTGGAGAATTTAGAAATTAGCTTCTATTTATCCCTCAAACAAGCAAGCTAATTATTTATTAATAGAGGGAGGCTAATAAGAGATAAGAATGTGAGGTTAAGATTCCAGATCTGATTTTGTTGTCTATTATTCATGGGCTTCTTGGGCATGACATTTAACCTCTCTGGGTCTCAGTTGGCTTATCTGTGAAATGGAGTTATAGTACCCACCCAGGCTGCAAGAAGGTCAAATGAGGTAAGACATAAAAGCTATTTGCTAACCTTGGTCTGCAAATAAATGTTAGGCCCTTAAGAAGCTGTTACTGTTGTGGTTATGAGCTGTTGTGTTTATCAGTGGGCATTGCTACATCAGAGAGGCAAACTCTTTGCCTTTATCCTGCCTGCTAAAGGCCAGAAGAGCACACAGCCAGGAGGATGTGGAATATTTTTGTGTACACTTTCGATCTGTATTGGCTAAATTTAATTCTGAAATACCACCAGTCTCTGACTGGGTGAAGGTTATTGGAAGCCATAGCATTGTTTTTCCTTTAGCTCTTTCAGATGACTAGTCCTTTCCATTTTCTCACCAGCCATATCCAAACCAAATAGAGAAATTACCATCGTAATTTGCCCTAACTAGAACTTATTCATGCTAAGGTGTTGGCACTCTTGCTCCTAGCTAAATTTTAAACCTGTTTATATGGACTCAAAGCCAGTTGTCCTGATTACTTTCGTAGTATTTCTTCATTCGGTAGGAAGTAGTTTTAGTGTAAAACTGTGTGACTTAAGAGACTGAAGGCAGGTGCATTAGGGAGTGGGATCCAGGGCAGGAAATGATAACTCATGGGGAGAAGATCAAGAACCTCTGACATTAATGTATGTGGAAGTAATGTTGATACAAGAGACAGGAGGGAGCCCTTTTTGAGTGCCTGCTGCATACTAACACTGTGCTAGCAATTGCATTCAGCTTCTCATTTGATTCTCATATTGATCCTACTGGAGGGGCCTCATTTCCATCTTATACAGGAGTCCAGAGACATAAGGTGACTTGATCAAGGTTACACAGCCTGCGTGACTAGTTTGTTCCAAAGCCCACATGGGTTCTCTTCTAACATTTTGACTCAGTAGAACAAACACAGTGACACCAAGTAGAGATGGGATATTGGAAAACTATCAAAGGGAGAAGAAAAACACAAGAACTGTTGTTTGATGTATAAAATGGTGCTATCAAGAGTCATTTATGTCCCATTTATGCCTAATTACCACATAGTACAATAATGATTATGATTACATGTCTGACAGATGAAGTTGGCTGTACATTTTATTTGATCGGAACAGAAAGCACAGCACATATGGGCTTCATCTTCATTGTTTCTTGCCCACGCAGCATGTCACTTGTTTGTAACTTCAGTAAATCACGGGTTGGTCAGCAGTTATAAGCCAGTCCCTGTAACCCAGATGTAAGACAAGGGAGAGTCACATCCAGTCTTTCCATTAGTCTCAGCAAAGAACAATCCATTAATTTGCTAATTATTTCTCCCTGCTGTGTACAGGTAGCATTAGGGAAAATAAATATACCGAGACTTACAGTGACTCAGAGTTCCTGCTTTTGTTATTGAATTTGCTTAGGTTGGTTTTTACATTTTGTGATTATGTGGGTGCCTTTGTCCACAGTGAATGAGCAAATTAACTTATTGTTCTTGGGGAGGGAGGAGAGATTGCTTAAAATTGCAAAGGATTGGGGTTGGAGGGATACAGCTGTGATGAAGAAGAGGGCAGTGAATTAGGATTCAGAGAATCTCATTCTGCCACTACCTGCTGTGTAACTCTAACCTACATGTGTTTTCTCATCCCTAAAATGAGGATAATAATAATATTTACCTTATATGGGATGTCTGAGACACCAAAGGCAAACCAGGAGACAAGTATTTTGAGTGCAGGTCATTTAGTGTGGAGGTGATCTAAAGAAGCACAATGAGGGGCTTGGTGAGCAGGTTACAGCTGTGGGCATTGGGGGTCAATGCCACTAGGACTCTGTGTCAGTTATCTACTGCCGTGTAACAAATTACTCCAAAATTTAATGGCTTAAAATAACAATAAATATTTATTATACTTACATTTCCTGTAGATTAGGGATTCAGGACTGGCTTATCTGGGCAGCTATGTCTCAGGACGTCTTGTAAGATTATAGTCAAGATGTCCGTCAGAGCAGCATCATCTGAAGGCTTGAGTGGGGTTGCAGGGTCCATTTTCAAGGTGGCTCCACCACGTGGCTGGCGAGCTGGTGCTGGTTGTTGGCAGGAGACCTCAGTTCCTCATTGTGTGGACCTCCCCACGAGCTGCTTGTGTGTTCTCACGACATGGTACTGGCTTTCCCCAGAAGCAGCACTTTATTACCTCAGCTTGGAAGTCACAGATCATTCTCCTCATAGTCTCGTCATTAGAAGTGTCACTTAATATGGCTCACATTTGAGGGGAGGAGAATTAGCCTTCACGTTTTAAAGGTCTGAAGTTCAAATAATTTGTTGACATATTTTAGGACTGCCACTTACTCTGTGTGACACTTGTGGAACACACTTTAGAATTTTCCTTTTTCCTGAGAGTGGAAGAAGCTGGGCTATTTATCTCCTTACTTTCATCCCTATTACTTGAAGATCTGGGTGGTGCCCTGAAGGCAAGGATGAGTGAGAGCAGGGAGGAAGGTAGTTCTGTTCTGAATGGTGCTTAAGAGGCATTCCCCGAGGTTCCAGAGGTGCTGACGGGCTCCACTGATGATAGGTACTGCCCCAGACTGATTCCTGCCCACAAGCAGAGCCCCTAGTGCCCACTCAACACAGGCCAGTGCAGGGACCTGAGCTCAGTTTAAAGTTAGCTACCTTAATCTACACCTAGCTCTTATCTTATTATTTACATTTATCATGACTAGAAGACCCTGCCTTTTCTTGCCTTCATCTTTTTCAGCTGAAAATGAGACTGAGGCTCCTGTTCTTTTTCCTAAGATGCCCTTGCTTGGACTAGCAAAGGATTTCCAAATATCACGTATATGGGAGTTTTTTTAAAAATAAAATACACACACACACACTTGCATCCACAGAGACAAATAGCACCCCTCTCTGCTTTGCTATTTCTGGCACTAACCTTCATTTATGATGCCATATTTATGTAATAACAGTGCTGCAGTGGTGGATCATGATTTCAAAATATAGTCATAATCACCATCAGAAGAAATGGGGAAGATGAAAAACATACACAAAGCAATTAAAAAGTCCTCATGAATGAATTTTCCCACTGCCTCCTATGCTCAGGCCATGGGATGCTCTGCCTCTGGATGCGCGCATGTGTGTGTGTGTACAGTGTGTATGTTTACATTTCTGCTCTTATTATATATCTGGGCCTGGGACTAGAGTGTGAATACCCAGTAAAGTGGCTTATCCCTTGGAGATTACCATCCTTCTGCTTGATAAGATTTTTCTGTTCAGTTACTTGTGGTCTTGGCCACAGGGTGTATTTTTTATGACACATGTATCGCCGCTTCACATTCCTTCCTGCTAAGGACACTTTTTGTGCATTAATTCCTTAGTAATATTTTGAAGTTGTTTTTCTGTGCTTGAAAAATAATTTCCCACTTCCAGAATCCACCTGTCCCCCTACACCTGCTTTCCCATTCCCTCTCCGCACTTTATCTTTTTGCAACACCCCCAACACTGAGAGGACCGCAAATTGTAAAGCATCCTATTTTCTCTGCTGGGCACCTTGCCAGCTAGATGCTCAGGGGTCCGGGTTGCTTTGTGTTGAGGACACTGCCTGTTCTCCTTGCCACATTCTGTGAACCTGCTGA
>NW_006783353.1:198635-205111 GCF_000442215.2 Lipotes vexillifer
CTGCTGAACTACTAAACAAAGTCCCTCTGCAGTGCCTGGAAAACTGAATTCTTTTCTCTTCCATTTCTGGCTTGTGTGTAGTGAAGGCACAGTATGCTCTGCCAAATCTTAAAACCTTAAAGCCGTTTATGCATCCAATTTTGGGGCTGCCTTTTTCTTCTAGAAAGTTCCTTGGGGCTCTGTCATATAAAATCTCACCCTGAATAACATTTGTACACATTGATGAAAATATTCCTTTAGTGCATTACAACTTACAGGATTGGGGAAGACTTCGGGAGGAAGTGAGGGAGTATTTTAAATTAATTTTTTTATGGCTGGGGCTTCAAACAGTATTTATTCATTACCTTGGATCAGAAGCTCCCATTGACTCTTGAGATGAAGCATTTTTATCATCTGTCTACCTTCTACACTCCCAACCTGTTTGTCCCTGGCTATCATGTTGCTTTGTGAGTTAAGGCACAAGGAGGAGACTTAAGGAAGGGGTGGTGGTGCAAGAGTGTACCTGTATGTCCAATCCTTTTTATTTCTTCATTAAAGTGCTGCCTGTGCAAGTCCACAGGCATCTCAATGTGTCTCCTACACCCAACCCTTCCTTTGGGTTGACAAGGAGAGAGTCAGATATGTCATCTATAGCCGGCTTGCATTCTGCCAGCTATAACATTTCATTCTTGCTACTTTATAGCTCTCAAAAGCCTTTTAAGGGTTGCTGGAGGGAGATCTTCTAAATTTTTTATTTATTTATTTTTCTCTTCAAGTTTCCTATTTTCTTAATTTTTTTATTGGAGTATAATTGCTTTACAATGTTGTGTTAGTTTCTGCTGTACAATGAATTGAATTAGCTATATGTATACATATATCACCTCCCTCTCAGACCTCCCTCACACTGCCCCCACCATCCCACCCATCTAGTCATCACAGAGCACGGAGCTGAGCTCCCTGTGCTATATAGCAGGTTCCCAATAGCTATCTATTTTACACATGGTAGTGTATTTATGTCAAACCTAATCTCCCAATTTGTCCCACCCTCCCCTTACCCCCATGTGTCCACAGGTCCGTTCTCTACATCTATGTCTCTATTCCTGCCCTGCAAATAGGTTCATTTATACCATTTCTCTGGATTCCACATATATGCGTTAATATACGATATTGTTTTTCTCCTTCTGGCTTACTTCACTTTGTATAACAGACTTGAGGTCCATCCACATCTCTACAAATGACCCAGTTTAATTCCTTTTTATGGCTGAGTAATATTCCATTGTATATGTGTACCACATCTTCTTTATCCATTCATCTGTCATTGGACATTTAGGTTGTTTCCATGTCCTGGCTATTGTAGATAGTGCTGCAGTGAACATTGGGGTGCATGTGTCCTTTTGAATTACGGTTTTCTCAGGGTATATGCCCAGTAGTGGGATTGCTGGGTTGTATGGTAGTTCTATTTTTAGTTTTTTAAGGAACCTCCATACTGTTCTCCAGAGTGGCTGTATCAATTTACATTCCCACCAACAGTGCAAGAGGGTTCCCTTTCCTCCACACCCTCTCCAGCATTTGTTGTTTGTAGATTTTCTGATGATGCCCATTCTAACTGGTGTGAGGTGATACCTCATTGTAGTTTTGATTTGCATTTCTCTATTAGTGATGTTGAGTAGCTTTTCATGTTCCTCTTGACCATCTGTATGTCTTCTTTGGAGAAATGTGTATTTAGGTTTTCTGCCCATTTTTTGATTGGGTTGTTTTTTTTTTAATATTGAGCTGCATGAGCTGTTTGTATATTTTGGAGATTAATCCTTTGTCTGTTGATTGTTTGCAAATATTTTCTCCCATTCTGAGGGTTGTGTTTTCATCTTTTTTATGGTTTTCTTTGCTGTGCAAAAGCTTCTAAGTTTCATTAGGTCCCATTTGTTTATTTTTGTTTTTATTTCCATTTCTCTAGGAGGTGGGTCAAAAAGGATCTTGCTGTGATTTATGTCATAGAGTGTTCTGCCTATGTTTTCCTCTAAGAGTTTTATAGTGTGTGGCCTTACATTTAGGTCTTTAATCCATTTTGAGTTTTTTTTTTCCTAAGGTGTTAGGGAGTGTTCTAATTTCATTCTTTTACATGTAGCTGTCCAGTTTTCCCAGCACCACTTATTGAAGAGGCTGTCTTTTCTCCATTGTATATTCTTGCCTCCTTTATCAAAGATAAGGTGACCGTATGTGCATGGGTTTATCTCTGGGCTTTCTATCCTGTTCCGTTGGTCTATGTTTCTGTTTTTGTGCCAGTACCATACTGTCTTGATTACTGTAGCTTTGTAATGTAGTTTGAAGTCTGGGAGTCTGATTTCTCCAGCTCCGTTTTTCTTTCTCAAGATTGCTTTGGCTATTTGGGGTCTTTTGTGTTTCCATACAAATTGTAAAATTTTTTGTTCTAGTTCTGTGAAGAATGCCATTGCTAGTTTGATAGAGATTGCAATGAATCTGTAGATTGCTTTGAGTAGTATAAGCATTTTCACAGTGTTGATTGTTCTAATCCAAGAACGTGGTATATTTCTCCATCTGTTTATGTCATCTTTGATTTCTTTCATCAGTATTTTATAGTTTTCTGAGTACAGGTCTTTTGCCTCCTTAGGTAGGTTTATTCCTTGGTATTTTATTCTTTTCGTTGTGCTGGTAAATGGGATTGTTTCCTTAATTTCTCTTTCTGGTTTTTCGTTCTTAAGCATGCAAGAGACTTCTGTGCGTTAATTTTGTATCCTGCAACCTTACCAAATTCATTGATTAGTTCTAGTAGTTTTCTGGTGGCATCTTTAGGATTTTCTATGTATAGTATCATGTCACCTGAAAACAGTTACAGTTTTATGTCTTCTTTTCCAATTTGTATTCCTTTTATTTATTTTTCTTCTCCAATTGCTGTGGCTAAAACTTTAAAACTGTTGAACGAGAGTGGCGAGAGTGGACATCCTTGTCTTGTTTCTGATCTTAGTGGAAATGCTTTCAGTTTTTCACCATTGAGAATGATGTTTGCTGTGGGTTTGTCATATATGACCTTTATTATGTTGAGGTAGGTTCCCTCTGTGCCCATTTTCTGGAGAGTTTTTTTATCATAAATGGGTGTTGAATTTGTCAAAAGCTTTTTCTGCATCTATTGAGATGATCATATGGTTTTTATTCCTTAATTTGTTAGTATGGTGTATCACATTGATTGATTTGCATATATTGAAGAATCCTTGCATTCCTGGGATAAATCCCACGTGATCATGGTGTATGATCCTTTTAATGTGTTGTTGGATTCTGTTTGCTAGTATTTTGCTGAGGATTTTTGCATCTATGTTCATCGGTGATATTGGTCTGTAATTTTCTTTTTTTGTGATATCTTTGGTTTTGGTATCAGGGTGATGGTGGCCTTGTAGAACAAATTTGGGAGTTTTCCTCCCTCTGCAGTGTTTTGGAAGAGTTTGAGAAGGATCAGTGTTAGCTCTTCTCTAAGTGTTTGATAGAATTTGCCTGTGAAGCCATCTAGTCCTAGAGTTTTGTTTGTTGGAAGATTTTTAATTACAGTTTCAATTTCATTACTTGTGATAGGTCTGTTTATATTTTCTAATTCTTCTTGGTTCAGTCTTGGAAAATAGTACCTTTCCAAGAGTTTGTCCACTTCTTCCAGATTGTCCATTTTATTGGCATATAGTTGTTTGTAGTAGTCTCTTATAATCTTTTGCATTTCTATGGTGTCAGTTGTGATTTCTCCTTTTTCTTTTTTAATTTTATTGATTTGCATCCTCTCCCTTTGTTTCTTGATGAGTCTGGCTAAAGGTTTATCAATTTTGTTTATCTTCTCAAAGAACCAACTTTTAGTTTCATTGATCTTTGCTATTGTTTTCATCATTTCTATTTCATTTTTTTCTGTTCTGATCTTTATGATTTCATTCCTTCTACTGACTTTGGGTTTTCTTTCTTCTTCCTTCTCTAGTTGCTTTAGGTGTTAGGTTAGATTGTTTATTTAAGATTTTTCTTGTTTCTTAAGGTGAGATTGAATTGCTATAAACTCCCATCTTAGAACTTTTGCTGCGTCCCATAGGTTTTGGGTCATTGTATTTTCATTTTCAGTTGTTTCTATGTTTTTTAAAATTTCTTTTTTGATTTCTTCAGTGATCTCTTGCTTATTTAGTAGCACACCGTTTAGCCTCCATGTATTTGTGTTTTTTATAGGTTTTTTTTCCTGTAGTTGGTTTCTAATCTCATAGCATTGTGGTCAGAAAAGATGCTTGATATGATTTTCGTTTTCTTAGATTTTCTGAGACTTGATTTGTGACCCAAGATGTGATCTATCCTGGAGAATGTTCCATGTGCACTTGAGAAGAAAGTGTATTCTGCCACTTTCGGGTGGAATGTCCTATAAATATCAATTAAGTCTATCTGGTCTATTGTGTCATTTAAAGCTTGTGTTTCCTTATTTATTTTCTGTTTGGATCATCTGTCCATTGGTGTAAGTGGGGTGTTAAAGTCCCCTACTATTATTGTATTACTGTCAATTTCCCCTTTTATGGCTTTTAACATTTGCCGTATGTATTGAGGTGCTCCTATGTTGGGTTCATAAATATTTATAATTGTTATATCTTCTTCTTGGATTGATCCCTTGATCATTATGTAGTGTTCTTCCTTATCCCTTGTCACAGTCTCTATTTTAAAGTCTGTTTTGTCTGATATGAGTATTGCTACTCCAGCTTTCTTTTGACTTCCATTTGCATGGAATATGTTTTTCCATCCCTGCACTTTCAGTCTGTATGTGTCCCTAGGTCTTAAGTGGATCTCTTGTAGACAGCATATAGATGGGTCTTGTTTTTGTATGCATTCAGCCAGTCTGTATCTTTTGGTTGGAGCATTTAATCCATTTACATTCAAGGTTATCATTGATATGTATGTTCCTATTACCATTTTCTTAATTGTTTTGGGTTCGTTTTTGTGGGTCTTTTTCTTCTCTTTTGTTTCCTGCCTATAGAAATTCCTTTAGCATTTGTTGTCAAGCTGGTTTGGTGGTGCTGAATTCTCTTAGCTTTTGCTTGTCTGTAAAGCTTTTGATTTCTCCTTCAGATCTGAATGAGATCCTTGCTGGGTAGAGTAATCTTGGTTGTAGGTTTTTCTCCTTCATCACTTTAAGTATATCCTGCCACTGCCTTCTGGCCTGCAGTGTTTCTGCTGAAAAAATCAATGGATAACCTTATGGGGATTCCGTTGTGTGTTACTTTTTGCTTTTCCCTTGCTGCTTTTCATATTGTTTCTTTGAATTTAATTTTTGTTAGCTTGATTAATATGTGTCTTGGTGTGTTTCTCCTAGGGTTTATCCTGGATGGGACTCTCTGTGCTTCCTGGACTTTGGTGACTATTTCCTTTCCCATATTAGAGAAGTGTTCTACTATAATCTCTTTGAACATTTTCTCAGATCCTTTTTTCTTTTCTTTTCCTCTCTTCTTCTTCTGGGACCCCTGTAATTTGAATGTTGATGCATTTGGTGTTGTCCCAGAGGTCTCTGAGATTGTATTCAATTCTTTTCATTCTTTCTTCTTTATTCTGCTCCTCAGTAGTTATTTCCACCATTCTGTTTTCCAGCTCAGTTATTCGGTCTTCTGCCTTAGTTATTCTGTTACTGATTCCTTCTAGTGTATTTTTCATTTCAGTTATTGTGTTGTTCATCTCTGTTTGTTTGTTCTTTAGATCTTCTAGATCTTTGTTAAATATTTCTTTTATTTTCTCAATCCATGCCTGCATTATATTTCTGAGATTCTGGATCATCTTTACTATCATTACTCTGAATTCTTTTTCAGGTATGTTGCCTATTTCCTCTTCATTTATTTGGTCTTGTAGGTTTTTATCTTGCTTCTTCATCTGTGACATTATTTTTTGTTAATTTTTTGTTTTTTTCTGATGGGTGGGATTGTGTTCCTTTTTTACTGGTAGTTTGGCCTGAGGCTTCTAGCCCTGGAGTTTGTAGGCTGTTGAGTAGAGCTGGGTCTTGGTGCTGAGAGGAGGACCTCCTGGAGACCTCACTCTGATGAATATTCCCTGGGGTCTGAGGTTCTTTGTTAGTCCAGTGGTTCAGACTCGGAGCTCTCACTGCAGGAGCTCAGGCCTGACCCCCAGCTCGTGAACCAAGATCCTGCAAGTCATGTGGGATGGCAAAAAAAAAAAAAAGCAGAACAATAACAAAGAGTAAAAAATAAAATAAGATTAGAAAACTAACAGATATGTTAGGAGAAACTAAAAAAATAAAAATATAAATGAAACAACAACTGGAAGGTAAAATAGAATCACAATAGCAAAAAAAGAGGAGGAAAAAAACAACAACTAGAAAAGGCCTTGGTTGTGATGGGTGGGGCTTAGGCAGGGGTGGGGTTTAGGCAGTGGGTAGGGCCTATGCTTAGGACCCACAGGGCTGGAAAAGGCCCTGCAGGAGTGGGGGTGGGGCTTATGCTCAACACTGGGCCGGAGGGGCCCAGGAATGC
>NW_006783353.1:205147-223487 GCF_000442215.2 Lipotes vexillifer
GATGAATATTCCCTGGGGTCTGAGGTTCTCTTTTATTCCCGTAGTTCAGACTTGGAGCTCCCACCACAGGAGCTCAGGCCCGACCCCCGGCTCATGAACCAAGATCTTGCAAGCCACACGGGCAGCCAAAAAAAAAAAGAAAAGAAGGAAAGGAACAGAACAATAACAAAGAGTAAAAGATAAAATAATATTAGAAAACTAACAGATATTTAGAAAAACTTTAAAATATTAAAATATAGATGAAACAACAACCTGGAGGTAAAACAGAACTATAGTGGCAAAAAAGAGGAGGATTAAAAAAAAAAAAAGCCTGAAAAGTCCTTGGCGGTGGAGGATGGGGCTTATGCAGGGGCAGGGTTTAGGCAGTGGATGGGGCCTATGTTTAGGACCCACAGGGCCGGAAAAGGCCCCGGCGGGGAGTGGGCTTTTGCTCAGTGCAGCAGGAGGGACCCAGGAGTGCCTCTGGCCTTGGAGGGTGGAAGACCAGGTCTGGGACCCCAGCAGGCTCCCTGGGCCCAAATGGGCGGGGGAAATGCTAGGCGTGTTCCCCCCGATCATCCGATCCCAGAGGGTCCCTCCCTGTTGGCCCCTTTTATTCTCCGCCCACCCATCCTATGCCCCTAGGACCCTTGTGGCCAGAGGAGGCCCTGGAAGGTAGGGGACCAGACCAGTAACCCCAGCAGGCTTCCTGGGGCCCAAGTGGGTGGCAGAAATGCCCGTGGTGCTTCCCATGATCCTCTGATCCCAGAGGACCCCTCCCCGTCCACCTCTCCTGTTCTCCCCCTGCCTCTCTCCTATGCTCCTGGGACCCACAAGGTTAGAGGGGGCCCCGGAGGGTAGAGGACCCAGCTGGGGCGTCCAGCCAGCTTCCCAGGGCCAACTCTGCAGTGGAAACGCTAAGTGTGCTCCTCCCTGATCCTCCAAGCCCCCAAGGGTCCCTCCATGCGTGGAAACCCCTCCCTTCTCCCAGCCACCCCTCAGGGGCGCCAGTCCTGTCCGGCCTCCACTTCTTCCCCCCCTCACTCCTCACCATGTCCTACCCAGTCGCTTGGGGTTTTCGCTCCTCTCCTTGGGCGTCAGGGTCCCCCACCAGAGTCCAGCAGGTGCCTGCCATCTTCGAGATCTTTTGTTTGAGAGGTAGGTTGGAAGAGGGACTGTGTGTGTGTGCGCCTTTTGGTCTGGGTCATTCATGGCTGATTTCAAAGCTAGAAAACAGGTCAATTCCAGGAAATTCATTCAGTCTCTTAATTGAAGCACTAGCCTATTTTAAAATAATTTTTAAAAAAATTAGGTATGGATTTCTTTATGTAGATTCTGCTTACTGACCTCAGGTAAGGAGACCTGCTTTCACTAGAAATTCTTTTCCTCCTACTGTACCTTCTTTGGTTTCTGAAACCTTACTCTTGTTTAACTGCTGGATAAGGATCTCCCATCTCCCTCCCGTTTCCTCCATCACTGATAGAATTTTCCCTCATCTCTGATAACTGCACATACTCTAATAAATTAACTGTGCAGGATTGCTGTGATAGAGGTATGGGGTGGGATCCAGCGAAGTATAGCAAATTATTTTTATCTCCTGCTCCCTGTTAAGCAGCAGTTGTTATTCTATTATCTATGTTTTGAATCTAGTTGTTTGATCCTCAAAGCCTAAAAGTAGCTTCTATGCCCAGTTTTATGGTCTTAAGGATGCCAGTTGCAGCTATAAATTCTCTGGTTGAGCCATATTTACTTGCCACATCCTGAAAATATGTTTAGCTCTATTTTCCCCTGCACACCTATATATATTGTGGCCAGTAGTGATATTATTTCCATATATTTTCTCTTTCTCTTCTTCACAAACCGACAAACGGAATTGACTGCCTGAATGAACAGCAAAGAAAGCACTGCCTCTCTGCCCACATCGTGCTGACCTTCTTTTTTCTTTAGCTAGTGATGGGTTAGAGTTGGCATCCTGAGGGGTTTGCAAGAGCCAACCTCTCTTTTTCTGGGGCTACAGTTGATCCCATGGGAGGGAAGAGCACCGTGGTGGGAAATGTAAGTTCTCAGTTATTATTTCTGTCTGGGTACTTTGAGACCACAAGGAAAAGGCCTTGGTGTCATTATGCCTGCATGTGGCAAGATGGTCAGCATGTCTTTGTGATCTCGTTCTGGATTGGGAAAAACCAGGGAATTGGAACCATGCATTTCCATCAGCCCTGATGGCAACTTTAACCATTCCACCTTGGTGGGTTTAGGCGCAGAACGGAGGAGACAGGAGGAGGAAGAGAAAATTGGAGGCGGTGAGCAAAAGTGTGGCTTGTGTTTGCTCAGAACTGGGGAACAGGTGGGGTTAATATGAAACAGCCAATTTTCTTATGTCTGCTTCCTTCTCCTTCTGCTGTTGGCTTGCTTTCTCCTAATTCTGGTTTGTTCATGACTCCTCAGGGCCTCTAAAGCTATCTCGTGCCCTTCTTTGACATATACTTTCAGCATTTCCTTACCCATGTCCTGTTTCAAACTCCCAAGAAAGAGAGTCCAACAGGTCTAGCTTGTCTTTTCACCTGTGGCCACTCCAGAGGCTGGAATTTGGCTGCTCTGGTGTTAGATCTGCAGCCCTGGCCGTGGCTGGAATGGCAGGACCATGTGATGGAGGACAGACCCACATTCTGCAGAGGCTATGGTTAGGCACCTCCTGGGGAAATGGGTGGGAGGCCTTCCACATGGCAGACACACAATACTCATGTTTGTGACTGATTGTGTACCCTACAAAGCATATGGCCAAAAAGCCCACGAACAAAGGAATCTAGCGCATGGCCATTGTAGGGTGCTGATTTTCAATACTTTTGGTTCAAAAGGAAAGGCTTCTGTGTTAGAGTCCACAGCAGGAAACAACAACTACAGACAAAAAGTCCTCGAGAGTGATTTTTATATGGAAACATGTATAAACAGTCATTTATGCCCTTAGAGAACAGATAAAAGATCAAAGATGGAATAAGGGCACAAAGAGCCTTTTTTTTTTTTTCTTTTTCTGCTTGAGAAAAATCACCCAAGGACTAGGGATTTTGATTTTCTAATTGTTCCTAGATGTGAACGCAAATATGTGTAATCCAAAAGTTGGCAGGAGGCTTACTTGCCCTTGGAGGTCTGTGTGTATTTGCCTTTAGTGCCCAAATGCCATGGTGCATGGAGCTTTAAATCCTAGATTTCTGCTACTTCTTAGGGTGGAGATCCAAGTGGGATGGGTTTTCTTTGCTACTTGGGTTCCACTTCCTGAAACGGCCCTTGTCCTGTAGCGCGTCCATTCAGACATGAAACTGCCTCTTTGGGGAGGGTTTCCCCCGGTGGGGGGGGGTTGGGGGAGGAGTCTCATTATACAACATGCGTCTTTGCCACCTCCCGGCCCTTCCTCCCTCTCTCCCAGTCCTGCTCCTCACCGCTCCCTCCCAGATTTCTCCAGGTGGCAGGAGGTCTTCCATTTCTCTTTTTTTTCTCTTTTGCAGAGTAACTCAACTTTCCCTCCAGATTTCTTCTCTCTGATTTGTGCCTCAGTCCTCTAAAAAAACTAAACAAAATTAAGGAATCTCCACTTGGTAGTCTCTGCTTATAAAAAGGCAGTTGGGGGCTTCCCTGTTGGCGCAGTGGTTGAGAGTCTGCCTGCCGATGCAGGGGACACGGGTTCGTGCCCCGGTCCGGGAGGATCCCACATGCCGCAGAGCAGCTGGGCCCGTGAGCCATGGCTGCTGAGCCTGCGCGTCCGGAGCCTGTGCTCCGCAACAGGAGAGGCCACAACAGTGAGAGGCCCGCGTACCGAAAAAAAAAAAAAAAAAAAAAAAGGCAGTTGGGGTTATAAGTAGCACACAGGTAACAAATAAGATATGTAGTACTTTGTAATTAAAAAAAACCCACCGAAGTGTGAGATTAGAACCATTATCCCTCTTTTGTCAATGAAAAAACTTGAGCACTGAGGTTAAGGAAGGAACTTGAGTTCACAATACAACCAGTGTGGCAGCTTCAGTGCCAATGTGAGGGCTGTGAATCCAGTGGATTCCAACAGATTCATGAAATGTCATAGGCTTCACACACCTGCATTTCAGCAAGACTGTCGATTTGTTAACACATCCTTAGTGGAGCAGGTGGATCTATATTCCTAAACAATTGGGTAGATCTCTTTCTGGATGAATGGCCATTGCCAGAGACTGCTAATTAGTGAATCATGATCAAATAAAAAAAGAGAGTAAACTTTCGGCACTTTGTGGTATATAAGTACTCATGTCCCTTCCTGAGAGCACTGTGATTCCATCTGGGGCATAGCCTGTCGTCCACTGTGAGCAGTTTGGGTCGACAGGAAATGCAAGTGGAATCTTTCTGTAAACAGATACTGAAAGGTCTTGTTAGCCAGATCCTTCCTCCTACTGCCTGGTCCAGCTGGGAGCCAGTCACAGTGCCTGAGCTCAGTCAAGAGGACCTTTCACTTAGTTCTTCAAATCTTTAATAGAGTGACATAGACAAACAGATGATGGTTAGAACTTGTTCATTCCAGAACCAGCCTCCTAGGCAAGGTGGTCATGTTTCTGATTTTGGCACTGCCTTATTCTTTGATTTCCTTTTAATCCATATCTTTTGCCTAATTTCCCAGAATGTGTTTCTGTTCACTGCAGCCAAAGGACCTACATGAGAACAGATTTCTCTAGTATGTGTCAAACTCTGTCCATGTCTCTTTGCCTTCTTTGTTATTATTTTTCAATGACTGGGATAGAAATATGGATGATACCAGGGTCCAGAATGGTCACAACAAATGGGAACGAAGGATTAACAGGTGAAATTTTACTAATAAGGATGATTGCATACCGGCATTTTAGGTGCTAAAATCAACTTAGGTAAGTGGTAGGATCATGTGTTAGAGTAATAGTAATGGCCCCTCTTTAAGACCTAGCTATCGAGAGGCTCCAAGGAAGCCATTGTTATCCCACAGATAAGGAAATCGAGGCTTTGGTTACTCAGCTGACACCTGATAATTGTAGGATTCAAATACAATTCTGGCTTTGGCAATAGTGTTACAGGTAGTAGCCAAAGCTGTAATCACAGGGGATTGTGCCAGAGACCAGGGCCAGTGAGGGCAGCTCTGGGTCCAAAGGCTGTGGTAAACTCAGGTGTCGTTTCAGTAGATGTGGGCTCCAGGGATGTTTTAACCCAGGTGCTGAGGCAAAGAAACCTGCAGGGGAGAATTAAAATCAAGATGGTGTTCATGCATTGCAAGATTCAACATAGCAAAGATGTCAAATTTCCCTGAATTGATTTATAGGTTGATGGCAAATCCTATCAAAATCCCAGCATGATTTTTAATAGACACAGAAAAGCTTATTCAGAAATTTACATGGCTTTACTCTATTCCAAGTCTTTTTCATTGCTATTATTTTAGTATCACTATTACTTAGACATATTACATGATTAAACTATAAAGCCAGATCACAAACCGAGGAAAAAAGGGAGTGCAATTTGCCAGTGAATTAATAGCTGAATTCCTAACTTTTAACTAATGGTTAAAAGACACAGGCTGAAAGTTGACAATATAAACAAAGAATGATGGTGAAGAAAGCAATTAACATATATCATGGGTTGATCATGTCTTCAAACAGAATTCTGAGCATTTCTTCAGTGAAGAAGAAAAAAGTTTCAGTTTGGTTTATTTACTTTCCAAAACAGAATGAAGACTTCTGAGGTCAGGACAATATAATTCTCTGAGTCACTACAGTAAAACAAAACTTGGCAATTGTTTGGTGTAAAAGTTCAAGGATTTCTTTTCCTGTTTGTCATTCAGAATAGAAGTTAATCATAAAAATAGCTTCTTTAGAATAGCACACCTATACAAACAAGGATTCCTTGGGGTCCTTCCAAGATCTTAGGTAGTGGGCCAGATTTTCTTACCCAGCATCCGCAAGAACAAGTCAGTTTATTTTGTCACAGCCTTTCCTCCTTATATCTTGCAAGAGAGCTGAGTTTGGAAGTGTTCACTCATAGTAGTAATCTGCTCTCTTAGATGGCTACACAGATATCCAACCAAGACCAAAAAAGAAGAAATAATGAAGAAAAAAATGAAACCAAAGATTGTGTTCACGCTGTATATTGCACATGAGGCTAGAGTTGAGTGCTACTTCTGTAAAATAGCAAGGATTTTGCATCCTGAGGAAGTTCTAGAGATAAGAAAGATCTCCAGGAAGATTGTGCCAAGCCATGAGTAATTTCCTAAATGATCCACCCTACCTTATGGGGTTGTGTTAAGTATTACAGCACAGTCCCCGGCATAGAGAAGGTACTTATTCATTGTTAACTATTGTTGTTATTATAACCATGATTATATTACTTTGACCATCCGTGTTTGGGTGTGAGGAACGCATCCTTGGCTAGCCTCATTGCCCCCTGCTTATTCTGATTCTAGGATGTCAGGGCTGAAATGAGATCTCACAGTGGTGGAGTTTTATCATCATCCCCTGACCTCTCTTGCTATTGGAGGAAGAAACGTAGCTTTCATGAGGGGCAGATAAGACATTCTCACTTCCCCTTGCAGAATCCAGTGTCTTCAGCAGTTTGTGGTCACAGCATTAGGACTCCATGTCTGGCTATATCAGCCAAGCACACTGGCCTGCACTCATGCCCTTGGTATATTCTGTCATAGCAAAGTGGCTAATGGTATAGCCTGACCCTTTGGCATCTTTCAAAATTATTTCCTTACACAGCTAATATGATGGCTATTTGACTTAAAACAACATGCCTTGTTTTGCTTAATGGTGAACTCTATGTCAACATTTCTGACTCTCCAATCTGCAGTGAGTAATGCTGACTTTGGCCCAGTAGCCAGAGAAATTGCTGTACACAGTTTATACCCAGGCAGAGCACATGATATGATTTCATTATTTTGGACTACTGTCAGCTCTACCCAGAACCCAGTGCAGCCACCATCCCTTGCCGGCTACATCTCTATCTCACAGTGTCAAATTGGAGGCCAGGCACAGCTTTATTGACACTGCCTTCTGGAAAGTTCCCACTTACCAATATGCTTGATTCCTGGAAACATGATTTAGTTTATCCCAACAAAATCCTACAACATCACATGTGAGCAGAGGACTTAAGATTAGGTTTTTTTTTTTTTTTTTTTCTGCGCTACGCGGGGCTCTCACTGTTGTGGCCTCTCCCGTTGCGGAGCACAGGCTCCGGACGCGCAGGCTCAGCGGCCATGGCTCACGGGCCCAGCCGCTCCGCGCGGCATGTGGGATCTTCCCGGACCGGGGCACGAACCTGTGTCCCCTGCATCGGCAGGCGGACTCTCAACCACTGCGCCACCAGGGAAGCCCAAGATTAGGTTTTAAATGGCTCATTTCTGGTTTACTTGGCTATTGCTAAATGGATAATTCTGAAAAATTAACTATAGAAATCCATATTTTTCTGACAAGCCCACTTGGGTTGTCATACCTACCACACTCCCTGGTCTGTCTTATGAAAACCATTATTTCACTGGCTATACCCAGGCTATTAATTCCCAGGACTGTATCTCAATGTCAGATTTCAAACTAACTACAAACCAGAATATTCAGCTAAATATACTATGTAAGAACTGGTCAGTGAAAGAAGAAGAAATGTAAATGTCTGATAAATATGAAGATACTCAACATCTAGTGGTCAGAAAAATACACATCAAAATGAAATGTGATTTAAAAAAATTATCACAGTGATAAAAATTTGTGAACAGGCCAAGATTGAAGCCAAGGTATTAAGCCATGAATTACACTCCAGTGATTTAGTAGAAGGTCCCAGAAGAGATGGAAATAACATCCAGTGCCTATCTGTGGGGTATGTCCACTGGGCAAGCATTGTGCTGAAGAGGGGGTGCAGACAAGGGACATTTATGATGCAATCTTTGACTTTCAGGACCTTAGAACCGAGGCAACTGAACTAACAGACCAAACAGTTAGCAAACATCGAAGGTGAAACTTTGTGTTACGCTCTAACTTGTAAAATGGAAGTTTTATAGAACCAGGGGTGGCATTAGCATTAGATGAAATAATCAAAGAAATCTTCTTGAAGAATGGACTGCTTGAATTGGATCTTAAGTAAAGTTTGTGTAAAATTCCAGGAGTGGAGGTGAGACATTGTGGAATGGGCTCCTACATTAGCTTGAGGAGAGGGGCAGGCAGAGTAAAGCACGTTTGGGAAACAGCAAGAACAAAAGCTTAATAAACGTGGAGGCTTTTGAGAGGAAGTGGAGAATAAGGTTATCCAGCTGAGGCTTTGTTATGAAAGCTCGCAAAAGCCAAGAGAAGTCTGGAATCAGACTAGAAGGCCATGGGCAAACATTTGATCTCAGTGAACATTTATTGAACATCTTCTATGTGTTCTCAGGGCTCTGGGAAAACAGAGATGAATAGGAGGACTTGGTCCTACCCTAAAGGAGTTTGCAAGGTTATAAGTGACAATAAATGTGAAAGGGGAGTCTTAGGTGAGGTGGGCTGGAGTATACAGAAGAGAAGGAGAAATAAGGAACTTCAAGCACAAAGGCTGAGGCAGAATCAATCCAAAGGCAAGGGAATGTTTAGCAGCTCTTTTTAGGGATATTGAGGTGTTTTTATAACCCAGTGGTTTCATCTTTGGAGTTTCAGTTGAATTTTTGAGATGAGAGGTATTAAAGTTGCCATATTTAGCAAATAAATTTTTTCGATATAAATATGTTCTGTACAATATTCATTGTTTACCTGAAATTCAGTTTAACTGGGCATTCTGTATTTTGTCTGGCAACCCTAAGAAAAGTCCAATTTAACATCCTGTTGCAGCTTTAATAGCTTACTTCCTATGGAAAAGTAAGAACCAGTTGGGAATTCCTGCTGAGGGTTCTGCAGGGGACATGGCCATCTTCAGTTTGAGTGTATGTGTATGATAAGTCGCTGAAAAAAAGCCCTCTATACCACAACAGTTAAATGTCACATGAGAAAATATCTCATTTCAGCAAATAACCTTACAGAGAAGAATACTATACAATGAAACTTCTACTGAGTTCTAAGTCCTAATAAGCGTTCTTAGCTATAGGATTATTTTTTTGACCCAAACATCAAGAACTAAGCATAATAAAGAATCATCTCCACCACCTTTGCTTATTTTGGTCATTGTTTGTAAGTGTCATTTATCCTCGACAGTTGATGTGCTTGATTGTGTACTGTTTCTGTTTCCAGAAGAAAGCGGATAAGGGAAGTGAATTCTTCACAATTTTATTGTTTTGGTGTCAAAGATTCCAGCCGATTGCCTGTTTCCTATCTCCATCGTCCAGCTACATCTACTTAGCTCCCCGACCACTTGCCAGAGCAAAACACAATAAAACAGAATCTTCAGAAATTCCAGAAGATTCAGAAAGATGTGTAGGATAAGGATTAGAGGGAAGTTGTGAGGGGCCTTTGACATCTATTTCATTCTTTCAGTGGGTTCAAGGATTTCTTCTTCTGCTTCTTTTTTTTTGCGGTACACGGGCCTCTCACTGTTGTGGCTTCTCCTGTTGTGGAGCACAGGCTCCGGACACACAGGCTCAGCGGCCATGGCTCACGGGCCCAGCCGCTCCGCGGCATGTGGGATCCTTCCAGACCGGGGCACGAACTCGTGTCCCCTGGATTGGCAGGCAGACTCTCAACCACTGTGCCACCAGGGAAGCCCCTCTGCTTCTTTTATTACAGAGACTTTAGCTCTGTTTTGTTACTAACTCTTGAAAACTGGGGGTGTCATTTCTAGCTTGTTAATTTATGTAATAAAATACCATACTTTTATTTGGAATAAAAAGCCATTTGGATCCTGTGACATTTGCAAGAATTTTTTTGTTGTCGTTGAAATACATAATAAATGCCCAAAGGTATGGTTTAACTCAGGAAAATGCAAATCATAATAAAAGGACACATGGAGGATTACATGACATGGACAGGTATCTCTTGGTGGCAAGCAAAAGAAATCCTTTAAGAAAGCTCAAGGGAAAAGGGGATTCCAAAGGTATTTTGCAGGAGGTATCATGGTTGCAAAAAGAAAGCTTTGAGATGCTCCTCTCACCCTCCCATACTCCCTCCCTAACCCCTTCTCTCTCACTAGCAAGTGGACATACATGCACATGCAGCCATTCCAAAATGAAGTCAACACCTTAGTTTGTTTACATGACCTTCTGAGTGTACTTGCAGCTAAACAGCTAACTAGAATGTTGGTGCCTGAGTTTAGCCTTCTGTGAAAAAGACTCTTTGTGCTTACTTTTTAAAAAAATTTTATTTATTTTAATTAATTTATTTGTGGCTGTGTTGGGTCTTTGTTGCTGTGCATGGGCTTTCTCTAGTTGTGGCGAGCAGGTGCTACCCTTTGTTGAGGCACACAGGCTTCTGATTGCAGTGGCTTCTCATTGTGGAGCACAGGCTCTAGGTGCACAGGCTTCAGTAGTTGTGGCACGTGGGCTCCGTAGTTGTGGCTTGCGGGCTCTAGAGCGCAGGCTCAGTAGTTGCGGCACATGGGCTTATTTGCTCTGCGGCATGTAGGATCTTCCCGGACCAGGGATCAAACCCGTGTCCCCTACATTGGTAGGCGGATTCTTAACCACTGCGCTACCAGGGAAGTCCCTTCGTGCTTACTTTTAATGAGATGTCCATCAGTGGGATGTGGGCAGGGTCCTCTGGCTCCCTGTCTCCTCAGCAGAGCTCTGGGAATAGGTGTGGGCAGAGATTTGGATAGAACAGTCAAATCAAGTGACATGATGATTTTAGGTATTTTTTCTTGCTGTTTTTTTCTCTCTTTGTTCCTAACCTGAATAAGGGGCTGATGTGGTGGCCTGATTTTTATGAACTTTTGTATTTTTTTTTTTTAGGTTCTGAATTCACTGAGAAAAATCCTTCAGAACATTGGGCTTTGTGTGATGGGTTTTGTAGTTTAGATTCCAGTTGAAGCGAATTCATACTATGGACAGGGACTGTACTGTCCCTAAGATCATTTAAACAGTGTCTAAGTCTGTCTTGGATTTTCAAGGTCATTTGTTCCATTTAAACTGAAGACCCGAATTTTCTGCAGCTGACCACTTTCTGAAGTCATGGAAGGAGGGAAATACGTATTTTTTGATTATTCCTGCTCTGTCCCAGCCAGAAAGGACAATGTCACTGATATGAAGGTGATGGGCGGGGGACCTCCAGGGGTTACCTTAGACCAGCCATGGGACAGTCATCCATGGGACAGTCATTCTGATTGCCTCCAGTCTTTCTCTTTTTTAAAATTAATTAATTTATTTATTTTTGGCTGCATTGGGTCTCCGTTGCTGCGCACGGGCTTTCTCTAGTTGTGGCGAGCGGGGACTACTCTTCGAGCGGGGGCTACTCTTCGTTGTGGTGCGTGGGCTTCTCACTGCGGTGGCTTCTGTTGTTGTGGAGCACAGACTCTAGGTGCATGGGCTTCAGTAGTCGTGGCATGCGGGCTCTAGAGCGCAGGCTCAGTAGTTGTGGTGCACAGGCTTAGTTGCTCTGGGGCATGTGGGATCTTCCCAGACCAGGGCTCGAACCAGTGTCCCCTGCATTGGCAGGCGGATTCTTAACCACCGTGCCGCTGGGGAAGCCCTCCAGTCTCTTTAAAGCAGATCTGACTTAACAGCAATTCAATGGAATTGAATCCGAGACCCCCTTCGGCCTATAAATGCTCTTTATCACCATGATAAGCAGCTCAGCCTTAGGTGGGAGAGGTAGGAATCCCTTTAAATTAAACTTGCTAATCAAAGGCTTGTGGCCTAACAAAGGGCATTCCACTGAGTTATTGGTTATAGTGATTGAGTTTTCTAGAGATAATGTTTTGGGCCTTCTCTCCAGTTGTATTATGCATTGTGTGAGGATGGGAGTAGGAAAGAGGGAATGGAGGTGGCCTGTAACAGGCTCCCACTTAAGCTTTTAATTTACACTGGTTATCTCTACCTCTGGACGCACCCACGTCATTATCTGTGAGATAGTGGAGAGAAAAAAATGGCATTCTATTTTCTACACCCTATTCTCCTTGAGATAGCGCATCTCCATTTAAAAGCAATCAGGTGGGCAGATGAAGGGATTGGAGAACAGGATGGCTTTTAATAGGTTTTGAGATCAAGGTTCCAACTTCTTCCTCAAGGCTAGCCCACACTTTTCTGATATCAAATGTGGTATTTCCGATTCCACCTTATGTGTTTTAAGAATTTTGCACTTTTCAGATTAAAAATGCCTTCAAGAAAGACAGCAGGGTATCTGAAGGTGGCATAAAGAAGAGAGAATATTCTTCAAGATTCACCCAAGTCATTCTGTCAACTGCAACATGGCTGGCCTCCAACACCAGTCTTGGGTCTCTCTGCAAAGTCTCTGTAAAGAATGTCTATAGGAAGTGTGCTGCCTGCTTGGAAATGCTGGGTGATTATTTGTTTGACTCTAACCAGCCCCCACCCCCTTCCAAAAGGCCTTAGTTTGGGTGGATGCCATGATGCTGGAATCTTAATCTGGAGGGGAGCCAGTCGGGGTCATGGCAGGCAGCCAAATGTTGTACCCCTGGAAGTCTTTGTAGACACCACATCCAGAGGGGCAGCGGGTGGTGCCTAGAGAGATGGGGTGGCAGGGATCTCAGCAGCTTGTGTCAGGACTCAGCATGTACATGCCGTATAAGGACATTTGAGGCCAGTGGTGCTCAGTGGCCATGTCCTAATGATGTCAGCCTGGGGCTGTGGTGCGTGCCCCGCAGAGTGGCTGGGAAGCTGCCGGAGTTCCCTCTGCAGGGAAGCATGGCCCTCCTCTACACTGCCCCACAATAGTTGGTTTACCAGAACAAATTCTCCACTATTGTGCGCCCTGGGTGTCCATGAATTTCTGCAGCTCTGTGACGAATGCATAGGACTTTTCAAAGAACTGGCCGATGATGTGTGGCAGGGCTGCTGGGGGCAGCTGTGGTGAGAGGGTGAGTGACTCTCTGCCTTGACCACCACTTCTTGCCCTAACAAAGTGGAGACAGTCTGGAGAGAGGTTTCCACTGTCCAAGTGACAGGGTGTGGTTACTGGCTAGAGAAGGAAGGGATGGGAGGAGGCAAAGATGACCCCTGGGCTTCTAGATTGTGGAAGGTGGATGGTTACCAGCTACCAGTTTGGGAAGCTGAAAGGAGGGTTGGGATTTGGAGGGCAGACAGTAGGTTCAGGTTTGGATGTGCCAGCGTTAGGATGTAGTGCCGTCCAATTGAGTGGGTATGGGCTCTCACAGGACCAAACAAAGGCTCACTGTCATTAACGGATTTATTTTTCTCTGTGGTACAGATGAGGATGTGCACTGGGAAAATGCAGAATTTGAACTGGAATATACCAGAGGGATAAACCTCAAGTAGAATCTAGATGTACTGTAACAAGATTTAGCTTCTGAGAGATAAAAAACAAAATAAAACAAAACAACCAAGATCTACATCTCTCAGTGTATTAAAAATTTGAGTCATGGAATTTCATTTGCGCCAACGGTTCTTGTTTTACAAATTCCTTGGCATGCTTCTGTAACAAAGCAATTGCTTTGTTCTGTGTTTCAGGGAAATTCCTGCAGGGCACGCCCAGAAAATGGTGTGTTTCAAAAGATATGCCGTCTCCCTGGGCTGGTGAACCCCTGTGCCTCTGACTTTCTCCTTTTTGGGTCAGTAGCTCACTGTTGTTATCTGGATGCCGCCTGATGCCTGCCTGTCTTAAACCCCAGAAGAGAGCCGTCTGTTGAGCTGTGGAATGTTCTCAGCCATGAGTCATGCATCGTTATTCTAGCCAGGGCATGCTGTTGCTTGTAGAATTTTTTTATAGGTGGGAGTCCAGCTTAAGTTCTGAATTAGAGTCTCTCATCTGCCTGTGGCAAATTACAGCTTATGCTAGTGGAGATTCCTTCCTGGGTGAGACTTGAAATATTTGGGATATTATTTGTTCAGTCATCCCACTATCCCTTTTAAACAACTCTTTCTCTATTACCATTCAGTCTTCAGATGCAGAAATGTGTGTGTGTGTGTGTGTTTATTTCTTTGTTTTGGATTGTCTTATTCCAAAAGCATTTTCCACTTTCTCATTAGGAATTTTCTCTTTGTCCAGGAGGAGAAAAAACTTGTGGAAAACACACTTTTTAAAAAAGGGCTGCTTAATTATGCTTTGAAGGTTGTATTCTGGCATAATATGTTTGTAATTTAAAAATTTTAAAGAGGGAATAGTTTTGAATTTAACCCAGTATCAGTGATACCTGCCAAGGAATAATTCCATTTAATGGCTTCAATTTACATAAAAGCTTTAGCTTCAAGGGAAAAATAGCTAAAGGTAGTGGGGGTGGTGTAAGAGACAAATGCATTGTAGGAGACGAATGAGTTATGTGGGTTCGTGCTACGGGTGTGAGCAGTTAACATCTTTCCTTCTAGCTCTGCATGGATCAGAAGGACCTCTATTTCTTGATTTGGGAGACAGAGAATATTGTAACAGTGACATGTAGGGAGGGCTGAGCATGCTGACTGGATGGGAAAGTCCTAGACATTAGGAGTTTCTTTTTCTAGAGTAATTAAAGTCCACCGCAGAAGAAAAACTTAAAAAAATTTTAACATGTGGTGAGGCTAAAAGTTCTGGAGGTTTTAGCCACAAGAGAGTGGGGGGGAGCTATACTCCATCCTGGAGACAGGAGTGGAGTTAAAACAAGTAGCTACTGGGCTTCCCTGGTGGCACAGTGGTTGAGAGTCCGCCTGCCGATGCAGGGGACACGGGTTTGTGCCCCGGTCCGGGAAGATCCCACATGCCGTGGAGTGGCTGGGCCCGTGAGCCATGGCCGCTGAGCCTGCGCGTCCGGAGCCTGTGCTCCGCAACGGGAGAGGCCACAACAGTGAGAGGCCCACGTACCGCAAAAAAAAAAAAAAAACCAAGTAGCTACTGATGAAAGTCCTTCAAATCTGCTCCATCACCCTTTCGGTTGAACCCAGCCTTCTTTAAATGGCATATGAAGCTTTTATGACTTGGCCCCTGATTGTATTTCAAGGCTTATTTTTTGCCATCCTTGCCCATCTCTTTCTCTAACCTCTCACACTGTCTTCCTCCCCACCATCCCCACCTCTGTGCTCCCACCACATCATGGTGCTTGTTTTAAGAGTGGCTTGAACATACATCGTTTTCTCAAACCCAGGACCTAATTTGAGCCTTATCTTCTACAGCTGCTATGCATGGCCAACTCTGCCTCAGCCTCCAAGTCTGAGATATCATTTTTCTCTCAGAATCCTTCCTTACCTTTGTAGATGCTCCTATGATCTCCTGATTCTCTCCTTCTATAGCACTTATAACATTGTATTGAAATACTTGTTTAATCATCTGTTTCCCAAGAGTGTGACAGTATTGAAAGTTCTATGAGGGCCAGGGGCAGCGTCTGCCAACTTGGTATTGTATTTCCTATGTCTGGCACATAGCAGGTGCTTGGGTAATATTTGTTTTTTCTTTTTTTTGTCTTTGGTGGCAGTGGTGGGATACTAACTCATTATCAGTTGTTGAACTGGATGAAACAGAGAAAGAGGCTGAGTTGTACAGAAGCATTGGTATTTCTTCAACACCTGCTCTAACTCTGTATTCTCTTCAAACAGAGTTTTATCAGAATATTAGGCAGTGTTTATCCTTAGCTTTTAAAGTAAAATATACTGTTGTGAAAGAAAGAATATAATTAAATAAAAAACATTATTCTCTATGTTTCAATTATAAATTCCTTGGAATAAACTAACAGATCTAATATAAACCCAAATTTGATTCCTGCTCACATTGGGAAGCTTGCCTGCAAGGAACAAGTACCACGTGGAAATAAATTACCTTGCTGCTTTTTTTCAAGGTCCTATGTTAGTTTGGCGATGAAACACACCTCTGTTTTCTTATCTGCAAAATGAGGATATTACGACTTACTAAATATGGTTGTTGGAAGAATAAAATGAGGTCACGATTATGAAGGACTAGCCGTGACACCTGGCACGTAGTCAACACGGAATAAATAGTGACTTCTATGTTGATGGCCATGACTAGCTCTAAGGGACTGGTTGATCCCTTCCAGTAGGTGATGTTTCTAGAGACTAGCATGAGCTCACATGCTCTGACTTCCTGACTGTGCCTCTGAAATAGTCCTCTATGTACATGCCTGTGTGCATGCATATGTGTGTGCATGTGTGTACGTGTGTGTTTGTGTGTATAATGCTCATGCAAGTGCTCTCACTGCCTGGTCTATATATCATGGAGTTTTTGAATTTTCCAAAAACTTTTCCCTGTAATCTGCATTTTCATCAACTTACTATTGACTTTACCATGTAGTTCAAAGCATCACTTAGGTGTTACCGACACCTTTGAGCATATCCGTTCAGAGCTGTGCTTGGAGGATTGACAGTTTTGAGGGTGTGCGCATAATGATATAAAGTTCTAAATAATAAATTAAAAGATAGTTTAGAGCTCTTGTTACAGGCATCTATGTTAACTTCCCATTATAAATTAAAATATCCATCTTGACACAAATTTAATTTTTCCAAAATACTGTTCGAAAAGGCAGTGTACCTTTTGCATAATCGGAATGGCAACACTGAAAATATTTTACTTTACTGGAATGTCATTTATGTTCCAGAATAAATTTTCTTTATGGACAGGAGAGGTTGGTTTCTTATATGTAATGGGGAAAACAATATACAGATAACATATACAGAGATCACACACAGATTTCCTTTCCTTTCCCTTTCATAATTATTTTTAAAAATATTTAGTAATGAGTCCCTTTGGTTTTCTTCTCACATTTTACAGAAGTCATTGTAGAAGCAAAGGTGTGATCAGTTAACAACTATTGAATTCTGAAAAAAATAACAACAAAGCTTCGGTCTTAAGTCATCCACAGAAATCAGAGCAATTTCCATCACAACCCTGAGGATTTAGGCAGCTTATTTGTACAATTCATTTTCCTCCCCACTGGCTACCTGTTTCATAAATAATTCTGATAGTATGGTTGCATGTATTAGTATTTCACTAATTTTTCTAGTGAAAAACTTTTCAAGGCAAGTGGCATCAGGCATTTAATGATGTAGGTGTCTTTGAAGACGGACTTCAGTACAGACTAAGAGAATTTTGGTTTACACTGGCTATGCCATTTTCTAGGCATCATTTACTGTAACTGGGTAGCAAAAGAAATGGCAGTGTTTCCTCAAAATAAGAATATTTGCAAGGCCTGTCACAGAAGTGGAAAGATTTCTCTTCCTTCCTGGTTTCCTTTTAACTATCTCTATTAAACAAAGGAATTGCCAGAACCCTTTAGATGCTTCCTCTCTCTTTATGAAAAAAACTTTTAATTGAACTTACTGACCTTCTTTCCTTTTCCATTCAAAGATCACCTCTACCCCCTTGGAGGGATGTCAGGGGAAAGATTTCTGCCTTCAAGGAGCCTTAGAGAATTATATTCATCTGTCTCCATGTATTGTATACTCTCCTTTGAGCACATTAAAAAGCCATAAGATGCAAAACAAAATATATGTACTTTACTTTCCCAGATAGGTTCTTTGAAGGCATGATGGGTAAGTTCAGGGTTGTACAGCAGGGGAGGCTGGATTTAACTAAATTTCCAAGCAATTCTAAGATTCTGTGATGCTGTCACTTGTACCATGTAAGATATTGCTCTGAACATCACTTCTATGGGCTGACTGCCAAATACCTTCCAATGTTTATTTCTGCTTCTGTCCCATACTCAAGCAGTTTTTCATACTCTAATGCCTTCTTCCTCAAAGATGGAAAGGCCTGGAGGGCACAGGGAGTTTGGCATTTTGGAGCAAACAAAAATGGTTTGCTCTGGTCTGGGTTTCAGATTGGTAAGTGGGGAGATGTGGGTGAGAAGAGGCTGGAAGTCATGGAGAGTCATTTCAACCTTTCAACTGAGTTTGAATTTGATCCTAAGGACAAGTAGGAGCCATTGAGCATTTTATGAGCTAGTGATATGGTAAGATTTTAATTTTAAAACATTACAGCTACATCTGGGTAGTGTGAATATATGTGTTCATTTTATCAGTCTTTGTACTTTTGTATATTTTCAAAAGTCTAACTCAGATGAAATAAATAAAGCCCACTTTGGCTATAGTGTAGAGAAGGTATTCAAAGAGGTGCAGTGCCTATATCAGTTGGAAATTTGTGATAGTGATACTGACAGGAGACAATGGTATGTGTTATCTGTGACAGTGCCTCAGTAGGAATGAAGATACACAGATTGAGACATATGTAGGAGGTAGAATCGGGACTGGATGTGGAGGGGAGTGAAGAAAACAGGTGTCATTAGTTAGTGCTTATGGAAGTGTCAACTGGGTGAGTGATGGTTCATAGGG
>NW_006783353.1:223535-227954 GCF_000442215.2 Lipotes vexillifer
TGGTTCATAGGGAAAGACAGGTGGAAGACAACTATGTCCACTTGGAACCGTTTGAAGTGTCTGGAGTCATCTTAGTAGAGATACCTTAAAAGCCGTTCGAGTTTTGCATCTGGAACTCAGGAGAAAGTCTAGACCACAGATATCGATTTGGGATTTAATAATAATAGCTACATTTTTGAGAGCTTACTCTGTCCTAGGCTCTTTACCAACATTTCCATATTTTATATTAACAACAACGTAATAAGCAGAACTAGTATTAATTCCTTTTTACTGAGAAAACGGAGAGAGAGAGGTTAACAGCTATGCCCATGATCACACAAATGGGATAAGAATGTCTGGAATCAATATGCTTTAATCCAAAGCTCCTAAGCTTATTGGAGAGGAGAGAGTAAGGGCAATGAGTATGGACTCTGCTTTCAACAAGCTGAGGCGTGATGTGGAATAGAGAGAGAGAGAGAGAGAGAGAGAGAAGTGAAAGGGTCAGCGCATGGGGAAGAGTGGGTTTTGTACGCTTGTTTGCTTTCAAGATGGGATAACCTGAAGTATATTTAAATCCTGATGGAGAAGAAACTGGTAGAAAGAGAGAGATTGAAGATCTGGAGAGAGAGGGTTGCTCTTCAGGGCAGGTGTCCTGAGAAGGCAGTAGGGTAGGGTGGGATCCAGAGTATTCTACCATCACTGTCACTTCTGGCACAGGCAGGGATCCCAGGCAGGGGAGTTTGGAAGTAGCTGGTTGAGGGATTCCTTGCCTGATGGCTTCTATTTTCTCTGAGAAGGAGGAGGTGAGGGACTTTCCTGAGTAAAGAAGGTGGGGATTAGGTAGAACTTTGAACATTATGACATTTGTTAGTGTGGAGAATGGGAGAGAGTGCTCACCAAAGAAATGTAAAAAGGCTGCAAGCAGCACTGAAGGCCCGGTGGAATCTGGAGGTTGTGAATTTGTAGTGAAACTGTGTGGGGCAGAGAAGAAGAGAGAAAGGGATTGTCCTTGCTGGTGCTTAGGAAGTATTTGTTGAATTATACAAACTGAATAGAGAGACAGATAGCTGATGTCAAATTTACATTGACCTTGTGTCTTCCCTGATATTTATTGAAAAATTTAATCTGTCACATCAGTTAGTCCTTTTCTCATAAAAGGAAAGAAAACAAATTCAGGTATGTGGATTTTGTGGAAGAGTAGATGTCAGGCAAATAGGCTAATAAGCTTATGTTCTGTATTGTTTTTCTCTGTTCCTTCAATTCTGTACATCTTTCAAAACTGGGGGAAGGAGATAAAAAGTGAGAGGAGGGAGGGGAAAGTGGGAGGCAGGAGGAGGAGGAGATGGGGACAGGGTTAGGGAGAGAGGGGACCTTGATGTGGCTTTGGAGCCTTGGTACGCCAGTAGTATTGAGAATCCCAATGTTCCCTGAGCTCACTGCCATTTTTTTTTTTTTTTTTCCGGTACGCCGGCCTCTCACTGTTGTGGCCTCTCCCGCTGCGGAGCACAGGCTCCGGACACGCAGGCTCAGCGGCCATGGCTCACGGGCCCAGCCACTCCGCAGCATGTGGGATCTTCCTGGACCGGGGCACGAACCCGTGTCCCCTGCATCGGCAGGCGGACTCTCAACCACTGCACCACCAGGGAAGCCCCACTAGCATTTTTTTAAATCTGGATTTTCATTTTGTGGAAATCCTCATGGGTCCTAGCCAGTTCACACGGTGACTTTGTAGTTCACGGTGGTGACTGACAGCTTCGCAAACCAGGGTTGATGTCTGATAGACAACTGCATCTCTCTGCTAAGTGCTGGATCTGAACTTGTGTGGAGCTTTGCAAACCCCAGCGTGGGGACTCCTCTCAGGCTCCTCAATCTTGGCCTGATTCTCTTTCTTCCTGCTCTTATCTAAGTTTTGGGTGGCATTTCCTGCATCATTTTCTTGACAGAAAACACTGGAGCACAGTTGAAAAGCCAGGCTCAGTCAGTGGCCTTGATTTGAATGAACTGTGCTTTGCAGTCAGGGCCAGATTGCCTTGAGGGTGGCCACCTCGAACATTCCTTCCATCGGGATCTGTCTGCTCCTCTTCCAGGGAAAAGAGTCACTTTGGTGGCTGTGGAGACGTTACTTTTGGAGCTTTTGTCTAACGCCTAGTGGGACATATCACCACTCACATTTGGCCTTAAATTATGGGCTCTTTAACTAAGTTGGAGAGGAGCTAAAAGGTGAGCAAAAATTTTAGACTAAACTGACGTAGTTCTTGGTGAATTCTTATGAATTAAGGCTAATGTCGTGAGTTGAAATTCTGGGACATCAAGCCAGGTTTCAGGATACGAACCTTTTCCCTCTTTGACAGTCGCAAGCAAATACCCATTTTATTCATTCATCAAATAGTTATTGGGTGCCCACTACGTTCCAGGCACTATTGTAAAGGGACTTTCATCTTTCATGCTTTTACTGGCAAATGTTTTTGCCTGTGATTAAGACCAAGTATTTGGGGGGAGGAATTAAAGTCTTGTTTATTGAGCATCTCCCATAGTCTTTACTATATCATCTCTAAGCTGACCAAGAACACATTGAGGTGAAAGTATTATGCCCATTTTACAGATCTGGAAACTGAAGCTTAGACATGTGAAGTAACTTGCTGGCAAATGGCAGGGCTGGATTTGAACCCTTGTCTGTATTCAAAGCTAGTTTCTACTAGTTGAGCTGCTGGAGGAGAAAAGCAGAAATAAAGTGAAAACGTCAATTTTTAAGAACTAAGATTATTTCCTAGTACAGTTGTATTTTGGTCTTGGAAGCAGCCATTTCCTCCTTTATCCTAGATGAAGGTCACTCTGAGGGCTATTTTCTTAGCCATGAGACTGCATGTGAGGTCACAGAATAGCTAGAACATTATTTAGTTAGGAGGATACATGTGAGGACCTCACGTACATAGTAGGGCCAGCTGGAGAGCTCTTTACTAACTTGAAAACCTATGCAGATTGTGAATCTTCATTCATTCTGTACTCACTCTCCCATCCTCTTGACACTGGTAATACTAGTTGATGTTAAACAAGATGACAGCAGGAAGAAGGAGGGATTGTCTTGGTCAAATGCTTCTGGGGTCACTTTGCCTACGTCATCCATTGAATCCTCATGAATGCTCTGCAAAGTGAAGAACCTGACGGGGAGGGAGATGTGGGAACTAGCCACAGGAGGAGAAAATTCAAGGTTTGAACTCAGGTGTGCCTGGCTCCAAAGTCTTTGCTTTCACCACTTTTTAAAGAATAGAACAGGGATGTAAAGAATTGTTTGGGTTAGATGTCACTGGAGGCAGACCCTCCAGGGCTCTGCTGTTTTCTGTTTAATATCAAAGGGGTGCTTATTTGAACTTCAGAAGCTGAGGATAGCTTCACACAACCTATGTGAATTTCCTTATTGCATGTTTCAAGGCTCTGTAGGTCTTTCGCTGACATCCTGGCAGTGTTATAAGGTGGAAGCAACTGCATTTGGAGTCGGGAGGTTCTCTTGGAGCCCAGGGTCTCCTGAGGATCTGTGCATCTTCGGGCAAGACCCTCGATTTCTTTTGGGCAAAGTCCATAAACTCTTATTTTCTTTGCATTTTAAGTGGAAACAAGGATATATACTGTTTTCATTCGCTAGTTTAATCATTCATTCATTCACTTGTTCACATGCTGGGCACTGTCCCAGCTTAGGGAATTCTGGGAGTGAACAAGACATTCCTTTTCTTAAGGAGCTTACCTTCTAGTGGGGAGACTGACCATAAACAACATGCTAATAAATGAATAAGATTGTTTGGATCATTTGAAGTTCCATAGAGGGGAAAAAAACCCCAAACCACTGTCATAGATAGAGAGGGATGGCATGGGGTGGGGGAGGAGAACATTCTAGATTGGGTGGCCAGGAAGGCTCCCTGAGGAGATTACATATGAACTGTGATCATAATAGGGGAATAAACCAGTGGAGGGCATTGCACCCAGGGAAAGAAGAGAACAAAGGAAAGAGAACACGTGCTTGGAGTGTTTGAGGAGCAGAAGGAAGACCTTGCATCAACGAGGTCGGGGCCCAGTGATGTAATATGTGTGAAAATACTTCGTGTATTTTAACTAATGATACAAAGACTGCCTATTATTTTTAATTCCCTTACTCCTACTCACCTTTACTTTCTTCCTTCCTCCCTCCCTTTATTCTTCCCTCCCTCCCTCCCTTCCTGTGTGTCTCTTATCCCAGTATGTCCCAAACTCTGATTTAAAGAAGTAGTTTTATTTTTTTATCTCCTGTCTGTCGTGCACTGATCCTTAGGTAGAAGGTCCCAGCACTGTCAAATAACTGCAGAGCTTTCTAAACGCTGACCTTGACGTGTGTGGGCTTGCCGAGTTCATGAACCATACCTTGAAGAGCACTTTTCTATACAACAGGGTCTTTTTTTTTTTTTTTTTTAC
>NW_006783353.1:228027-232169 GCF_000442215.2 Lipotes vexillifer
ACATCTTTATTGGAGTATAATTGCTTTACAATGGTGTGTTAGTTTCTGCTTTATAACAAAGTGAATCAGTTATACATATACATATGTTCCCATATCTCTTCCCTCTTGCGTCTCCCTCCCTCCCACCCTCCCTATCCCACCCCTCCAGGCGGTCACAAAGTACTGAGCTGATCTCCCTGTGCTATGCGGCTGCTTCCCACTAGCTATCTACCTTACGTTTGGTAGTGTATATATGTCCATGTCTCTCTCTCGCTTTGTCACAGCTTACCCTTCCCCCTCCCCATATCCTCAAGTCCGTTCTCTAGTAGGTCTGTGCAACAGGGTCTTTTCTACATAACAGGGGGTCCTGCATTCACAGGCTTGGTTGTTGGGGGTCACCAGTTTGTCATTTCACAGACTCTAATGGCCAGTGTCAATGTGTCATTGGTGCTGAAGAGCACAGGGGAGGGAGCATGGTGCAGGGCTAAGTTGGGCTCAGGGAAGACCTCCTGGGGAAGGGGTGACTTTAGGATGGAGTGAGTTTGAAGTTTGAACAGGAATTTGCCATGTAGACAAGGCACAGTGCAGAAGAAGGGGGTCTATAACTTTTTGCATCTGTTTAATTTTGCTATTTGTCAGTGTATCATACGAATAAGCAGCATTTTATTTCGATGGGGCCTGGGGTTCAAAAGTACACCCCAGGTACCCATGGAAGCAAATAATATTCTGCGATTCATTGTGTTCTCTGATTTCCACAGACCCTCTGAACTCTCAGAGACAGGGGCACGGAGGCTGGTGTAGAGTCACCCTTAGTTTTTCCTGATACTGTTGTAGAATCAAACAGCCCAATTAGCTCAGAGCCAGGGCAGCCCTGTGGGAGATTTTATATAGACTCTAGACAGGCAGGCATTTCCCACTAGGTCTCAATTCCTTTTACTGAGTTTGAAAAGCCAGGGGGAAGTGTCCAAAAGGACAGGATCCTTGCCAAGGTGAATTTCAAGCTGACTTGAAAAGGCTTGAGCAATAATGGCTCACTCTTAAATGGGGAATGGACAAGCTTATTAAAACTATCAAAGTGAGCCTGGGGGTATTGTGACAGTGGGGCTTGCTCTCCTGCACTGTGACTCTTACATGGTGGAGAGTAGAGGGCCTGCACCATCTGGGTATGGAATCAATAAATCGGAATATCACATTCCCAAGGGCAATCATGTTTGTCAAGGGCAACCCAGGTGTTTTTCTGATACCCCAAGCTGTGCAGAGAACTTTTAGCCACTTGGGAGGTCTCAGTTCTGCTAAAAAACAAAGACAAAAATCAGAGACTCTTAGCTTCCAACACCAGAAAACAACAGTCTTCTCATTTTGTCTTTATTTTTTAAACAGCTGAAAATCAAGGGGAAATTGTTTGGAAGACTTAACCAATGGAGTGTTCCTCTTGGCAGGGAAATGGAGTTGCTCTGGGCTCTCTTTTGAATAGCTACTTTCGTTTGGCAGACATAAACTCATTATCTTTTTCTTGGATACTTTTCTTGCCCTGTAATTAAAAAAAAATACTTGGAAATATAAAGATTTGAAAAGAGCCCAACAGCCAATGAAGGGGATTATATCTTATCTTTCAGTTTCAGGCTCCATGGGTACCACAGGTGTTTCTAGAGCTGGAACTGTTTCCAGCAGAGGGTCGCCACATTCATGACAATTTGAAGCAGAGTGGCTCAAAGCTTTGGACTTTGGAGTCATATAGACCCAGGGTTGAATTTTGACCCTGCCCCTTCCAAGCTGGCGTTAGGTCATCGCATCTCTCTGAATCTCTGTTCCTCATGTGTAAAATGGGTATTGATGGCACTTAGAGAGACCCTTGTTAAGCTTCAAAGGAGATACACCCGGGGGGGGCCCTCAGCACAGTGCTTGTACGCAGGATACTTTGAATTAATGCTAGATGCTAACATCATGCTATTCATTATTACTTTTTCAGCCAACTCACATCTGGGGGAACTGTTACTCAGTTTGTCCTCTGTGGACACCATTGCTGCTTGTCATAATCGGGTTACTTCTCTGCTATTGGTTGCCCCACCAATCAGACAACCAATGTATGGATTTTTTTTTTCATTTGTTTGATTTGATACAGCAATGAGCTTAGAGCACTGTTGTGCCAGCTGCTATGGTGGACACAGAAAATAGACTAAAAATTGCAGAAGGGAATTGATACTTATTGAAGATTCATGAAGGGCTTTACCTACTTCATCTCATTTAGTTATCACAACAGCCCTGAATGGTAGGTATCAATATAGGGCTGCCATGTCACAAATGAGGACAGAGGTCCCAAGAGGTTAAGTGACTTGCTTATGCTCACACAGCAAATAAGTAGAATGACTGGGATTCACACCCACATCTTTGCCCCGTGGGATAGTGCTTGTCTCCCTGCAGCAAACTACCCTTTGATGGGCTCATCAGGTGAGAGAAAATGCACATACTGTAAGGCAGGATCTAGACTAATAGGTTGCTACATCATCTGAGTTGGAAGGGCGATAGCAGAACATGCCAAGCAGTTTGCCTGCCTTGTCCATGTCCCCTTGCTTGAGACTGTACATCCACAGCCACTGCTGAGTGAGCAGTAGGAAACCTGCCTGGGCCAGTAGCCACAGTGCTCTAGACCAGTGGTGGACCCTTCACCCAACAGGAACAAGTTGATTCTCTCTACTGTTTTAGGACTTAGAGACTATATAGTTGGAGTTGGGTGTTTGAATTAGGAGATAGTGTAGAACCAGGGATGGTATACTAGTATCCTATGATTGTGTAATAAATTATTGCAAATTTAGCAGATTAAAACAGTACCCATTTATTAGCCTGCAGCTCTGGAGGTCAGAAGTCCAGGCCCCACGTGGCTGGGTTCTTACAAGGCTTACAGTCTAACAAGGCTGGAGTTGCATTGGTTGAGCTGTGTTCCTTTATGAGGTTCTGAAGGAGAATCTACTTCCAGGTCTTTTGGGCTGTTGACCAAATTCAGTTTTTTCAGTGATTGTAAAGTTTTTGTTTCCTTGCTGGCTGTTGACTGGGATCTCTTCTTGGTTCCTAAATGCTGCCTGCAATCCTTGCCCTGTGGCCCCCTCCATCTCCGAGGCCAGCACTGGAGAATCTCCCTCATGTTTAATCCCTTTCATGCTTCTGCTCTTTTTCTCAGGAGGAGCTCAGACACTTTTAAGGTTCACCTGATTACATCAGGCTCACCCAAATAGCCCTTTTTCCTTAAGGTCCACTGTGCCATTTAATGTCACCTAATCATGGGGGTGAAATCCATCACACTCATGATCCTGGAGATTATATGGTTATGTCCACCAAGGAGTGGGGACTCGTGGAGGCATCTTAGAATTTTGCCCAACAGAGATGGGGTTGCCATTTGGGGGGCCACATACAGACAGAATGAAGAAAACTGGAAGGTGGAAGGAGAGAGAGGGGATATGAAGCAGCACAGGCAGTACGTGAAGGTTCCCCAAGGCTGGGGAACCCTGGAGAGGGGCCCTGTGTTGAGAGAGATCAGCTGCCTTTTTTCCTGATGCAATTCCAGTTTTCAGTCAGGCCCTGATACAGTTCAGACTCCAGCCCTTGGGTTCCATGTGTGCCTGTGATGAATTCTCCTTTATGCTTGTCCTAACTTGAGTAGGTTTCTGTTTTCTGTTAACTGAGTGGATGTGAATCTCCATCCATAAACTCAGATGCAAACAGAATTTATTTTCTTTTGTCTATAAATCAGATTAATTTCTCTCTGGAGCCACTTTCCACTTAGCAACAGTCTCAGTCAATTCAGAGACACCCAGCTTACTTTGGTTTTGGGTATATGCTGTCTATGCCCACCCACACCCCTCAGGCTTTCCTGTAGCAGCGCACACCCACAGACTTTCATGCCGGCACCTCCATCTCTCTGCCTGTGCTCTGCCCTCCTGGCTGGGACTTCTCTCTGCCCTTCCCGCTCCTTCCTGGGCATGCTGCCTGGGAACATCCCTCAACCAGTGGATGCCTCAGCGGGTAGGGGCTGGTGTATAACTCTCTTTGCCCCCCTCATCTCTCCAGTGGGAAAATTCTGAAGGCCAGGCTTTCCATTTGTTTCCAGAGTCAGATACAGAAAGCAGTAATCCTTCCCTCCCCTGAGTCGCTTGCCTCCTTTCCCTACT
>NW_006783353.1:232179-233588 GCF_000442215.2 Lipotes vexillifer
CCTACTGATAGGCCCAAGGATTAGCTCTCAAGTAAAATGCTTGCACCCATAGTACCTGCTTCCAGAGGAATGCACCCTAAGACACATACAGCCAAGTCTTTGCAGGGGCAGGGGATTGGGGGTGGTCTTTGATGTCCTCTGGCCACAGAAGTACAGTTGAGATGTCCATCAGCCTGTCATTCCCTCAGTGAACAGATTGTCTCACAGTTTAGATTCCCTTGCTTCTATCTGACCTTCTCCTTGCTACTTCTGGCTGCCCATGTCTCTGTCTTCCTGGCTGCATTGCACAGCTGGATCAGTGGGGTCCTGGCAGGAGACAGATGTTACACTCAAACTGGATATTTTGAGAAGAGTTTATAAGGTATGAGAAGAATGTAAGAAAACTGTAAGAGATGGTGCAGGGGAATAGCCTACTCCAGGCTAGGGGTATGGGGAGCATTGCCTCCCTAGGGCTGAAGGGGCCAGGGAAGGAGCCCTCCCAGGAACCTGAAAAGACACAGTTGTATGGAGAGAGCTCCCCAACAGGAGCTGTGGACTTTGGTCATCACATGCAGCCAGATCGGTTGCTGAGGGAGTATATATTCAAGCGTCACTCTCCCTCCGATCAGTTTACTGCCCGTATGCCCCACTAGGGACCCCAACTGAAGGCTGCAGGGCACAGGGACCAACTGATATTGTCCACACACATCAGCCATCTGGGTAGAGAGGAGGGTGGAGAGAGCTCAGCGTAGATCTAAAGGGGCAAATGGAGGACATGCAGCATATGGCCATGTTTTCTCTGCTTCTCAAGGGCTCTATCTAGGAAATGGCCACAGGGCACAAACCCCAAGTTCACTCAGCTCTGTAGAGGCATTATGGGTATGTATGTATCTGTGTGCACATATGTTTGTGTGCATGGATGTGTGGCTTGGTAACTGCACTCGTTTCTTATGGCTGCTGTAACAAATCATGACAAATTCAGTGGCTTATGGCAACAGTTTATTCTCTTACAGCTCTGGAGGTCAGAAGTATGAACAGAGTCAGTTCCACTAGGCTAAAGTAAAGGAATCAGTAGGACTGGTTCCTTTTGGAGACTCCAAAGGAGAACATTTCCTTATCTTTTCCATCTTCTAGAAGCCACCTGTCCCCCTTGGCTCCTGGCCTCTTCCTTCAAACTGCATCACTCCAATCTCTGCTTCCGTCATCATGTTGCCTTCTCCTCTCTGTAGTCAAATCTCCCTCTGTCTCCATCTTCTAAGGACCACTGTGATTACATGTTAACCCTACTAGGCTAATTCAGGATAGTCTCCCCATCTCAAGGTACTTAATCACATCTGCAAAGCTCCTTTTGCCATAGAAGGTAACATATTCACAGGTTGCAGGGATTAGGATCTGGACATCTTTATTCAATTCACCAGAGCAGGAATGGA
>NW_006783353.1:233598-237539 GCF_000442215.2 Lipotes vexillifer
GCTTTTTACATTTTAATTTAATTTAATTTAATTTTTAATTTTTATTTTAATTTTTTAACATCTTTATTGGAGTATAATTGCTTTACAATTGTGTGTTAGTTTCTGCTTTATAATAAAGTGAATCAACTATACATATACATATGTCCCCATATCTCCTCCCTCTTGCGTCTCCCTCCCACCCTCCCTATCCCACCCCTCTAGGTGGTCACAAAGCACCGAGCTGATCTCCCTGTGCTATGCGGCTACTTCCCACTAGCTATCTGTTTTACGTTTGGTAGTGTACGTATGTCCATGCCACTCTCTCACTTCGTCCCAGCTTACCCTTCTTAATTTTATTTTTATTGAAGTATAGTTGATTTACAACGTTTCAGGTATACAGAGAAGTGATTCAGTTATACATATATATACATATATATTACACATATATATATTCTTCTTCAGATTCTTTTCTCTTATAGGTTATTACAAGATATTGAATCTATATTCCCTGTGCTATACAGTAGGTCCTTGTTGGTTATCTATTTTATATATAGTAGTGTGTATATGTTAATCCCAAACTCCTAATTTATCCCTCCCCCTCACCTTTTCCCTAGTTTGTTTTCAATGTCCGTGAGTCTATTTCTGTTTTGCAAATAAGTTCATTTGTATCATGTTTTTAGAGTCCCCGTATAAGTGATATCATACGGTATTTGTCTTTCTATTTCTGACTTACTTAACTTGGTATGATAATCTCTAGGTCGATCCATGTTGCTGCAAATGGCATTATTTCATTCTTTTTTATGGCTGAGTAATATTCCATTTTATATATGTACCACATCTTCTTTATCCATTCATCTGTTGAAGGGCATTTGGATTGCTTCCATATCTTGGCTCTTGTAAATAGTGCTGCTGTGCTGCTGTGAGTGTTGGGGTGCATGTATCTTTTCAAGGAATGGACTCTTGAGTCAATGGCTTAAGTTCACATCTCAACCCTGACATTTATAAGAGTCAAGACCTCAGACAAATTACTTAGTCTCTCTGAGTCTCAGTTTCACCATCTGTTAAATGGGGACAGCAATAATATATACAGTGCATCATTATTATAAGGATTAAATGAGGTAGCAAAGGAAAAGTGCTTATCCCACAGCACAGTCAGCATTCGGTAAATGTTGGTATTATTGTTTTTCTGATGCTATTTAGGGCCTGGGCTATGTATCTTTTGCTTTTGTCTGCCAGAATCCATTTTCCTTCTTCAGCTAATAGCACTTCAGTTTTTCTTAGGGAACTTCCTCCACCTCACTCTGTCCAAATGGTTTAGGTGGGGCTGAATTTACTCCTAGCCCCAGGGCTGGGTGTGGGACCCAGGCCTAAACTCACCAATATAGTTTCCTTGCCTTGGTCTCAGGATTGGTTCAGGATGAGCATGGGAGCCAAAGTGTCCCAAGCAGCGTGACTCCCTGACTTTTCCAGGAATGACCAGAAAAGGAATATTTTCATGGTGTTGCTCAGGGCAGAATGTGTGAAGCTGTAGCTACAGGCAGGTTTTTTTTTTCCTTTTAAAGTTTTACCACACTGTTAAAGCCAACCTGGAGGATGGGAAGTAGAATCAAGGTCGAGGAAGGAGAAAGAATCCTGAAATCTGGGATTAAGCCTCAAATCCAGTGGGTCCTAAAACCAGCACTTTTGTGGCCTTTCCAGTTATGTGAGCCAACACTGTCCGCTTCTTGCTTAAGCCAGTTTTAATTGGGTTTTCGGTCATTTTTAATCTGAAAGATTTCTAAATGGAGCCATGGAGCAGGGGCGGTGGGGATCCATTCTTTCTTTTGGAGAGAGAATAGAGATTTACTGGCCATTCCTCGGCCTGAGAAGACTCACAGGAACCCAGAAGCCCCAGCCATGTGTCTGAGGCTCTGAAATATTACTGGGGAACAGGGAGACGCCTGATCTTCTTCCCCGTTATTCACAGTGACGGCGATGACAATGATGGTAACTTATCAGATGGCTCCCGTATGCCACCCATGACGCTAAGTCATTTCTAATTCTTGCAACAGCCCTTCAAGGGAAGGATTAGACAAGGAAATCAATGAGAGTGCAGGGAGGTAAAGTAACATTTCCAAGGTCAAATCACGAATGATAGGTAGAAGTAAGAGCCACATCTGGGTCTTTCTGGATCCTTTCTCCTCCTCTGCAATAGCTCCCAGAGGCAGTCAGGGACAAGTGCTGTGATCAAGTATTAGATGATTCTGTGTGCTGTAAGCACACCCATGTGGCCCTCCTGGAGACTGGGATTCTCCTTCTCTTGGGCTGTGCTCTGCTTTTCAGAAGATGCAGTGACACCTGGACTTCAAGATCCTCCCCTCTTTGCCTGGGTTCATCCATCTTCCCTCCTTCCACATTTCCCCGTGTTTCACTTAAATCTCCTCATGTGTTGTGTTTGTACCCAGAGGATTTCCCTCAGTGTTCAAATCAGGCATTATATGCTGTTGGCACTCTTTCATCCACAGATTTATCATTCCTTTTAAAGGTATATGTCTAAGCTGAGACATGCAGTACAATAGAAAGCAATAGAAAGTAGTTACTGACTTTTGAGCCTTAGTATCCTAAGGCAGGTAATAATAGCAATAGACCAGTGAATAGTAAACATCAAACAAACACATCCACATGTATGTAAGGATGGAATATCTTGTTGTGATGATGAACCCAGGTATATCTGAATCTGAGCTTTACACCCACCACTTTGTAACTCTGGGAAGGTTACTTAATCGTCTACCTCTCAGGATACTCAACTAAAAATTGGAAATGATAATAATTCCTCATAGAGTCACTGTGGGGACTATAGTTATTATGTGGGAGGATTATAAGTGTTGAGTGGCAATTATAAATGTTAAGCACTTAGCCCAGTGCCTGACTCATAATGAGAACTCAATAATATTAACTATTTTTATGTAGTATATGTATATATAAAGGAAAGTAAAATAGTCATAATATACACACATGCTGTGTAATAAACACAAGGTGTGGAATCAGATTTGTAAAAGAATAATGGAGGCTGAAATATATATATTTGGTTATTGTAGTTAGGCCCTAGAGACCAGATAGCTCTTCAGAGAGGATGCTTTTCATGGGAAAAATGGAATCTTTTATCCATTTAGACCTTAGTCAGGGACCAAGAGCCACAGCTTTTGACATATGGTCTCTGATGTAGTCAGATATAGTCTGGATATAGAAACATCTCATTAGGCTGACTGGGACATATCACCAACTATCAGGGACACCAGTGGGACAACAGGTCACTCTTGAAGAGTGAGACCCACAAATGCTCCAGGAATCATCACTGATTTCCAGGTGCCCTCTCGTCTCAGCAGAGAGAACAAGGCAGGAAGTACTGTCAGGTATTAAGACAAATCTCACACGAGTCTCTCATCCACTCATTTACCAAATTTTATGTCTCTCCTCATTCTTTATGTGCTGTTGGCACAGGCCTGAGTCTCCTTTTCTGAGAGCTGCAACCAAAGTAGTGCACCCTTGAAGCCCCGCCCCGTCTCTATTGATCTGACCCTGTCTTTTGGCCATTATTGATTAAACAGTTGGACCTACTAATCCCTACTCCAGGATTTTGTAATTTGCAATGTGTAGTTACTAGTGAGCTTTCTGAACTGAGGACTTAGAAACTCAGGAGCTTGGGATAGCTGATGGGAGAGTGAGGAAAGCAAATCTGGAGAGAGGGGCTAGGCAGATGTAGAGAGACGTAGAAATGAGAGCGAGAGAGAGAGCGAGAGAGAGAGAGAGAGAGAGAGAGAGCGAGAGAGAGCGAGCGAGAGAGCGAGAGAGAGAGCGAGAGAGAGAGCGAGAGAGAGAGAGAGAGAGAGAGAGCGAGAGAGAGCGAGAGAGAGGAGAGAGAGCGAGAGAGAGGAGAGAGAGCGAGAGAGAGAGAGAGAGAGAGAGAGGAGAGAGAGCGAGAG
>NW_006783353.1:237637-247940 GCF_000442215.2 Lipotes vexillifer
CCCCCCCCCCCACCCCCTGGCTCTTGAATATTTTTGAGTCCTAATAAATGCCACCCCCTTTTTTTTGGTAATGCTAGCTTGAGACATGTCCTGTTATTTACTTTAAAAAGTGTACAAACAGATAACATCCAACTTTACCAATATCTCTTTATAATCTCTTTTAAAAATTAAATTTATGAATTTATTAAAGATTTCTGTTTAACGATACCATGTACAAAGTTAATAGACACCTATCATAATGGGAGAAAACATTTTCAATGTCTAAGCTGACAAGTGACAATTTCTAGAATATATAAAAAACTTTAAAAAATCGACAAGAAAAACCCAACATTCCAATAGAAAGACAGGCAAAAGATATGAGCAGGCAGTGTATAAAAGATGGAAACCCAAATGGCTAAGAAGCATATGAAGAATACTCAAACTTTTAATAATCAAGAAAGTAACAGTAAAACAATAATGAGTTATCATTTGACATCCATTAGGCTGGCAAAATATAGAAAATTTGGACAGGGGAGACAATTGGTGGTCGTGTAGACCGGTGCAGCCACTCTGGAGAGTTCTGGCATTCTTGGTGGTATGAAGTCTGCGTGTAGTCTGCTTCTGGGTGTATAGTTTAAAGAATTTCCACCTGGTCTGCAGGAGCCATGCAGAGGTCTTATCATCCCAGCATTGTTGGTGGTGGTGAGGAGTTGGAAGAAATTCCCCCACCTGGGGAATGCATAGACAAAATGTGGTTTTGTGTTCATGGATAGCAGAAATGGACTTGAGCTACACATAGTAATGAGGACATTAAAAAGTTAATGCTAATATCCAAAGTATATAAAGAACTCCTACAACTCAAGAGTAGAAAACCAAGCAATCTGATTAAAAAATAGGCAGGGGCTTCCCTGGTGGCGCAGTGGTTGAGAGTCCGCCTGCCGATGCAGGGATACGGGTTCGTGCCCCGGTCTGGGAGGATCCCACGTGCCGCGGAGCGGCTGGGCCCGTGGGCCATGGCCGCTGAGCCTGCGCGTCCGGAGTCTGTGCTCCGCAACGGGAGAGGCCACAGCAGTGAGAGGCCCGCATACAGCAAAAAAAAAACAAACAAACAAACAAAAAAAAAAAAATAGGCAGAAGATCTGAATAGACATTTTTCCAAGGAAGACTTACAAATGGCCAACAGGCACGTGAAAAGATGCTCAACCTTGCTAATCATCAGGGAAATTCAAATCAAAACAACAGTGAGATATCACCTCACACATGTCAGAATGGCTATCTTCCAAAAGACAAGATATTACAAGTGTGGGCGAGGATGTGGAGAAAAGGGAACTTTTGTGTACTATTAGTGGGAATGTAAATTGGTGCAACCACTATGGAGAACAGTATGGAGGTTCCTCAAAAAATTAAACCTAGAACTATCATATGATTCAGCAGTCCCACTTCTGGGTATTTATCTGAGGAAAACAAAAACACTAATTTGAAAAGATATATGCATCCCCATTCATTGTAGCATTATTTACAACAGCTATGATACGGAAGAAACCTAAGTGTCTAGCGACAGATGAATGGATAAAGAAATTGATACACACACACACATACATACATACATACTTACATACATACATACATACATACACACATGATGAAATACTATTCAGACATAAAAAAGAATGAAATCTTGCCCTTTGTGACATCATGAATGGACCTTGAGGGCATTATGCTAAATGAAATAAGTCAGGCAGAGAAAGACAAATACCATATGATCTCTCATATGTGTAATCTAAGAAAAATATATCAATAAAAGCAAAAAAACACAACCAAGCTCACAGATACAGAGAACAGAATGATGGTTATAAGGTGGGGGACAGGGGGTGGGGGGTAATGGGTGAACTGTTTTTTTTTTCGTTTAAATAAATAAAAAAAATTTAAAAGCTAGTTCTTAGTAGAAGTTGGAAGGAAACATAATGAGATTTGTAACATTATCTCTACATAATAAAAATACTGCAGAGCAAATAGCAGCATATATTTACAACATGTACCTTAAAAACAGGAAAATGGCTGCTGGCAGGGAGGGAAACAGGAAGGAGAAACGTCATAAGAAAAGTAAATAAAGAAATAAAACAAGAGAAGGGCCTTGTACAAACTGATCATAATGTTCCATGGACCAAGGGATATGACTGACTCCACCCTTTCCAGAGAGATCCACATTTTAAAAATGTGGGGTAATTCTAGTGGCCCTTACTTTACCTAACAGGCTTAGGCTGTGGGAGTAGAGAGGTAAGTGACTTAAGGACCCTCAGGCAGTATCCTCTTCGTGTTGTTTACACCCTGTTTTCTACCAGATGAGCGTGGGTGATTCAGATGCATTTGGAGGTTTTGTTATGTTCCCGTCTTCTTCTCCCATCCACTGTTTCCTGCCCTTGAATTGGAAGGATTTATTACAATCACAAGGTTCTATCTTCTCCTTTTCTCTGTTCAGTTCAATTCTGTTTAATTTAAGCCTGATTTCTCCTTCTCCAGATCATTTTGGATTCAACCTTGCTGCCAAAGCACTGCCAGATCACTTCTCCTTGGCTTACAAAATCAGGCTTGGCACAGTTGCAGCGTCTTCGTGTAGAGATGTTTAGCGTGACATTGTCTCTCGGCCGACTGTGGTGATGTCATAGGTGGCCTCAGAGTGCAAGACTGATGTGCCATGTAACATGAGGTCTGAAACAGCTATGAAAATCTGAATGTGTGCATTGGGCATAGGATATTCGCAGCAGTTTTGAATGCGGTTCTGTGTTTGGGGGCATGGCTGGTCCATGGGACTGTTCATAGTTCCCAAGCAGACTGGACAATTCCCTTGGCTGATTACACACTCAAAATTGTATTCTGTATAGTGCTTAAGTTGTTCTCTTCATAATTTTATTAAAGGAAAAGTCCCCTTAAATTATTTGGGGGCTGATTTGATCCATTCTCACTGACGGAAGTAGTAAGCAACTATATAAAAACATGTCCTTTCTGGATTGCCCAACTGAAATGCTTAAATATTTACCAAACGTTGATATCAGTTGCTCCTTTTCTATTAGTTTCTATTTACAAATAGTGACTTTAATGGTTGAATTTTACAGTCTTCCATGTAGTAAGAAAATTTTTCTGGTCTTGGTCAGTCGTCCTGTTGGATAAGATCCTGTCTTATTGAAAAAGTTTCAGAATTCTGAGTGAACAAGTTGTAGAGCCAATAAAGGTGGCAGGACACACACACACACACACACACACACACACACACACACACTTTCACTCTGTCTTTCTCTACTAGAGAGAGTGAGAGAGAGACAGAGAGAGACAGCGAGAGAGGAAATCAAGGTCAATGTAGTCTGAGAAGCACTTCATCTGTGGTCAGGGAAATATTTTTCTCATTTTCCCTGAGGAATAATGATGACTCTGATGCTCTCTGTGGTAACTGAAGATTTGGATTCATTCTTGGCCAGTGTGATGAGGGATGTGGAGGTGGAGAATTGACCTTGCTTTTACTTCAATCAATATTTTCTCCATTCCTTGTGGGCACCAGCCTCCCTGGGCCTGATTGCTGAAGAAACTAAAGTTATAAATATGTGTAATGTTCTAATTCTATTTTTCTTGGGCAGGAGTGAAGTTGGAAAAGGAAACTAATTTCCTTAAAAAACAAAATGCATCATGCATTCTAAAACATGAGTGAACCTCAGAAACATGCTGAGTGAAAGAGCCAGATACAAAAGACCACATTATTATATGATTTTGTTTATATGAAATCTCCAATAAAGGCCATCAGTAGAGACAGAAAGTAGATTAGTGGCTGCCTAGAGCTGGGGATGGGAATCAGGAGTGACTGCAGATGAATAGATTGGGGTGACAGAAGTGTTCTATTATTGAATTCTGGTCCTGGTTGCATAACTCTGAATTTACTAAAAATTGTTGAATTTATACTTAAGACAGGTGAAGTTTATGGTAAATAAAGTATACCTCAATATATATTTGTTAATAAAGAAGGTGATTATGCTAAATGACATCATAAGTTACTGCTCTTTGGAACTGTGCAAGTTGACACTATAAACCAACTCTTCTCATTTTGTTTCCTACTCTAGAGGAAGTGGATTCCTAGTGTCAGGAGACAGTCACTTTCTGTTGGTCTATATAGACACTACCCCAAATGCCATTCAGCCACTGTCTGAGGACTGGAGGGACTGGACATCCTGTCCCTTGTCACTGCGCTGATCGCTCAGTGCAAAGTAATGTCCCCATGCCTGCCTCACTGCCCATCACTGGGCTATTCATCTTCTCAATGCATGGAAGATGATCTCTCTTGGACATTGGGATTATCACTTACCATCACAGTGGGAATGCAGTCCAGTGCGCATTTTAGAATCTTATGGGTTTTCAGGTGTCTGTGTCTCACCCAGAACATGAGCTCTTCCAGGATAAGAGACTGATGTAGTCATCCCTTTGTTCTCAGCGCTTGACACATTGTGGATGCTCAATCATTTTTTACTGGTCTGAGATGACTTTGTTTGCCCAAGAGTTGCTGCTGACCCTGTGGAAGGGGATGGTTAGGTTGACTTTCATTAGCGGGTGTAGGAGAGCACCAAGTCATAGGTAGACTCATTTTCGTTGTGTCAGTTTTCTTTTTCCACAAAAATGTTGGCTAAAAAAACACGCCAACTCAGTGGCTAAAAACAGCAGTCAGTCTTCTCACTCACACATCTGTGTGTTGGTTGGGGATTGGCTGATCTAGGCCTTGCTCATGGGAGCTTGGCTTGAAGCCATGGGTTGGGTCCAGGTGTTTTCTACTTTTCTTTTGCCCTTCTTGGACCAGTGAGCTACCTGACACATGTTCTTCTCATGGCTGCACAGTATGAGCAAGAGTGGAAAGATGTGATGCCTCCTAAGGTATATGCCTGGAGCCACCCACCCACACCCAACTGGCCAAAATAAGTTGCATGGCTGAGTCTAACACTAGTGCCTGGGAAATGGACTCTGCCTTTATTCAAGAAACTGCAGAATCAGTTGCAGAAATACAATATGGTTATTTGTAAATGCTTTCACCAATAAAGCCAGGTTGGAATAATGGACCATAGTAATTGTGTAAGAATGTGTGTGGAATGCTCTATGTGCCCTGTGATTTCCTGTCAGACGAAATCTGTAACTCCCAGTCATGAAAATCGCTGCCTTTTCATTTCAGCTGAATTTGCTGGCCCATCCCTTCCACAGGCACAAGTGGTCAAGAATACCTGGTCAACAGGTAACTAGTTCTGCTAATGCAAGGCCATCACAGAGCTCTCAGTGGCTTACAAAGGAGGACTTGAGTGAAAGCAACACACACTCAGGGCATCATTTCAATTTCAGAAACCTTGCTTTCACCTGATGAGGACACTGGAGTCTGAAAGGGACACACTAAAGGGAAAGGAAGATTGTCCCAGTGCCTGTGGAGGCTGCAGAGTTGCTTTACCTGACAGATTGATGGCGAGTTTTCTGAAGGGCTTCCATTTCCTGAGGACGCCAACAGAGGACGATCATTTACATGAAATGTTTTGACCAGCGTGTTTGCAGGCAGTGCCTATTACTTTGTCTTTCAGCAGCTTTCCTTCCAGGCAGTAAAAGAAGCCTTGGGGGAGAGTTACCCACCAACCAACCACAGAAGCAACTTTGAAAGCCTGAGACAAGGTTGCATCAGTATATAATCACTCCTAGTAAGTGCATCACACAGGCCCTGCTGGGTGCAGAGGCCCTCCATCTTGACGTCTTTTCCTTTCTTTCTATGCCAGTTTTGGAAAATAAGTGTTATGTGTCTGCTTCTTTTTTTGTTCATCTGGACAATTTTTATTTGTTTTTTATTTTTTAACATCTTTATTGGAGTATAATTGCTTTACAATGGTGTGTTAGTTTCTGCTTTATAACAAAGTGAATCAGTTATACATATGTTCCCATATCTCTTCCCTATTGCATCTCCCTCCCTCCCACTCTCCCTATCCCACCCCTCTAGGTGGTCACAGACCACCTAGTTGATCTCCCTGTGCTATGCAGCTGCTTCCCACTAGCTAGCTATTTTACGTTTGGTAGTGTATATATGTCCATGCCACTCCCTCACTTTAACCCAGCTTACCCTTCCCCCTCCCTATATCCTCAAGTCCATGCTCTAGTAGGTCTGTGTCTTTATTCCCGTCTTACCACTAGGTTCTTCATGACCTTTTCTTTTTTTCTATTTTTTTCTTAGATTCCATATATATGTGTTAGCATATGGTATTTGTTTTTCTCTTTCTGAGTTACTTCACTCTGTATGACAGACTCTAGGCCCATCCACCTCACTACAATTAACTCAGTTTTGTTTCTTTTTATGGCTGAGTAATATTCCATTGTATATATGTGCCACATCTTTATCCATTCATCTGTTGATGGACACTTAGGTTGCTTCCATGTCCTGGCTATTGTAAATAGAGCTGCATTAAACATTTTGTTACATGACTCTTTTTGAATTATGGTTTTGTCAGGTATATGCCCAGTAGTGGGATTGCTGGGTCATATGGTAGTTCTATTTTTAGTTTTTTAAGGAACCTCCATACTGTTCCCCATAGTGGCTGTATCAATCTGCATTCCCACCAACAGTGCAAGAGTGTTCCCTTTTCTCCACACCCTCTCCAGCATTTATTGTTTCTAGATTTTTTGATGATGGCCATTCTGACTGGTGTGAGATGATATCTCATTGTAGTTTTGATTTGCATTTCCCTAATGATTAATGATGTTGAGCATTCTTTCATGTGTTTGTTGGCAGTCTGTATATCTTCTTTGGAGAAATGTCTATTTAGGTCTTCTGCCCATTTTTGGATTGGGTTGTTTATTTTTTTGTTATTGAGCTGCATGAGCTGCCTGTAAATTTTAGAGATTAATCCTTTGTCAGTTGATTCATTTGCAAATATTTTCTCCCATTCTGAGGGTTGTCTTTTGGTCTTGTTTATGGTTTCCTTTGCTGTGCAAAAGCTTTGAAGTTTCATTAGGTCCCATTTGTTTATTTTTGTTTTTATTTCCATTTCTCTAGGAGGTGGGTCAAAAAGGATCTTGCTGTGATTTATGTCATAGAGTGTTCTGCCTATGTTTTCCTCTAAGAGTTTGATAGTTTCTGGCCTTACATTTAGGTCTTTAATCCATTTTGAGCTTATTTTTGTGTATGGTGTTAGGGAGTGATCTAATCTCATACTTTTACATGTACCTGTCCAGTTTTCCCAGCACCACTTATTGAAGAGGCTGTCCTTTCTCCACTGTACATTCCTGCCTCCTTTATCAAAGATAAGGTGACCATATGTGCGTGGGTTTATCTCTGGGCTTTCTATCCTGTTCCATTGATCTATATTTCTGTTTTTGTGCCAGTACCATACTGTCTTGATTACTGTAACTTTGTAGTATAGTCCAAAGTCAGGGAGCCTGATTCCTCCAGCTCCATTTTTCTTTCTCAAGGTTGCTTTGACTATTCAGAGTATTTTGTGTTTCCATACAAATTGTGAAATTTTTTGTTCTAGTTCTGTGAAAAATGCCAGTGGTAGTTTGATAGGGATTGCATTGAATCTGTAGATTGCTTTGGGTAGTAGAGTCATTTTCACAATGTTGATTCTTCCAATCCAAGAACATGGTATATCTCTCCATCTATTTGTATCATCTTTAATTTCTTTCATCAGTGTCTTATAATTTTCTGCATACAGGTCTTTTGTCTTCTTCGGTAGGTTTATTCCTAGATATTTTATTCTTTTTGTTGCAGTGGTAAATGGGGTTGTTTCCTTAATTTCTCTTTCAGATTTTTCATCACTAGTGTATAAGAATGCCAGAGATTTCTGTGCATTAATTTTGTATCCTGCTACTTTACCAAATTCATTGATTAGCTCTAGTAGTTTTCTGGTAACATCTTTAGGATTCTCTATGTATAGTATCATGTTATCTGCAAACAGTGACAGCTTTACTTTTTCTTTTCCGATTTGGATTCCTTTTATTTCTTTTTCTTCTCTGATTGCTGTGGCTAAAACTTCCAAAACTATGTTGAATAAGAGTGGTGAGAGTAGGCAACCTTGTCTTTGGACAGCACTTTTAAAAAAATTAGTTTGTTCAACATTTATTAAGTGTTTACTGTGTAGTGGCAGCCGGCTGTGTTCTGACTAAGGTGACCACCCATGTTGTTGTGCTCAGAACTGAGGGGTGTCCCAGGATGTGGGTCTTTAAAACCGATGTGGGCAAACCAGACAAGTTGATCACCCCGGTTCAGAGGGACTGGTGCCCACCTCAGATAGTTTGCACTCTCGTGCAGCAAACATTCTAACCAGAAAGAACACCTGCCAACATTACACACGGACAAATAAGGCAAGGTGTGGTAGGTGCTGTGAAAGAAGGAAACAGGGGCTTGAGGTAGAAAATAACAGATGGAGACCTACTTGTGTGGTGACCAAGAAGAGGAGATATCCAAGCTTAGGTGCAAAGGAGAATTGGAGCCAGCTGGGTGAAGGGTGCTGGGCAGGGAGAGCATTCAGAATGAGGGAACATGATGAGCAAGGGTCCGGAGGTGACAGTGAGCTTGGTGTAGTTGAGGGGTTGAAAAAAGCACTGGGCTGGAGCAGGGAAAGTGGGGGAAAAGAAGCTCGGGGTGAGGTTGGAGAGGGTGGGACCTTGGGCTGTAGTTGGAATTGTGGATTTTTAAAAACTTTTATTGAAGTTTGAGATACATAGAGAAAAGTACATAAACCATAGTACAATTTTTATTAATTTTGCCACACGAAACATACCTGTGTAACCAACATTCAGATCAGGAAACAGAGCACAGCCATCAGCAAGAAGCACCCCCTTGTCTCCTTGACAGTCATTATGGCCTCACTCCTGCCAAGGGAAGCACTTACCAGACTACTAACTGCACTCATGAGTTTTGCCTGCTTTTGAATGTAGCGCAAACAAATCATACAGGAAGCACCCTTTTCTTGTCCTTTGTTCAGTATGATCTTGAAATTCAATCATATATTTCCTGTGATTGAAATCATTTTCATTGCTGTTGAATAATCTGTTATGTGACTAAACCAAAATTTATTTATTCATCTACCATTAATGGGCATTTGGTTAATTTCCACTTGGGGCATATTTATGAGTAGTGCTGCTGACAGCAGTCTTGTACCTGTCTTTAGGTGTATGCATGTATGTATACATAGATTTTGTGTGTGTGTGTGTGTGTGTGTGCACACACGTGTGTACCTAAGGGTAGGATTGATGGAGCATTGGGTTTGCATATGTTCAACTTTAATAGATACTTCCAAATAGTTTTCATGCCATTTTGTACCAAGTCACGCTCTCACCAGCAGTGTGTGAGCATTCCAGTTGCTCCATACCCCCTCCAATGCTCGGCGTTATTGCATCTGCCTTGTGCACTTCAGGTATCCTGATGCGTGTAGTGGTCTTGCACTGAGGCTTTGATTAGTCCCTGGTGAGCTGAGCCCCTTTTCATATGTATGTTGGCCATTTCGACGTTCTCTCTTGTCAAGGGTTTGTTCAAGTATTTGGCTCATTTTTCTATAGTTTCTGATTTTCTTATTGATTTGTCTCAGTTCTTGTACATTATAGATATGAGTCCTTTTTTGGGTATATGTTTTGTAAATACCTCTCTCACTCAGAGAGGGTTGCCTTTTCAATTCTCTTTGATGATTGGAAGTTATTAATTTCAACATAATTCAATTTATCTTATTTCCCTTCATGGCTAGTATTTTTTGTGTCCTGTTTAAGAAATCCTTGCAGATTCTGAGATAAGTGTTTGGAATTTTATTTGTGCAATTAAGATCCATTGATAGGTATGAGCAGGTAAGTTACAGGACCTGATTTATGTTTGTAGAAGGTCATGTATGTTGCTACCTAGAAATTAAGAGGAGTGGAGGAAAGTGAGTCCATGTAGGGTCAGCTGCATTAACCTGGGTAAGAGAGATGATGAATTGGCAGGCTACCTAGATGGCTTGGCTGGGGTGGTGTGGAGGAAAAGGGAGGAATCAAGAGTGAGCCTCAGATTGTGGTTTAGAACTGAGTAGGTAGTGATGCCATTTGTTGAGACAGGGGAACTGAAGGCACTGTGGATGATAGGGAAGGAATGGGTGTACTTTTTTTCTTTGAAAAAAGTGAGATATATGTTATATATGTTAAGCTTGAGATGTTTCTGAGGCATCCAAGTAGAAATGTCTGGAGGCATCTAGATACACTATTTTGGATCTCAGACTTGGTGGGGAGGAGTGTGTGTGTGTGTGTGTGTGTGTGTGTGTGTGTGTGTGTGTGTGTGTGTGTGTGTGTGTGTGTGTGTGTG
>NW_006783353.1:248018-289365 GCF_000442215.2 Lipotes vexillifer
GTGTGTGTGTGTGTGTGTGTGTGTGTGTGTGTGTGTGTGTGTGTGTGTGTGTGTATGGGAGGGGGTCTGAAATCCAAGGCCCTTAGAGCCTTTCCTGATCTCTCCAGAGGAAAATTGATCACTCCTTCCCTTATGTGCCTCCTTATTCTGTACAGATTTCTCTTATGGTATCTGTAACTTTTTTTTTTTTTTTAAAACAAATCTATCTCAGTTAGTCTGGGAGTTCATTGAGGGCATGATAAAGTACCTGTACTTTGCATGAATCTTTCATTTTTGTTAACTAGATGAATGGGTTTTCTTAAAAAAGAAAAACACAAAACTGAAAAAAAAAAAGACTTTTTGAAACCAAAACCTACCAATCAACCAGAATTCACAAAATGTTCTGCAAATTCCAGTAATAAGTCAATAGGATAAAGAAAAACCTCAGTACTTGAGTAAATAGAACAGACTTGTTTCCAGGATATTCAGATTGCCTCCTGACAGTGAGTAATGCAGTGATTTTGAGCTTGGTGCCTTGATGCAGAAGGGAGGGCACTGGGCACATCCGATGGCATGCTTATTGCAGTAGACTGCTGGTCTCTGTCGGGGTCAGCAAGGAGATGCAAATTTCCATGACAGTGGCACTCAGACAAAACCAGAAATAGCTGGGGCAGAGAAGGGAATCAGCACCTTTTCCTGCTTCCTGCTTCCTGTGCCATCAGCATCCCCCAAAGTTGATTTTTTTTGGAGGCAAGAGGAAGAGTTAATGCATTAAATGAAAGCCGTCCTGGCTGGCTGTGAGGCAGGCCCAAACTCCTACCTGATGGCCCTACTGAGGCTGGTTTTCAGTGCTTCTCAGGGGAGCATGAAGCTCTGGGGTCCAGAGGAGGAGGGCACATTTCAGTAGGTGACCTTACCCACCCAGACTTTTGAAATTCTGCACCCCTTTGTCCAGATGTACCAAATGCAAGTTTGACTGCTCACTGCTGGAAAGGCCGATACTCGAGAGACAAGTATTGGTGGAAAAGGAAAAGTTGCTTTATTCAGGAGCCAGCAACCTGGGAAGATGGTGGGCTAATGTCCTCAGTCCATCTCCAAGTTGCCAGTTAGTAGACAAAGGTTTTAAAGGCAGAGTGAGGGAGGAGGCTGCAGGGCACGTGAGCAGCTTGTGTACGGTTCTCAGATTGGTTGGCATCAAGGTGAAGTCTCAAGCATCACCAGTCTTCTGGTTTCAAATGATCTGGGGTCTGAGTGCTTGTGGTCAGCAGTTTTCATCTGGAGGCGGTCTGCCTCCTGTCAAAACAACTCAGGAGTGTGTGTCAGGCCTTCATCTGTATCTTTCAGGGAACTGGGAGTTTGGTGACTTTGCTATGTGACTGGATTATAGTGTCTAAATTGTTGCCTGCTTCCTGACCCCATGTCCTTGAGGTTGGGATATGGAATTAAGCAAGCAAGATTAGTTCTCTCCTAGTCAATTAGTCATTGTAAAATAGCTCTAAGACATGCTTGGGTCAGTAGGGATGGAAAATATGTGTTTTAAGGTTTGTGCTGCTCAAAATGGGGCAGGTTATGCTCTGGCTACACGGACAAGTGGTGTCTAATAGGTATGTGATGTGAGCCACATGTAATTAAAAATTTTTAAGCAACCACATTAAAATGGGGAATTAATTTTAATAATGTATTTTACTTAACATTATTAAAATAATGTATTTAAATTTTATATTACGATTGCTGTCTATGCAATGTAAAAAAATGTGCATCAAAAAATATATATATTTTTTCATATGAAGTCTTCAAAATCGGATGTATATCTCAATTCTAAGCAGCTACATTTCAAGTGCTCAGTAGCCACGTGGTGACTGGTTACTGTATTGGATGGTATAGATCTAGACTTAAAAACTCATGCAGCTCCTATTGACACAATGATTCCTAGAGTTCTGGTTTTGGTCTGACTTCCATAGACCTATCTGAAGTCAAGGACATCTTCCTCCACTTGCTTTGTCTTCCCAGAAATGCCCCAGTTTGACTTTCTCTCTTTTTAGAGCTGCTATTACTCACTCTATTCCTTGGTTTCTGTTCCTCCTGAAACCAGCTGTCGGTGGGACCCAGTCCTTCTGCTCTGCCTCACTCCATTTCCTGATTTGGGACCACAGGTATCTTTCATATTGGGCTTTCTTGTTAATATCATGCAAAAACAGGAGATAAAATAACAAAGGTAGGGAAAATACAGCATTGAGAAAAAGCTTCAAAGTCCTTTAAGTCTTCCCCTGTGCAATGCCTGACTATTCAGTGAGATGGAAGCTGGAAGCTTCAGCTGCTTCTTTTTCCTTTGTGGAGGGCCTTCAGCATTTGTTTGTAAGGATGGGGCTCACCACGCCCCCCACTTCTGCAGTGCCCACCATTAGTGAAGGTCAAAAGGCAGTTTCCTGCTAATGGCCCATCTTCCTGGCTGTCAGCCCAAAGGCTGAGATTGACAGGCACACAGTCTCTGAAGGGTTCTCAACTACCTGACATCCTCCCTGAATCTCTGTCTCAACCAGGAATTATCAGACACCTTTGGGTCTTTCCTCCTACAGGACAAACTGAATGTGAATGATTGCTTGGCTTGGAAAGGGACACAGGTTATGATGAAAAGCAGAGTGGGTGTTAATGGGCTTGGATTGGGGTGGCAAGAGGAATTGGCTCCATTAGTTTGTTAGAATTTAAGGGACTTTTATAGAGGAAATAAAAAGTGAAACCAATTTATTTCCATGCCAACAAAGATGAAAGGGCGCCAGCTGAAGGCAAACTCCATGACCTTGTGCTTCACGTACCACAGGCAGCACCAGCAGCTGGGCTCAAGTCCTTGCTGACGGGACAGCTCCAGGTCCCAAACACTCACTCTTCTCTCTTTCCCATCTGCCGTGAAGTGTCTGACAGGCTCAGCCCAGGGGGAGTTCTCTCTCTGTGTCCTCCTCAGAGGGGTATCCCCTTTGGGAGATAATCTCGGTGAATGGTGCAGTTGCCTGGGATTTAGGAAAAGTTAAGTGAGCAAAATGACAGCAAAGTTCCTGCACTGAGGCAGAAGGTCTGCCTGGAAACAGCTCCTGGCTGTCAAGAGAAGGCTGATGAGGAATCTTCGGTCTTTTCATTAGACATTCATATGAAACAAGAATAAACTCTAGATTTTGTTTCCAAAGACCCTTTGTGGCCTGAGTTATCAATCATTAGCTGTCTTGGCCACATAGACTGTCTGGATATGAATAAATGCTTTCTAGGCAGCCATTCTATGCCCGTGTTAGGTGTAATAATGTGGAAGCATGTAGGGATACTTGATACTTCACAGTATAATCAAAGGCTGCCGTGTGGCACATCTACTCCTAAGTGGTTCTAATGTAGATCTGAGCACTCAGATCAATGAAAGGAAAGGTGGTGTGAATACCCGATCATTATGAAAAATGTTATTCCTAGTGGATGATGAATGTGTATCAATATTAAGCCCATTACATGTAAGAAATACACAGATCAGACTCATGGTAGGTTTATCACAGAGTTGAAGGCTAATAAAACTTCTCATTTTTTTCTAAAGGAAGATGAAAGGCTCAGAATTCACTGGGTGATGAATCCAGTCCAAGCTTCAGATGCAGGTTTTCACTGCCAGTGTCACGGTGGATGTTCTTATCGCCTCGTGCCCACATATCAGAGAAGCCATTTCCAGGAAGACTGTGGAGCTTGCCCATCAGTCATTCCTCCTTGGTAACCTAACTCCAATGGTACTCAAGTGTCTGCTGTATTGTGCCCCAGGATGTGAGTCATGACTGGCCTAAGTGCATCGTGTTCATCTCATTCCCTTTGTAATTACTTTACAGTTGGGCAGGGACATGTGACTCCATTGTGGGCCAGTGACATACACAGAGAGATGTTGTGGGCCTTCTGAAAAGTACTTTTTTCTCTGATAAAATGAGAAGAATGCCTTTGGGACAAACCCCAGGTTGAAAGTCTATGTACTGTCTCCTCAAGAAGACCATCCTGAGAAAAATATTTACGTTGAAGACATTTATGGGGAGTGATCTCAGGAAATGTCAGTAGGGAAGTGGGGAATGATAGGGGAAGGAAGGGAGTCAGCACAGTGTGCCTTAAGGAGCAGGTTTCGCTGCTGGTCGCTGAGCCTCAGTCCTGCTGGGGACCTCAGGGACAATGTGTAGGACACATCTCAGAGTTGTCCTGCCCAAGTGGTGAGGAAACCTGAGTTCTATCCATCAACCCCCCTGAGGCATTGCTGGAGCACTGCCCCCGGTGTCACCTCCCTGGAACTTCCCGCCTGCCCTCCACGTGGGAGGAGACAGCTCCTGGGGCAGAGAGACGCTGCAGGCAGGGGCCCCCTTTGATCAGGGTGTGTGGAAAGGCAGGTTCTGAGGGATGTGGGTGGGCCCTGGCATTTCTGCTGGTTGGCACAATTAACCAACCCTAGAAGCATCTTCTTCCAGATTTCTTTTTATGTGAGTTAATAACATTTTCAGGAATGGACTCTCTCACTCAGGGATAGGGCTGCCGTTTGGCTCGTATGCGCGGTGCAGTGGTAAGAGTTACAGCCAACATCCTTTCTGATGACTCAGATGCCTCTTTACCTGGTCAGTGCCAATGCTGTGTCCTTTAAAAATATCTCAACCCCTGCTGTATCGAAGAGACATTTAACTGATATACCTCCTACTCAGTCTTTTTGCTGCTAGCCTCTTCATTCCCTCGTTTATCCACAGATTAATGACTGACCAGAAAATCTTCCTAAAACACCATTTTCATCATGTCGTTCTCTGTGGAGAATCCATAGTCTAAAGATGAAATTTCTTAATGGGATCTTCAAGGTCTTCTCCATTCTGACCCCTACCTACCAGTCTAATCTTATTATCCACTACTTTCATATATAAATCTTTAATAATAGTAATAATAATACAATCCTTCTGTCTATTTATTGTGAGGACTTGCTCTGTGCCAGACATTGTGCTAAGTGGGTAACAGGCATCAACTTGTATAATTTCCAGAACAATCACAAGGGTGGGTAGTATCATCAAAACCATTTTTTAGATGAGGAAACTGAGATTTCAAGAAGTCACACATTAAGAGGAAGCAGATTCTAGGCCTTTCTAAATAGAGATATTGGGATACAATTTTTGCCCATCTGGACAGTGTGCTTGTATAGGCATATTTATATATTTTAAAATTTGACTAGTGCCTTGTACAGTTTTTGCACATATAGTAAGTACCTGAAAAAGTATTTGCTGAATAAATGCTCCCAAAACTCCATATGGGAGACCATCTGATACCATGGCTTTTGTTTCTGACTCTCTCTCTGCCCGTGTCTTCATGACATCACTTTGCAACAAAGGAGGAAATTATCTCAAGACTGATAAGGAAATAATATAAATCAGAACTAACTGATTTGAATATTTATTGAGGGCATGTAGAGAAAAAGGGATATTCATACATTGCTCTCAGAAGTGAAAAGGTGAATGAGAAATGTAGCTACAAACTCCATTTTTAGCAAAACTAAAAGACAGCAAAAATTCCAAACTGCAAAACTGATGGAAGGGCTGCCAGAAGCAGTGGGTCCAGGGAAAGGGATGCATAAGAAGCAGAGAGAAACACCACAGGTAAAGAGCTCAAAAGAGCCAGAAAGAAGTCATGTCTAGGTGAGAGAATCCACAGGTGAAAAATCTAAATCTCGGCAGTTGCCAGAACTCCCTAGACCTGGGTTCCTTTCAGGAAACAGAGGAGCGGAGGTTACAGGAAGAGAATCACATAGGTTAGCCTTGTTTGCAAGAGGCTGTTTTTGTGGCTGTGGAGGAGGGAAAAGTCTTTGCATTTCAAAAAACCCTACACTTGTCTATCTCCATTAGGGGTAAGGGACACACACACACACACACACACACACACACACACACACACACACACACTATACTCAAATACACCTGGAACAGGAAATCTATGCAACACAGACCTCCCACACATAGTTGTTAGAGAAAATACCATCTTCCATGATGAGTAATGAAACATATACAGCACAGGATCAGTACAAGGAATAAACTAGAAAAAGTGATGGAAAACAATAGAAAATAGTGGCAGAGAAAGACACTTGCTTAGAAAAAAAAAAGTTACTATAAAACAAAAGTCACAACCAGTTTTTCTACCACAAATTAATTCATTTTAATTATCCTATTACTACTATGGAACTGGAGCATAAAACAGAAATGAAAGAACTCAGAGAAAAGATAGTAAGAACAAGGAAGATATCAAATAGGACTTCAGCACAAAAATGAAAGAAAATATTAATTAGGAAATATTAAACCATCACTTAAATGAATTTTACAAACTAATCAGAACATGCTGTATAGCACAGGGAACTCCACTTCACTGTACAGTAGAAACTAACACAACATTGTAAAACAACTATACCCCAATTAAAAAAAAAAATATTACAAAGGTATCTGTTAAATAAAATTACATGGTTGAATAATTGGATGATGGAGGTGAAAGAAGGAGAAAGGAAAAAATATATTAAATTCATCATTGTTTACAGTACAGAATTAACAGATACCATGTAAGTTACAGTCATAAAAGTAACCCACTTGGACAAAACTGTGTATGCCACTGAAGATGAGAAGAAACAGAAAGCATAAAGCAAAGCATGATATGGTGAAGAAAATTTTGAAACTAGAAAAAGAAAGCATAATATAAAATAGTATGACAAACATACTTGTCACATCAGTAATTATAAATGAGCTAAAATCTCCTGTGGAAAACAAAGCCTTTGATATTGGGATCACTAAGCCATATCCTAATAAGATTCCTGGACTTAAAGGATAAAGAATCAACTGGCTGAAGACACCCCAGCAAGAGCCAATGCTCAAAGACAGTGGAATAACAGCTCCAAACACTCCAGGAGCTAAATGGGATCCAAAGATTTGATACCCAGATAAAAGCTGTTCAAGGATAAAGGCAACAAACAGGTCTGAACTTGAAACAACACAGAAATTGGTTTTTCCTGTAAGCCTTTTTTGAAGTGTCTAGGAACAAGAGTGTGCAGACTGTGGCCTGTGGGTCAAATCTAGCCAGCTACCTTTTAAAAAAAAAACAACACAGTTTTATTGGAATGCAGCTGTAACTGTTCATTTACATACTATCTATGCCTGCTTTTATGCTGCAACAGCAGAGTGGAGCAGTTGGGACAGAACCTTTATGACCTGCAAAGCCTAAAATAGTTAAAAGTTTGCTGACCCCTGCACTAGACAATAACCTCCTTAAGGCCAGGGGTCCTCCTGTATCCCCAGCACTCACTCCTGGGTAGAGGGGGTGTGCCGGATGCAGGAGGAAGTACCTTAGTTCTCATTCTTTTACCTGGGGCACGCTCACCCCATCTGTCTCAGACCCTTGGTAAGAGCAGCACATGAAGTTTCAATATTTTGTGGTAAAAGACTGCCAGAAGCTGCAAAGAGTTAACAGACTTACAGTGAGTTAGTTTTTGTGCAGAACTACATTCACTGAATTTCTTATAGCTTCAAATACTGCTAAGAATACCTTACATTTGTGCAATCATTACAGATAACAATTTACTTGCTCTTGTCCTTTCTCTGCCCAACTGTGATTAAAATGTATTCTGTTAACCTCTAAAACCGGTTTGAGGAAAGAAGAGCTATATTTAGCAGGTATAGAAATTAGCAGGATTGCTTGTTAAATCAATCCTGTTTCTCCTCACAGCTTTTTTTCCTGTTCCTTCTCTTCCCCTTTTATTCATGACGGGCTAGCTTAGAACCCTGAGAAGGTCTGAGCACAGGGGAAAATGGACACAAACCAGGACACCTCACTTTTCCAAGAGGCAGTAAGAGTGATGGTTGAGAAGGTGAGCTCTAGAGTCAACAAGCTCAATTTAAAATCTTTGCTGTGTCCCTCACTAGCTTGTGGCCTTGGCTGTATTATCTAACGGGCCTATGCCTCAGTGACCACATCTGTAAAATGTGTATGTATCCTAATAGTACCTACTTCCTAGGCTTACAGGAAAATGAAACATTTTAGTATGGAATAAAGCACTTATGCGAGTGCTTGTTACGTAATCAGCACTCATAAGTGTCCGCTAATGGTATTGTTGTCGACCTTATTGTTCACTCTTTGCTGTGAAGGGAACAGTTAGTGAAGGATTGGCATACCCAGTGCTATCTGCAGCACAGCCCCAAGAAGAGTTCAGATAAGAGGGCCTGGGATGTGCATGGCTTTCAGGCTCCTAGCACAGCATGTCTGCTTTCCCTTGATCTCTGCGGGGCGAGACTACCTGCTCTGTGGGCCATAATAGCTCCACACTACGCTGATTTCTGGATGCTGTGGGTTAGAGCACAGGAATTCCACCTTCAGCTGACGGTTCAGTGAAGATGGCGAAGGTGATTCCTCACAGCTCCAGGAAGAAGCAGTTTCTGGTTTTTGTTATTTTTGGAAAACTTGTTGGTACACCTCATTGCTTGTTAAATAGATAAGACTTCTGCTTGCTAGGAAATTTCTCTGTACTTGGGGAGCTTCCAGGAAGAGATGCATAATGCTGCTTTAAATATTATGTGTCTTAAGGAATTACTCTAATCTGATTGTCACAAATAAGATTCACCTGATTTCAGAGCTGGATAAAGCAGTTTACCTTATAATGTCGTGCATTGCCTCAGAATATGAACAATGTAGTGTTCCTGGTTTTGCCCACTTTGGGATGACAGAAGACCTCTAGTTCATCAGGTCTGGATTGTTTATCTATAACTATACTCAGATATATATTTTTTTAATCTTGGGATGTTCTTATGAGAAAAAGATTAGCTACAGATCACCCAATCTGTCACTAAAATTAGAAATATGTTACACTGACTACATATGAACTCTAAAGCACTAGAACAACACACTACAAAAGATATGTAGTAAATTCTGTTATAAACCTCTAATATCCCTTTTCTAAGGAGTGGGTAGTGACTTTTAGATGCTAAGTCCAAGCAAGTGGCCTTTATTCTATTTTGGTCTGGTTTCTTCTGTAGGAGAGAAGAAGGCTTTCCTTTACCCTCTTAGGGTCCCTGGCTGGGTCTGAAAATTAGAGTGACACGAACAGATTAACAAGAGAAAGGCATACGCATTTATTTAATATACGTTTTACCTGACATGGATCCTTCATAAGGAAATGAAGGCCAGAAGCAACAGACCTGCGTATTTCTGTGCTGTGTGTGGTGAAGGGTGGGCTGTGGTGGAGGAATATGACAGGTTAGGAGTATGAGGTCAGCGCAGTGACCTGAGGGAACTTAGCAAGGCCTGTTTGCTGGGGTTCTTCTCTGCATCCCTTTGTCTTTGGAGATGAGGATGCTCCTTTTCTCTGGGTGTAGGGAGGGCACCTCTCTCAGGAATGTTTTATGATCTGTTTCAGGGAAGAAGTGAGAGGGGAGGAGGGCAGAGTGAGCTTACCGCTGCTGCTGTTTTCTCAAACTCCTTCAGCTGCACATATTCAATATGCAAGGTGCTGCGTTTTGGGGGAGTGTGTCCTGAACCCTGTGGGGTTTCTTCCTCTTGCATCGTCCATATTCAGAACCCCCAGCAGCTCCGTTGACATTGCCATTTCTTTTCTTCCAGCCTCCTACTATTCACAAATTCCCAGACTGTGATGAGGTGCTGCTTTATGTTCATTCCCTTTCAGCACAAACCCCCACCCCGATGGATGTATAGGAGTCTGGGCCCCGCAAAATACTGACCCTTACTAAATATGTGTGTGAATGGCCCTTGTCTGTTTCCTTGGGGTCGGGCTATTTTTCTTCCAAGGAAAAGAAGATTTTTCTCTATTTTCCCCAATAATTCATTAGTAATGAATAGACTACAATAATAGAGATAATGGTATTGATGTAAACATTGACTGCACTTCCTCTCCTGTAATCCACACAACAACCCTACGAAGTTTTAAATATTTAATTCTTTAATATTTAATTATCATTGATTTACATAAATAAATTATATAAAATGAAATCTATTATTAATAATAAATATTAATATTTAATGTTATTATATTCCTTTTACAGACAAGGAAATTGGAGCTAAGAGAATTTTAGTAACTTACCCAGCATCACATCACTAATATTGTGTTGGCCAAAAAATTTGCGCTTTTCCATTATCTTGGGTCTGGGATTGAAACTCAGATCCAGCTGTCTACAGAACCCTAAATTTTAACCACCAACATAATAAAAAAATAAACATTTACATATATAATTTTAAAAAAAGAGGTCAATTGGGCCACAGTCTAGTGATGCAAATTATAATTGCTTGGAAGTGGCTACAGATTGGAAAAAACTAAAGATTCATTTAGTCATGATGAAACCACTCTCTCCTACAACCAGACCATGAATTCTTTAACGACTACTTACAGTTCTCAAATATTTGTAAGATTCAAGGACTTCACAGCCTTCAAATATTTTTGTTTTCTATTCTGTTTTTTATAATGAAAAACAGAAACCCAAACGTTAATTTTCATTTGACTAAATTAAGGTGTTTTATTTGAGGTCACTCAGACAACAGTAGTAAATGACTCCACTATAATTTCTACTACTCTAAGTTGTGTAAGTTAGTGATAAGTAACATTTTTAACTCCTGATAGTTTCTAGGATGCTGGTCATATGTGTAGGACTTGGATGAATGAGCAGTAAAATGAGAATATTTAAAATGTGCATTTCCTGACTTGTGTGTTGTCAACTTTTGGAATTGTGGTTTATTTCCCACCACTCAATTTTAATATATTTTGTATTCTGTGCATCAGTTTGTAAACAAACTAGAGACTCACCGTATGGCAGCTTGATTGATTGACGTGGTACAATCTACCACTGTGTCCTGAGGCCTCTGAGCTAGTGTGTGATGATTCCTGAGTCCTCTGACCTCCAGAATCCTGCTAGTGGTAGGCTTGTAAGCATCTCAAGGGTAAGGGCTGTGTCGCTAGCTTCTTGCATCTTAAAACTGGAAGAAATCTCAGAGTAATCTCCAACTCAGTGATTTCATTTTATTTATTAAGAGAGACTGATGCTTGTTATTCATTGTACCTCTAGTATCTCCAGCCCAGACCAGTCATCTCCCTATCAGACCACTGGGTGCATTTACAGGACTCATCCATCCTGGCCTTGTGGGATATGGGACTCCCTCATGGCAGATGAATGAGAAAACTAAGCCTATCTGAAAGCCAGTGTCAGGGAGAAAATGAACTGAAATAGTACATAGACTATCTTAGTAGAGGGTCAGTCCTCAATGGCTGGGCCGAGAGGCAAAGTCCAAGTCAGAGGCAACAGGACAGAAGTAGAGGCCTCACGGCAGGACTAGTAGATCTGAGAGTGGAGCTGAGGTAGAGCCTGGGGCCAGTTTCAGAGGTGAGGAACACTGAAACCAGGGTCTTGTTATACAGGGACAAGTGTCATGATCACTGATGGGGAGAAAGTCATTAAGTGTCCTGCATCAGGTGACTTTTTTTTTTCTTTTTAGTAAATGTTACTTGATTGCCACGAGGGTAGCTAGAACTTGATCCTGGTGTTCCAAAAAAGTACTGGACTAAACTAAATAAACTGATACATGATGTTGCAGCCGAAACCTAGAACTGTAAGGATTTGTTAGGATGCCATGTTGCAAAGAACACAAAATCTAATTTCATTCAGCCTTTTCAAAGAAAGGATTTATTGTTTTGTGTACCTGAGCTTCCAGAGGCAATAAAGTCTCCATGATTGTTTGATCCAGCAGCTCGATAGAAGTGCCCAGGTCTCAGTTTCTTTCCATCTCCCCACTCTGGCATCCATGGCGTCATTTTCTGCCCAAGCCTGGTTCCCCTCATGGTTTAAAGGCAGCTGCCATAGGCACTGAGATTCTGGGGTTCCTGTTCAATTCTGGTGAGATGTTGAGAGTTTATGTTCCAGCATTCTGATCAAGGCCTGAGATCAACCCTGATTGTGTAGGTCACATGCTCACCCTTGAACCCAGGCTTGGTTTAAAACAGCCAGGGACCACTATTGGAGTGAGAGGAGGAATGAACTTATTCTGAAAAAAATATGGGATGCAGGGAGAGAGGTGCTACCCAAATAAAATCTGGTGCTATTAAGAAGGGAAAGATGGGGGCTTCCCTGGTGACACAGTGGTTGGGAGTCCGCCTGCCGATGCAGGGGACGCGGGTTCGTGCCCCGGTCCGGGGGGATCCCGCGTTCCGCGGAGCGGCTGGGCCCGTGAGCCATGGCCGCTGGGCCTGCGCGTCCGGAGCCTATGCCCCACAACGGGAGGGGCCACAGCAGTGAGAGGCCCGCGTACCGCAAAAAAAAAAAAAAAAAAAGGGAAAGATGGGAAATGTATTGGGTGGACATTCAACTGTGATCACTGTAGGCAAGAGGCCTGGACTTCTGAACCTCTGAGCTTTGGGACACCACTTGCACAGGTTCTAGACCCCAGCACTAGGGAGTCTGAGTTAGTAGGTCTGCAGGTCTGCATTTTAATGCATCTTCCCTGTTGATTCTGTTAATGAACTACTTCTGAGAACCACAAGAGTATATGATTTTAGAAGAAAACTTTTTAAATGTTTATAAATTATTTTACCTTATAACAATAGAACACGTCCATAACCTAAAATTTAGAAAATACAGAAAAGATGAAGAAGATAATTCAAAGGATTTTTTTTCCTCCTTGCAGGGAAATGCCTGTAGTATTTCCTAAACAGGGATAGTGGTTGTTAAGTGAAAGTACTGATCCTGAGCTTTGAAAAATTTATTGTTTCCTTTTTGATGAATTTTTTACATTTCATTAGAATTCTTCTACAGCCTCAGAGCAATCTTGGGATACTTGCCAACAGCTAAAGGTCCTGCTGCACTAACACACTGGGGCAGAGGATCTTTGTCATGTCATCACCAAGACTGGCTTTATGGGTGAGAGTCATTAATCAAGGCAAGCAGAGCACTCTGCACATATCCAGGCCTGGAGAAGGTAACTGCATCCAATGAGAACCCTCGTACCTGGGAGAATCCAAATGTGGCTCAGCCTTCCCTGCAGACGACTGGGCCTCAGCAGTGACATTACTCATAGGACTTTGCTATGATCAGGCTTGATCTTTCCACTTGCATGCTTGGTTGAAGGTGAGCTGTGGGCCACACTTGAATGTTCAGTACACACTTGACCTTCCAGCTAGAGGGACTCTTGTCACTCCCGGCTCTGTGGAGAGCCCACCACTCTTGCCTTGCCAATACCATGTTCACACCCAGTTGGAACAAATTTAATAAATATAAAGAAGAATTTGTACATCTGATGAGTTTTTAAGTGAGCAGATTATGGCAACATAAAACGACCCAAAGTCCTATAAGCCTCCCGAGAAAGATTTCTGAACGTTACTTTAGAGCCCATGGAAATTACTGTCTATAGCAGATTTTTTCTTCTTCTTATCCATTTTGTTTGTACCATGGATTCTTTTGAGAATTTTAGGAAAACTGTGGATACTCTCCCTAGCAAAATACATACATTCGTACAATAATTTCAAGAAATTTTGACTTATCTCTGGGCAGGTTAATGGAGCCCAGATTGAAAAGTACAGTGCCTTGGAAGGATGGTTAGAAAAGTAGACTCTTGAGTTAGGCTGTCCTAATTTATTGATCTGCAGCTTTGCTACTTACGTGATCTTCAGCAAGTTTCTTGACGTCTTTGTCCCTCTGTTTCATTACCTGTGAGATGGGGATACTACAAGGACCTGCTTCCTAAAGCTGTGTGAGCGATAAGGGAGATGATGATATAACTTTCCAAGAGGCCTGGTGCTGGAGACAGACACCAGGTTTAGGCAGGAGCTGGATTTGAACAATACCACTATGATACGTGATCTCATTCACTGATTTAGATGAAGTTGTTGCAGATGCTGTCCACTAGAGCATACTGCATACCCTGTAGACAACGTTTAGTTTATCCGCTCTGCAACCGGGAACAATGGAAGGGTTTTAGAGGTGATGCGATTTTTTATATTTTCATTTTCTTTGTCTTAGGAGTGCAGATAATGCACAAAATGGAAGCAGAGAGACCCCTTGGGGGAAGAGAGAATTAACATAAGATGATTCTTTGGGCACACATCAGGGGACACACCAGGGACGGGGCTAAGAGGTTAAGGGGAGAGCTACATCCCTGATTGATGTGGAAGGTGAAGGAGAGAGCAGTGGAGGTAACACTGAGGCTTCGGTCGCAGGTGGCTGTATGGTTCAGTATCATTGAGTTCCATTTACCAGATAGCAGCAGGCTCCTGTTTGTTTTTATTCCAAGATAGATAGGATGATAATAACAATAAACTTTGTTTTGAGTGCTTGAGTTTGAGGGACCTATGGTTGACTTAGGATGCCTCGGGGAGTCAGATGTCTCAGGGGGGTTGGGTGTATTTGCCTATATGAGCCGTCAATGCAGAGGTAGTACATACTCAAAGTCCTCTAAAACCTGGAATAACAGAAGAATAGGAGCGTGAGGAGAGGCCGGAAACACTTCAGCATTTCTTTCACAAAGCAGAGGAATCAGTAAAAGAAACTAAAGTAAGCCAGAGGAAGGGAGGAAAATTATGATTTGGGTCACAGACTCCAAAAAAAGGAGAGAAGGGAGCATTCAGTAAAGTCCCATGACTCTGAATGGTCATGTGAGATTTGGATGGAAAGGTACTTGATGTTTGCCAGAAAAGTGCCTGGAATGCTGGTGGTGGGCTGTCTAGTAAGCTGACAGGGAGAGGGGCTCGGGAAATGACAGTCATGGCCGAAAATGACTTCCTCAGTCTGTGGGTTTAATAGCTGAGGTGGGGAGGGGTCCAGAGAAGAATTTGGGGAGGAGAGTGTTCAGGGATGAGGGAAATGATCACGGAAATGAGGGGTGAAATCTAGGACTTTCCTGATGATTTGGCTTGTGGTTGGTGAGGCTGGCTGTCCTATTCCCAGCTCTCAAAGGACTTTCAGTTCAAGCGTTACCTTTTCTCCCAGGGGTCCACAGTCGTCTACTTGTGATGACTGACTCTCCAGTACCTACTTCTCAGAGATAAACGAATTCTGACCCCTGGAGTTGTGCAAGGTGGCCTCTTTGGCCATGGTTTCTGCTTGGCCTCAGCCTATCAGCGTGTCCCAGGCTCCCGGCCTCAGTGTTGGTTAGAGGGTGGACACACATCCCAAGTCAGGCTACTCAGAGTGGAAGACACAATTTCAGGGGTGTCATTTAAACTCTTAAGTTTGCAGCCCTAGTTTCTTTCAGGTATGTACTAGGACACAGATGGCCCTGGATGCTGTCAGCAGTCATGTGACCATGAAGGTGGGAACTGGTGGAGGACCTGGGGCTGAAAACTGAGGGAGGGGAGGTGGGCACTGCTGCCTGGTCCAGCCGAGCATCCACCTTCTGCTGTGCTTCTCCAGACATTGAGCTAATACATTCCTCTTACTGCTGAGTAACTAAAAACATCTTAGTTAATACACCCTTCTATTTCTTTGGGCACAGTTTTAGAAATAAAAATTAAAATGTTCATTTTTTTAATATTTTGCAGTTAACAGGGATATTTCACATCCATTATCTAATTTGATCCTGACAAATAGTGTGCCATTTTATAGATAAAGGTCATTAATGGACAATCGGAAACTAGAATTCACATCTCTGATTCTTATTCACTACATCACCATGTAAATCCCTTTTAAATATAGTCAGTTGAATATTGAATCAGTAGTTTCTATTCCACTGCTAATTCTGTCTCCATGTTATGTTTGTATTTTTATGTATTCTAAATCATGGAAGCCCTTTACAAAGGCTGTGGCTTTTTGTGAATAATCAATGCCTGTATGAAGATGCAGCAAATATTAATGAATTAGCAAAGAAATCACAGAGCTGCTTTAAATGCATTTACCCAAACAAGCTCAGATGGGTTACATTCTAGAGTCCTGAAGGAACTTGTTTATTATTTTAAGATTATTACTATTGTCCCATTTTTGAAAATTTTTGGAGAATGGGAGAGACACAAGAAGGGTAAAGCTGGGGAAAATATGACTTGATTTTCAAAAGGAAGGTACTAGGAATTACATACCTAAAGTGTTGGTAGAAAAATTCGGAAACAGTTCTAGAAGATAACCAAGCAACGTTCAGTTTGTGGGAATTTGGAGAAGAATTTGACAATTACTGGTGTAAGTCCTAACTTGGTCCCTGATAACAAGTCAGTTATTATCAGATGATAAAATGAAGGCTGCGAGATCAGAGGGCTCAATAGATTTATAGGTCATTTTAAAACCGCCCCAATGAATGACTGTGTATGTGTACATATGTGTGACGTGTGTGTATATGTGTGTGTGAGACTCAACTGCACAGAGAAGAGTTTGATTGTACACTTAGTTGATGGCATGCTACCCACTTTAGTCTGTGCACAGATCCTCTTTTATTTTATTCTCTTCCATCCCCACTTGCAATGCCATCTCACCTCTTAGACATTCACTCTGGTCTATTTAAGAAGTGAACTTCCTACCCTTCTTCAACAGGTGTATTTAGATATTGGTGTAGCTTTGAAAATGTATGGTGTTGTATATGTTTATTTAAATTTACATAAGTATAACTGAGATAAATCAAATACTCTTTTTTTCTGCCACTCAGTGTTATGTTTTTAAGAACTATTTATGTGTACTTCATGAGTCTGGTTTATTGCTCCTGACTATTACAGTTTCCACAGCACTCCATCACATACACTTGTCACATTTCACTTATCCCTTCCTCTAGAAATGAATCTTGCTTTCACAAACAATGCTGAAATGAGCATCCTTGCACATGCCTCCTTATGGACCTGTTTGAGAGGTTCTCGAGTATATACCAGAAATGAATAATGCCAAATTGTTCCTCGTATTGTCTGAACTAGTTAATATCCCATCAACTGTCCATGAGAGTTCCCTTTTCTCATAATCTCAATGTTTGATATTATCCAGCTTTCTATTATTATCAATATTATTGGCATAAAGTTGAATTATTATTTCAACATTCTCTGATTAATAGTGAGATTGAGTATCTCTTTATATGACTCCATTTGTGTTCCCAGTTTTTGAATTTCCTGATCATACTGTTGTGGAGTGAATGTTTATGACCCCCCAAATTCATGGTATTTAGAGGTGGGGCCTTGTGGGGGATAAGTAGGTCATGAGGGTATATGTGTAGCTCTCATGAATTGGATTAGTGGCTTTATAAGAAGAGGCCAGAGAGCTAGCTCGCTCTCTTTACACTACGTTGAGGACACAGTGAGAGGTCTGCAACCCAGAGGAGGGCTCTTACCAGCCCCCAACAGTGCTGGCTCCCTAATCTCGGACTTCTAGTCTCCAGAACTGAAAGAAGTTTCTGTTGTTTATAAGCCACCCAGTTTATGGTACTTTGCTGTAGCAGCCAGAACTAAGACACATATCCTTAGCCCGTTTTTCTTTTCTTCCTTTTGCTGATTTTCAAAAATTCCTTAGTAGTTCTAGATATTAATCTCCTACGAGTTATGGATGACTCAAATATCTTCTCTCCCTCTGCCAGCTGACAATTTTGTGTCCTTTGTTAGAGAAAATTCTCTAATTTTGATGTGACCAAGTCAATCAGTGTTCCCCTACAGTTCATACTTGCTGGATCTTATATAAAAATCCTTTCCCACCCCAAAGTCTCAGAGATATTTTCATGTATATTCTAATCTTACCTGTATGGTTTTACCTTTTCAATTTAGGTCTCTAATGTACTTGGAGCTTTGTATGTGTTGTGATACGGGTTTCAGCTTCATTTTTCTCCAGCTAGTAAGCCAACTTGCTTAATTACATTTACTAAATAATCTAATCAAATACATCTTTGGTTCTATTTCTGCACTTGTTACATTTCTTGATCTGTTTTTCTCCTATTGAGCTAGTAACACATCTTGATTAATAATATGTTTTTGTACTTGCTTGCTGGTAGGGTAAATAAGCCATCTTTGCACTTATTTGTAAAAATTGTTTCAGCTTTTTGTGGAAATTTCTTTCATAAAAATTTAAAATTCAGTTTGTCAGGCTCCCTGAAAAATACTACTGAGTACAAAGATTAATTCAAAATGGACTATAAAACTCAAGTAAAAGGCTAATATAAAATTAAAAGAAAACTTCTGGTCATCAAAGGCACCAATAAGAAAATTTAGATGAGCCAAGACTGGTAGAAAATATTCACAAAATAGATATCTGACAAAGGACTTTGTATAGATATTTTATCCAAGAGGAGTAAAACATGTTCACACCAGACCTAGATAAGAATGTTCAGTTTTTGTTTTTGTTTTTTTTTTTGCGGTACGCGGGCCTCTCACTGCTGTGGCCTCTCCCATTGCGGAGCACAGGCTCCGGACGTGCAGGCTTAGCGGCCATGGCTCACGGGCCCAGCCACTCCGCGGCATGTGGGATCTTCCTGGACCGGGGCACGAACCTGCATCCCCTGCATCGGCAGGCGGACTCTCAACCACTGCGCCACCAAGGAAGCCCTAGAATGTTCAGTTTTAATCATAGTAGCTCTAAACTGGAAATAGCTCCCATCACTATGAGAATGGATAAGCAAACTGTGGTATAGCCACAAAACGGAATGTTACTCAACAATAAAAAGGAGCAGACTACTGATTAGGCAATAACATGGATGATTCTAAGAACATTATGCTGAGTGACTAAAACCTTACTCAAAGGAACATATATTGCATGGTTCTGTTTATATAAAGTTCTAGAACAGGCAAAATTTTTCTGTGGTGGGAAAAAAAGAACAGTATTGACTAAAAAGGATGGTGTTCCGTATCTTGATAATGGTCTGCATTACAAATGTGTATGCATTTTTCAAACTCAACACCCGTGCATTTAAGATTTGTGCATTTAATTTCATGCATAAAATGCATTCATGTGTGTTTTACCACAAAAGAAAAAAAAAGGAAAGAAATACTGAATTTTAGTTAATGATATGCATATTAACATATTAAGTGGGGAATTATTGAAATGCATCCCAAAACTAAGATGAGTTGATGGATAGAGACAGATGGATAGATATGGGATAAAGCAAGTCTAGTCAAATATTAATGGTAGAATCGAGGTGGCAGGTATATGGGTGTTTGCTATAAAACTCTTTCAATTTGGCTGTTTGAATCATTTGTTCATTGTATTAGGGTTCTCTAGAGAAATAGAATCAATAGGAGATTGGGATATACATATATATATATATAAACACACACACATATACATATATATACACATATATATGTATATATATAAAATGAGATTTATTATAAGGAATTGGCTCAGATGATTTTGGAGGCTGAGAAGTCCTACCATCTGCTGTCTGCAAGGTGGAGACACAGGAAAGCCAGTGGTGTGTTCCAGTCCAAGTCTGAAAGCCTTGGAACAGGAGTGTCAATGTGTCAGTCTCCATCCAAAGGCAGGAAAAGACCAAAGTCACAGCTGAAGCAGTCAGGCAGAGAGAGAGAGAGAGAGAATTCAACCTTCCTCCACCTTTTGTTCTATTCAGGTCCTCAGTGAGTTGGGTGATGTCCACCCACCCTGGGGAGGGTGATCTGCTTTAGTCCACCAACTCACATGCTAATCTCTTCCAGAAATATTCTCACAGACACACCCAGAAATAATGTTTAACTGGGCATCCATGGCCCAGTCAAGTTGACACATTCCTTCTCTTTTCTATGTAATTGAGCATATGATTTCCAAGTAATGACTACTTATTCTCTTCTTTCCCAATCTTATAACACCTCTAATACTATGTTGAAAAATGGTGATGATAGCATGTATAGTGGTTGCTGTGGATTAGCTTGCTAAACATCTTTTCCAGCCTCATCTGGGTGGGTTTAACTGAGGAGGGTGCATGGAATGAAGCATTTGTTTTTCTGGTGTGGGTTATAGGAGAGATTGCATAGTCCTGGAGCCAGCTTTTGCAGAGCTTCCTGGTTTAATAGGTAGCTTCCAGATAATTTTAATCTCTCATTTTGAATAAAACGTATTATCTAATATTTGATATACATTAAATAATAAATTTCTATTATATATGTAAGTTACAGTGCAAAGTGAATTAAGCACCTGCATTGTACCCGCAATTCTAACCTAAGAATTAGAATATCATGGGGCTTCCCTGGTGGCGCAGTGGTTAAGAATCCGCCTGCCAATGCAGGGGACGTGGGTTCGAGCCCTGGTCCAGGAATATCCCACATGCCACAGAGCAACTAAAGCCCGTGCGCCACAACTACTGAGCCAGCCCTCTAGAGCCCGTGAGCCACAACTGCTGAAGCCCGCGTGCCTAGAGCCCATGCATTGCAACAAGAGAAGCCACCGCAATGAGAAGCCTGCACACTGCAACGAAGAGTAGCTCCCACTCGCCGCAACTAGAGAAAAAGCCCGCGCGCAGCAACGAAGACCCAACACAGCCAAAAATACATAAATAAAAACAATAAATTTATAAAAAAATAAGAATATTATGAACGCTATTGATTCTGCCTGTGTGTCCTTCCATATCCCCTCACTTTGCCACATTGCCCACACCAGTGGTAACCAGTATCGTTAATGAATTTTGTTTATAAAATGCTGTTATCACAGTTGGATGTGACCTTGTTGTTTGTTTGTGGGCTTATCTAAATGGCATCATTGTGTATGTTTTTGCTTGCTTTTAGATGTCTGTAAAGATATCATACTGTGTTTAGTCTTCCAGTTCTTGCTTTTTTCTGAGATTCATCTCTCTAGTCAATTTATAGCTGTAGTTCATTTCAATTGGTAATGCTATAAAATACTCACTAGTGTGAATATTCCATAATTTATTTAGCCCATCTTCTACTGATGGACATTTTAAACTGTTCACTTATTTGCGACTCTCCTGTTATGATCATTCTAGTAATGGTACATATGTGCAAGTGTTTCTCTAAGGTGTTACTCAATCAAGGTAACTGTCTTAGGATATGTGAATGCTCGAATTTATAAGAAAGAGCCAAATTGTTTGCTACAGTTCTAACAATTTACCTTCCAGTCAGAATTGCATAAGATTTTTCACTGACTTACATTCTTTGGGGCATAGCATTATCAAATTTCTTAATTTTTGCCAATGTAATCTATTTAAAATGATATCTTCTTATGATCTTAATTTGCATTTCCTTCATTGATAATGCAATTGATCATCTTTTCTTGTGTTTATTTGCTATTTGTAATTATTTTCCATGTAAAATACCAGTTCATGTCTTTGTCCATTTTTTTGGTTTGTTTTTCCAATTGACTTGTTAAAAGAATTCTTTCTATATTCTAGATATTAATCCTTTGTCTATTTTGAAAATTTTTTCCTATTTTATGATGTCTATGCACTGGATAGTGTTTCTCAATGAATATACATTAATTTTAATGTAGAATTTATCAATTCTTTCTATTATGTTCAGTGATTTTTGTCATTTGTTTAAGAAATTCTTCCCTACCTTTGGGTCATAAAGATATTCTGTCATTAAAAAAAGCTGGTCATTTTCATGTTCTTTTCTAGTTTTGGATCAGAGTTATTCTGCCTTCTTAGAATGCGCTGGGAGTAATATTTTATCTTTTATTCTCTGGAAGAGTTTGTGCATCTTAGAATAATGTAGTCTTTGAAAATTTGGTAGAATCCTCCTGAAAAAAAATCTTGCCTCTGGGAAGATTTTAAATTACCGATTCTATTTTTTTTAATGTTTCTAGCACTGTTTAGGCTCTGTTTCTTCTTGAATCAATCTTATTAAATTATATTTTTCTAGGAAGTTGTCCATTTTAGCAGTTGTCAAATCATTAGCATAAAAATTGTCAATAATGCTATTTTATTCTTGCTTTAATCTGCTGAATCTGTCTATATGGCCACCTTTTTTTTTTTTTTTTTTTTGCAGTACGCGGGCCTCTCACCGTTGTGGCCTCTCCCGTTGCGGAGCACAGGCTCCCGACGCACAGGCTCAGCGGCCATGGCTCACGGGCCCAGCCGCTCCGCGGCATGCGGGATCTTCCCGGACCCGGGCACGAACCCGCGTCTCCTGCATCGGCAGGTGGACTCTCAACCACTGTGTCACCAGGGAAGCCCATGGCCACCTTTTAATTCATAATATTACAGTATTTACTTTTGGTCCCCTCCCCTGCTTTTCCCCTTGCTGAATATTACTATGTCTGTCGCTGTAGTCTGTTCAAAGAACCAACTTTTGGCTTTTTGATCCTCTTCTTTTTTTTTTTCCGGTACGCGGGCCTCTCACTGCTGAGGCCTCTCCCATTGCGGAGCACAGGCTCCGGACGCGCAGGCCCAGCAGCCATGGCTCACGGGTCCAGCTGCTCCGCAGCACGTGGGATCCTCCCGGACCAAGGCACGAACCCGTGTCCCCTGCATCGACAGGTGGATTCTCAACCACTGCGCCACCAGGGAAGCCCCATCCTGTTCTTTGATCCGCTCTTGTTTTATCTTCTTCCTTTTACTTTTTGGATTTATTTTGCTGTTTTTTCTAAATTCTTAAGTTGGATATCTAGCAAATTAACTTCTGGCCTTTCCCCTCCAATACAAGCATTTAGAACTGTTCTCTTCCAAGTAACAGTTTGTTTCAACCTACAAGTTTTGATAGATAGAATTTTCATTGTAATTTAGCTATAAGAATTTTTACATTTCCATTATGATTTTTTAATCCTCTATATTTTATCTTCGATTTGTTTCATAAACTTAAGCTCTTTTCTTCATCTTCCTCTCCCTTTTTTTGGAGTTTTTCTGTATTTCCTTTCTAAGTTCTCACACTGATGATTAGCTCAATAAATTTCAGTCTCTATTCCTATAGTAAGCATTCATGGCTATCTATTCCCTCTCCATACAACTTTTCCAGTTTTCCACAAATTCAGTTCAAGAATTCCTCATGTTCCAAACTCTTGCCACGTGAATTCTTGTTATGTGAATGCAAAAAGCAAATACATTCAATAAATATTTTTAAAAGACAGATTTGGAGACCTTCAGAATGTGGTTTGTATCAGTTAAGGTTCTTTCAGTTCCAAAAAGGCAAGAAACTCAAGACCAATCTATTTAATAAAAAGGTAATTTAAAAAACCAGAGATATGGGTATTTTAAGAGTGTTTTCAGGATTGGCTTAATGAAGGCTCTGGGCTCTTTATGTTTCTTGGCTGTGGTTCTTCTTTGTTATCTACAACCTTAAACACACTTTCCCTAGGAAGATCATTATAGTAACTTCAATCCAGAAATTTAAGAGCTGATTGGTAGCATCTTGGTTACAAACATGAGGATGAAAACCACAAAATAAGAAAATCCAAACAGAAAGCAGCCTAAGTACCTGACTGCATCACAAGGCTGCCAGAGACTTGTGCTTCTTGGTGCATAAAAAAAAACAAAAACAAACTATAGAAATGATTCCTGAAACCTACCATGTAAAATATATATAAACAATAAGGACCTACTGTATAGCACAGGGAACTGTATTCGATATCTTATAATAACCTATAATGGAAAAGAATCTGAAAAAGAATATGTATATAACTGAATCACTTTGCTGTGCATCTGAAACTAACACAACATTGTAAATCAATTATACTTCAATAAATAAACATTAAAATAAAAAGAAACAGCTCAGTTTTTAAAAGCTACTATATGTAAAGTTTCCCATTACTTGTTGCCAAACACAGTCCTAACTGAAAGCAGTTGAAAAACACATAATCCAAGACTGACTCAAATTGTCTCAATCTGTACTCAGTGGATAGAGCTATCACCACCTCAGTGCTCCTGAGGAGGTGGAATTGGCTTGGAGCTTTTGGAACAGGTTTAATCAAACCATACGAGGTGGATGCTGTAGATGTTTTATTTTTAGGACTTCCAGGAGGTCAGATCTTTTCCCTGAAATCAGGTTGCTGCCTAGGAAAGGAAAGCAGGTGTTTGGGAATGTAATTAATGCATGAAGTTTAGAATTTCCTCCCTGAAGGAGTGGCTGTGTCCCACGGAGTCATGTATGAAGAGTATAAATGAGATTGGGGAGAGTCAATGAATGATTCTGTTTGGCTGGCCCCTAGGTCATTTCATTATGGTCCATAAGACACAGAGAAGACAGCCTAAAGAAAATTCAGGGTGGCTACAACTTACAAAATTTCCTGCTCCATCTCTAATTAATGACTCTGCAGTTCATATAAATGAGAGATTTTACATTGACCACACATCAGTAATTGAATATTTCACCGTCTTTTCTGTGCAAAAATTGCTATGTTCATCCTGTCGAGTGGAATAAGATGATTACCCTCACTCTTGTTACATAATAGTTATCCCATCAACAAAACATGGTTTCACATCTTTCAAGGGGAGCTAAAGTACTAACATTTATTTCAAAATAAAAGGGAGGCACTTACAAAGCCTTTCTGTGTAAGGTCCTTTAAGCCATTTAAATAATAAAAGTAGCATTTCTAAATTTACCTTTTGATAAGTTATAGTTAACATAAGGCTAAGACAAGTAAGTGGTAGCTTTGTTAAAAGGAGGAGAAATTTTGAACCAGAAATCTCTCCCTCTTCTTGTTCACACTGATTGTGCAAATGGCTGCAACTTTTTCCCTCTTCCAGTGTTCATGCCCTTTACAAGGTGACGTTATCACTTCTCCCATCAAGGTTGGAATCTAGAGCCCACTTATGGCAGTTTTAATATATAGCCCCACTGTTCTCCCTTTTCCTTGAATCTGGGTGGTAAGGGTTTGACAAAAGGGATATGGCAGAAGTGATGCTATATCAATTTCTGGGCTAAGCCTTAAGAAACTAGGAGCTTCCACAAAGATGTCTGCTCTCACCACTTCTGTTCAGCATTTTGCTGGAGCCAAGGAAATTAGACAAGAAAAGAAATACAAAGTATCCAGATTTGAAAATAAGTACTGAACAATTGAAACGAAATTAATAAAACAATTCCATTTACAATAGCATCGAAAAGAATAAAATACTTAAATAGAAGAAGTGGAAGCTTTGTACACTGAAAACCTAAAGCCTTCTAGAAAGAGTTTAAAGAATATCTAAATAAACAGAGAGACACTCAGTGTTCATGGATCAGAAGACTTAATATTGTTAAGATGGCAGTACTCCCCAGATCTACAGAGTCAACAAAATTCCAGCTGACTATTTTTTTCATAATTCACCAAACTGATCCTAAAACTTATATGAAAATTCAAGGATTCAGAATTGCCAAAACAATTTTGAAAAAGAAAAACCCAAAACCCAAAGTTGGAAGGCTCATACTTCCAGATTTTAAAGCTACAAAATTACATAAATTTTGTGGCATAAGGATACCACACATAAAAATTAGCTCAAAATGATCATAAAAACCTAAATGTAAGAGCTAAAACTATAAAACTTTTAGATGAAAACATGAGTAAATCTTCATGATTTTGGGTTAGCCAATGTTTTCTTAAATGTGATATAAATCACACCTCCTCATGGTACATAATCCTTTTTATATATTTTTCTTTATTAAATACTCCTTGGGTGTGGCAAAAAAAAGAAAAAAGAAACTAGCAGCTTCCATTTCCTGTCTCTAAGGATCCATCTCCCATGATGTAAGAAATGTAACCTGCCCCCTGAGAGTCTCACCTGGAGAGGAGTTTGCCAGCCATGTGACAGAGCCATCTTGGAAGTGGATCCTCCAGCCTTAGTCCAGCTGACATCTGGTGGAGCAGAGATGAATTGTCCCCACTGGGCCTTGACCAAATGACAGAATGGTGAGCAAAATAGATGATTGTTGTTTTAAACTAGTAACTTTTGAGGTGGTTTGTTATATAGAAATATAGATAGCTGGAATATTGCCCTTGAATGGGAGCTGGCTGGCCAATAAAATGTGGAAGAGGTGATGTATAGCCTATACCTGTACTTAAAAGGCCTTGGGAGCTTTGGTTCCATCTTGGTACCCTGCTTTTGGAGCCGGTTGGAGGATAAGGGACATGTGCCCAGCTGCCCTTTGCCCCAGCCAATAGGCCAACAGGCCAACAGCAACCCTAACCTCCAGAAATGTGAGACCATCTTGAACCAGTCAGCCTCCCATTAACTGGCCACAGATGCATGAACAAACTAGTCAAAATCCACCAAGCCTGGTCCAGTCTAGAACATCTTAAATATTTCTCTTAACCTGAATAATCTTGGCGAGGCAGCACATCACCCTAGCAGGCCCTTCTTTACATTATGTACAACTATTTAGTGCTAAACTCCAACCATGATACATGTCCCTGAGGAAGTGACATGAGGATATGTGTAAGGATAAATGATAAGGTAAGGAAAAAGAATATTTTGGTATGGCAAACTGAAGTAATAACTGTTAATAAAAGAATGAATTTAAAAGCCAGAATACACAGACGATGAAATGCAGTGTAGCACTGAAAACGAGTGAACTAAAACTACATGTATAAGAGACAATCGAACAAAAATAACATTGAGTGAAGAAAGCAACTTTGGTGGCAAAGTGAAGCATTTTTCTCTTAGGCATCTAAAATATTTTAGCAGTTGGCCCTATAACTGGACACTGACATTTGGGTATGCTACAAGGGAAAAAGGTAGTGATTGTAGCTTATTTGATAGTTGAAATACAGATTTTATCACTTATGTAAGAGCATGTTCAACATTTCATCAAATTTATTCATATAAAAATAAAACTTATGCCTAATAAGCCATCTATCACAATCAATGAGCTATTGATATTTTAAGAGAGAATAATTCTTGACAAACCTGGGATGTATACAAATAGGCATATCAATGATGTTAGACTTTAGCTTTAATTTCATCAGTTTTATGAACATAACTCAGAATTTGGCTGCCCAATAAGATTTTCAGAAAGTTTATTTAGTATATAATATTTATTTCGTGTATTCAGACTATATTTGTCCTCTATTCCCGAAGCCTCAGGCTCTGCTTGCAGGGCATGGTTTACTTCCAGTTCAGTCAGTGCCTCTGGGAACTGGAGCACAACTGGGCGAACGCCTGATCATTCCTGAGAATCACATCACAGAGCTAACACAGGCTTAAAAGCTTGATTCATACTTACCTGCAGGTTGCTTCTGGAATTGTGACTTTCACTCTGCCAAAGCGTTCCGAAGATCTCCAAGAACTGATTACACCAGCTCAGGGTGTGTCACTCAGGGAAGTGAGTACTGTTCCTCACTTGCCATCTTCCACATCTGGTCTGCGACCGGATGCCAGTCCCGAAAACTGGTCAGCCGAGCTCTTCCTTCCTCTGCGGTTTTGCTTTGCTTTTGCCACAGATTAGGTGAGATTACTGCCTCCCTGTCAGGGGTGAATACATCCTTGATCTTTGACCTGAGACTTGGCAGTGCTTCCTACTGCGGGAGGAGTATATGCCCTGCTCCCACCCTTAACTTGGGCTCCGCTAGGTGACTTGGATGATATGAGATGAGGTTGCTTGCGTGGTTGAGCTTGTTCTTTTGCTCTTTTGTCATCACTATAGGAAGAATTTGTCCCAAATAGCCTTCAGTCCAAAGGTGGAACAGATCTGAACCTACTCACATCTGAGGCAGAGCCACTGTAGCCAACTTGCACACCTTTGAGTGAGAAAAATAAATGTTTTTGAAAGTAGGATTTGGAGGGTTGTTACACAGCAAAAACTGACTAATGTAAGTTTCAAGTTGGGTCACTCAGAGCTATGTAATTCCAAGTAGTCCATGAGCTGAATAACTTTGGCAAATCTCTTCAACAAATATCTAGGACAGCTATTTCACAATATTAAAATAAATTAAAGACATCCTGTAGACCTAGTAAGTATGCTGCTTCCTCTTTTAATACAGCTTTAATATAATACAGATTTGAATTTCTCCTTAGATGTTTATAGGCATTCTGTTTCTTTTCTCTGGTCAATGTGTAATTTTCAAAAACTTAAAAACATCATTCCTATACAAATATAGAATGAACACATGTCAACAACTTAGTCAATTCATTAATGAGGGAACAAATAAGATAGGGAAACTGGTTCCAAAAGCATATAAGGTACAGTTATTTCTGTACATTAAGAAAAAGATTGTTAAAAGAAGGTTGCTAGGCTACATACAAAACTGGTTAATGCTCTACAGGGAAAGGAAACATTAACCTTTGAGGTTTTGTTTTATACTGGACTGGGGAAATGAATGAAGATCAACCAGACAAGCAAAGGTTATTGTTCAGATCTTGCTATAGCAAGGGAGTCAGCCATTATCACTTGCATCTTGGAAGAGACTCAATGGCAGGCAGAAGAGGAGGAGAAAAGCTTTATAGTGGAAAAAAGGGGAAGCTTTGGGCGTGCCCTGGCAGAGGCTCTTGGCATGGGGAAGCCACAGGTGGGCTAAATAGAAGCAGGGCATCCTGTGTGATTGGTTGGGTTTATATTTGGCTTTCTCTGGTTGTTCTTAAGTCGGAAGCAGGGATAAAAAGTAGAAAGCTGTCAATTATTGATCCAGTCTTAGCCATTTTGGACTGATTGTTACAGAGATTATTGTTTGGCTTCCTGGATTAGTACTAGAGATAGAGGTCTTACTTCTTACAGGTCCAATCTACAGCTATATGGCTTCCAGGGCTGGTTACTAGGGATGATGGATTGGTTTCCTGGGCTGGTTCCTGTAAGTTGTGGGTCAGAGTTCTGTTTTTATACACGGTCTGGTTACTGCCCATTTGTATATTCAGCCTCTCAGTAAAGAACTATACAAATTAACATGTAGCTTCACAGTAGTTGAGCTCTATTCAAATAATAAGTTGTAAGTCAAATACAGGTATATTCTCTTAGGAAATTAAAAAGTCCCTTGTGTAGGCCTAATAAAATTGTAATATGACATTGAAAAGACAGCCCATTGAAAAGTCATACTCTTTACCTTATTTCCAAATTTTGGATAATGCTTGTCTTATCATTGTATATTAAGGAAGAACAGATACAGGAAATTGTGAGTAACCCATACAGTTTTGGAAAAAGTAGAAACTAGACAGGAAGTAGACAGAAGCACTGTAATTGTATCAGTATAAACTTAATACAGGAGGAAATGGCAATATTAGAAGAATCTATGTTGGGCACAGTTTGAGGAGCATTCTTCAGTCTGCTTTACCCAGAGTAGGATTTATGTTCTTAAATCTTTGTTGGATTTATGTTCTTAAATCTTTGTTTGATTTACGCCGTGAGTCCATTTCTCAGTTGTTTCACAATCCAAGAGTCAAAGAGACAGATGTTGTCTATTTTTCTCCTCACATCTTAACACTAATTACTTACCACAATGTATCATTCAGTGAACTCGATAAATAAGATTTATTTCACAGACTCTCTTGATCAGTGATTCAAGGAAAACTGGACACACAGGCCTTTTCTTTGGACTTGAAATGCTCTCTTCCCCTTACCAGAGTAGCATCTGGCATAATTGTATTCAGCTTTGCAGTTTTTTGACCAAACTTCTAAAATTCTCAAATTCCTTACTGGAAGGTGGCTGGAACCTACTAACTCAATTGTGTTTGATAATTAGATAAAATATTTCTTTTACAGAAACAAAAGGGACAGCACTTCATGCCTTCTTTTGGGTATCTCTGGTGTTCTGTTATCTGTCTTTACCTACGTGTAAACTTGTTAATTCTGGTAGTCATCCAACCATCCACCAGTATTTCACAAGACAGAGGGGTGGTATTGTTAATAGGAAAAAGTCTTCAAAATGTAATATTCAGTCCTGGTGTCTGAGTGATTCCCTGGGCCCAGCACAGGGACCAACTTTCCAGAGCCCTGAAGACAAGGGGTAACACCCCAAAATATGGACTCATTTTCCACTCTACCTTCATTGGCCGAGCAGCTGCCAAGAACAAAGGCCACATCTCCCTATACCTGGCAAACAAATGCAGTATTGCCTCATGAATGGATTGCTTCTCTGAGGTACCTACCAGTGTATTTGGGGAGAACCTTCAAGAACAAGTTGAGGAGCGGCTGTCCTTCTATGAGACTGGAGAGATTCCATGAAAGAATCTGGATGTCATGAAGGAGGCAATGGTTCAGGCAGAGGAAGCGGCTGCTGAGATTACTAGGAAGCTGGAGAAACAGGAGAAGAAACGCTTGAAGAAGGAAAAGAAAAGGCTGGCTGCGATTGCCCTGGCGTCTTCAGAAAACAGCAGTAGTACCCCGGAGGAATGTGAGGAGACAAGTGCAAGACCCAAAAAGCAGCAAAAGCAAAAGCCCCAGGAGGCTCCTCAGGAGAATGGAATGGAAGACCCCCATCTGTCTCCTCCAACCCCCCCCCTCAAAAAAATCTTTTTCCAAGGAGGAGCTGGTTAGTGATCTTGAAGAGACAGCTGGCAGTGGAAGTCTTACCAAGAGGAAGAAATCTTTCCCCAAAGAGGAATCAGATAGTGACCCTGAAGAGTCAGGAAACAAGAGGGTCCCCAAGAAAAAGAGGAAATTCTCTTCCAAGGAGGAGCCTCTCAGCAATGGAGCTGAAGAGGCTGCTGCCAGCAAGAGCAGCAGCTCCAAGAAAAAGAAAAAGTTCCAAAAGCTGTTCCAGGAAAAGTAGAATGGACATTTCCCTAGTAGGGCACAACTTACAGAGATATTTCCCAACCCATCCCCTATAGCCCAATAACAATAAAAACAAATTCACAAGTCAAAAAAAAAAATGTAATATTAATTTACATACAAATTTAATTAGCTGGCTTCAACCATGGTAAAAAAGAAAATCTATATTCCTACTTTAAATTTTATTTGAACTAAATTTTCTCAAATACCATTACTATGTAGTTTACTAATTCCTACAGTAGTACCATTTATGGCCAACATGTCAACCACCTGTTTGTCCACTAGATGTCAGTGCATCCCCACACTGAAATTATTGGTAGAGTATCCATCTGGTGACAAAAAAAAATGTCTGCATGAGAGGTCACATCCTACCTCCCTCTTATTGGCATGAGAGATACCACAACTAGACCAACTTTCCATTATTTTCCATACAGGACAGGATCAGATTGCTTTTATCATTGGCTGATTGACATCTGCAAACTTTGGTCTCAATAGACACTTGCTTTCTTCCCCCTTGTTAAGCATGGCTGTCTGCAATTGAATTTGGAGAGGTAATCAATGCTTTGTTTTGCTGTCTGAAATTAACCATACAGAATGAAACTGAATGCCAGGATTAGGTGACACATATAAATCTGTCTTTCAGTCATCTGACTCATTTGTAATGACCTCCAGAGTGTGCCATTTCTCACCCGGTTGTTGCTGTCATACTGCCTACTGTCACTTTATCTGAAACCCCTGAGACTCAATCGCCTCCTTCCAACTCAGGCTCAGAGTCTGTGTAGAATGCACAGTATGTGTAGTACAATAGAGTCATGTGTTCTTGCCTTCACACGAGCAGGTGTTTAATCAGAGTGCCCTTGGTGCAGTCTCAGGAGTTCATGGTGGTGATAACTACAGGTTCAGAAACTCTTTGCATGGGAACAATTCAGACTGACAGTCTTTGAATCATATCTGGTTGAGTTAAAGGTGCATTTGCCAGAGGATGCTCTGAAGAACACTGGTCCTGTAGGATGTGGCTGGATGATACCAAAAGATCTAACAGAAGATCCTAAAAGGATTCCATGGAATACTCTGCAGAAACCCAAATCAGACATGTTTCTCTGTTGTAGAACTTCCAGCAGCTTTAGTATTCTTGTGTGCATTATGAATATCCAAGAAGAGGTTACAACTTTTTTTAAAACCCTTTTTTAAAGGGTTTTACAACTTTTTTTAAACCTTAGAATAATTATTTGACAGTGTATCTTGCTGAACTAGTTGATTTTGAAATGTGAAAAAAGACTAAAAGACCTCTGGACTGTAAGAAGATAATCGTCTCATATTCCTCTTTCATCTTTCTCCTTCCTTCCTCCTCATATATTGAGAACGTGTTAATATGTCAGGTGCTGTGCGGGAACAATGTAATAATGGAGATGCCATACAAAGAACAAAGGGAATTACTAGGGCTTAGTTTTTCCAGTAATGTATCATCGTTGGATCTCAGTACATTTTTTTTTTTTTTTTTTTTTTTTGGGGTACGCGGGCCTCTCACTGCTCTAGCCTCTCGCGCCGCGGAGTACAGGCTCCGGATGCGCAGGCTCAGTGGTCATGGCTCATGGGCCCAGCCGCTCCGCGGCATGTGGGATCCTCCTGGACCGGGGCACGAACCCGTGTCCCCTGCATCTGCAGGCGGACTCTCAACCACTGCGCGACCAGGGAAGCCCAGATCTCAGTACATCTTACATTTAGAAAGTTTCGAAGTCCACAAACCACCTGGAAGAGGCGGCACTGCCACTGGACACACGGCTCACAGGGAAGGAAATATCTCCCTATACATTCAGGGGAATCCTTTCAACTTGTACTGCAGTCTTTTAGTGAGGGATTGACAGGAAAGAGATTTAGCCAACAGGAATCTAATAGGCAAATTCAGACTTGTTGGTATGACAGAGGCAAATGTTTGAAACAGAATTAAGTGATCTAAAGACACTGCTTAGGGCTTCCCTGGTGGCGCAGTGGTTCAGAGTCCGCCTGCCGATGCAGGGGACACGGGTTCGTGCCCCGGCCCGGGAAGATCCCACATGCTGCAGAGTGGCTAGGCCTGTGAGCCATGGCCGCTGAGCCTGTGCGTCCGGAGCCTGTGTGTCCGGAGCCTGTGCTCTGCAGCGGGAGAGGCCACAACAGTGAGAGGCCTGCGTACCGCAAAAGAAAATAAATAAATAAATAAAGACACTGCCTAAAAAAACCACACAAGGAGGGACGTTAGAGGCAAGAACCAGGGTTAAAATGCAGAAAATTGAAAGCCTGCCTGGAGCTCACAGTGTCCAGTGGCAAGCAAGGCCTTAAGACTGAGAGGATTCCTTGTTTGATGCTTCTCTCTTGTGACAACATGAGGTCTTAAAATACTCACTGAAACTTGAATGAGGCAAATCTTAGATTGGTAAATATAGATGCTGCAAGGTCGGAGCTGGCCTCCCCTCTCCTGCGAATGTTTGCGTGGTGGGCACCATCCGCCCTCTGATCATCAATTTATCCCCATAGTCCTGTCCTGGGGATTGAGAACTCCTCCCTCTTCTCTTTTCACAGATTTCTAGCATTTTCTCATAGAAGTGCAGAGAAGGCTGGAGAAGGGGTGTGGAGAAGCCAGGGCACAACGCTGTCTTTGGGAGGACACTTGGAAGATGGCTAGATCATTAGACTGGGCTGTTTCAGATAGAGGGATGAAAGTGTGTCTTGACCTTCAACGAGTGGCCGTGGGATGTGAATGATAAAGTTAAGGCTTTGATAATCATCCATGTGTAAGCCTCACTTCATCAGCTTGAAGAAAAAAATAAAATCGCTTTTTAAAAACTTTCCTTGAAATTATGATATACATACAGAAAATTGGGCATAAGCGTAAATCTTGAGGAATTTTCACAAACTGAAATGTACCCTTTTAACTAGTACCCAAATCAAGAAAGAAAACATCACCAGGGCCCCAGAAGTCCACTTTGGTTCGCTTTCACTCATTACCCCATGCCAAGAGCAACCACAATCCAACTTATAACAGCACAGATTAATTTTGCCTGTCTTTGAACTTCATATAAACGGAATCTTACAATTTGTGCCCCTTTGTATGTGGTCTCTTTTATTCAGCATTGTATTTGTAAGGTTCATCTTTACTGTGGATTGCTCATTCCCATGGGTGTAGAAAATTTTATCATGTAAATTGTTTACCATTTATTCACCTATTTACTGTTGAAGGATGTGGCAGTGATTTCAGTTGGCGGTTATGGCAACAGTGCTGCTATGACCATGCTTGCACATGGTTTCTGGAGAACGTGTAGATGGGTCACGTTTCATTACATGTTAAATCTATTGGCACAGAACCAATGGGATCTGATTAAGAAAAGTCTATCCTTCACTATCTCAGATCACATTCCCTAGGCAAGTCCAAGGGCAGCAAAAGCTCAGCACCACCACCTTGCAGAGGAAAAGCAGAAAGCAGAAATTGTAGCACCTCTGCCTCTAACACTGCTCTCAGCTGCCCTTTGAGGTGGTGTCTGCTGCAGCCCATCACACACTGTGCATCTGGCCACAGGAGACAAGGTCTCCGCATTATAGAGTCACCACTGTACAGGGCGATCAAACAAATTTGCTTACAGGACTGGTTCTTGCCACGTGTACACACAAACAGCACCACCTGCCCCAGCCCCTCTTCCTTTTCCTGCCCATGAGCCAGGGCAGCTAGATCAGGTGAAGTTTGGGCCCCACATCCTCACACAAACTGTTCACAACCAGATATTCTCTAGTCTATGCCTAGAAATAGGCTTGCTTTGGAATCTGAGTCTCAGTTTAGATTTCCCCATGGTTATGATGAGTACTTCAGAATTCTCTGTTGATTGTTCCTGCCACCTGATCTCTGCCAGTGCCACATTCAATGTGTCTATACACCTTGACACTTAACAGGAAGGGGGCCTTGAGCTTGCTCGCATTTCTCCCAGAATGCTCCTTGAGTCCCCCGACAATGAATAGATTCAAAAAGGAATGGAAGGGAGGGTACCATCTAGCTCCATCTGCCATCAGCTCTAAGCTCTGGGCCTTTGCAAAACTGAAACATTTTCTTTTTTTTTTTTTTTTTTTTTTTAACATCTTTATTGGGGTATAATTGCTTTACAATGGTGTGTTAGTTTCTGCTTTATAACAGAATGAGTCAGTTATACATATATATATGTTCCCATATCTCTTCCCTCTTTGTCTCCCTCCCTCCCACCCTCCCTATCCCACCCCTCCAGACAGCCACAAAGAACCGAGCCGGTTTCCCTGTGCCATGCGGCTGCTTCCCACTGGCTATCTACCTTACGTTTGTTAGTATATATATGTCCATGTCTCTCTCTCGCCCTAACACACCTCACCCTTCCCCCTCCCCATATCCTCAAGTCTGTTCTCCAGTAGGTCTCTGTCTTTATTCCTGTTTTACCCCTAGGTTCTTCATAACATTTTTTTTTCTTAAATTCCATATATATGTGTTAGCATACGGTATTTGTCCTTCTCTTTCTGACTTACTTCACTCTGTATGACAGACTCTAGATCTATCCACCTCATTACAAATAGCTCAATTTCGTTTCTTTTTATGGCTGAGTAATATTCCATTGTATATATGTGCCACATCTTCTTTATCCATTCATCCGACGGCGGGCACTTAGGTTGTTTCCATCTCCGGGCTATTGTAAATAGAGCTGCAATGAACATTTTGGTACATGACTCTTTCTGAATTCTGGTTTCCTCAGGGTATATACCTAGTAGTGGGATTGCTGGGTCATATGGTAGTTCTATTTGTAGTTTTTTAAGGAACCTCCATACTGTTCTCCATAGTGGCTGAACCAATTCACATTCCCACCAGCAGTGCAAGAGTGTTCCCTTTTCTCCACACCCTCTCCAGCATTTATTGTTTCTAGATTTTTTGATGATGGCCATTCTGACTGGTGTGAGATGATATCTCATTGTAGTTTTGATTTGCATTTCTCTAATGATTAATGATGTTGAGCATTCTTTCATGTGTTTGTTGGCAGTCTGTATATCTTCTTTGGAGAAATGTCTATTTAGGTCTTCTGCCCATTTTTGGATTGGGTTGTTTATTTTTTTGTTATTGAGCTGCATGAGCTGCCTGTAAATTTTAGAGATTAATCCTTTGTCAGTTGATTCATTTGCAAATATTTTCTCCCATTCTGAGGGCTGTCTTTTGGTCTTGTTTATGGTTTCCTTTGCTGTGCAAAAGCTTTGAAGTTTCATTAGGTCCCATTTGTTTATTTTTGTTTTTATCTCCATTACTCTAGGAGATGGGTCAAGAAGGATCTTGCTGTGATTTATGTCATAGAGTGTTCTGCCTATGTTTTCCTCTAAGAGTTTGATAGTTTCTGGCCTTACATTTAGGTCTTTAATCCATTTTGAGCTTATTTTTGTGTATGGTGTTAGGGAGTGATCTAATCTCATACTTTTACATGTACCTATCCAATTTTCCCAGCACCACTTATTGAAGAGGCTGTCCTTTCTCCACTGTATATTCCTGCCACCTTTATCAAAGATAAGGTGACCATATGTGCATGGGTTTATCTCTGGGCTTTCTATCCTATTCCATTGATCTATCTTTCTGTTTTTGTGCCAGTACCATACTGTCTTGATTACTGTAGCTTTGTAGTATAGTCTGAAGTCAGGCAGCCTGATTCCTCCAGCTCCATTTTTTGTTCTCAAGATTGCTTTGGCTATTCGGGGTCTTTTGTGTTTCCATACAAATTGTGAAATTTTTTGTTCTAGTTCTGTGAAAAATGCCAGTGGTAGTTTGATAGGGATTGCATTGAATCTATAGATTGCTTTGGGAAGTAGAGTCATTTTCACAATGTTGATTCTTCCAATCCAAGAACATGGTATATCTCTCCATCTGTTTGTATCATCTTTAATTTCTTTCATCAGTGTCTTATAATTTTCTGCATACAGGTCTTTTGTCTCCTTAGGTAGGTTTATTCCTAGATATTTTATTCTTTTTGTTGCAATGGTAAATGGGAGTGTTTTCTTGATTTCACTTTCAGATTTTTCATCATTAGTATATAGGAATGCCAGAGATTTCTGTGCATTAATTTTGTATCCTGCTACTTTACCAAATTCATTGATTAGCTCTAGTAGTTTTCTGGTAGCATCTTTAGGATTCTCTATGTATAGTATCATGTCATCTGCAAACAGTGACAGCTTTACTTCTTCTTTTCCGATTTGGATTCCTTTTATTTCCTTTTCTTCTCTGATTGCTGTGGCTAAAACTTCCAAAACTATGTTGAATAAGAGTGGTGAGAGTGGGCAACCTTGTCTTGTTCCTGACCTTAGTGGAAATGCTTTCAGTTTTTCGCCATTGAGGATGATGTTGGCTGTGGGCTTGTCATATACGGCCTTTATTATATTGAGGAAAGTTCCCTCTACACCTACTTTCTGCAGGGTTTTTATCATAAATGGGTGTTGAATTTTGTCAAAAGCTTTCTCTGCATCTATTGAGATGATCATATGGTTTTTCTCCTTCAATTTGTTAATATGGTTAATCACATTGATAGATTTGCGTATATTGAAGAATCCTTGCATTCCTGGAATAAACCCCACTTGATCATGGTGTATGATCCTTTTAATGTGCTGTTGGATTCTGTTTGCTAGTATTTTGTTGAGGATTTTTGCATCTATGTTCATCAGTGATATTGGCCTGTAGTTTTCTTTCTTTGTGACATCCTTGTCTGGTTTTGGTATCAAGGTGATGGTGGCCTCGTAGAATGAGTTTGGGAGTGTTCCTCCCTCTGCTATATTTTGGAAGAGTTTGAGAAGAATAGGTGTTAGCTCTTCTCTAAATGTTTGATAGAATTCGCCTGTGAAGCCATCTGGTCCTGGGCTTTTGTTTGTTGGAAGATTTTTAATCACAGTTTCAATTTCAGTGTTTGTGATTGGTCTGTTCATATTTTCTATTTCTTCCTGATTCAGTCTTGGCAGTTTGTGCATTTCTAAGAATTTGTCCATTTCTTCCAGATTGTCCATTTTATTGGCATAGAGTTGCTTGTAGTAATCCCTCATGATTTTTTGTATTTCTGCAGTGTCAGTTGTTACTTCTCCTTTTTCATTTCTGATTCTATTGATTTGAGTCTTCTCCCTTATTTTCTTGATGAGTCTGGCTAATGGTTTATCAATTTTGTTAATCTTCTCAAAGAACCAGCTTTTAGTTTTATTGATCTTTGCTATTGTTTCCTTCATTTCTTTTTCATTTATTTCTGATCTGATTTTTATGATTTCTTTCCTTCTGCTAACTCTGGGGTTTTTTTGTTCTTCTTTCTCTAATTGCTTGAGGTGCAAGGTTAGGTTGTTTATTCGAGATGTTTCCTGCTTCTTAAGGTGGGCTTGTATTGCTATAAACTTCCCTCTTAGAACTGCTTTTGCTGCATCCCATAGGTTTTGGGTCGTTGTATCTCCATTGTCATTTGTTTCTAGGTATTTTTTAATTTCCTCTTTGATTTCTTCAGTGATCACTTCGTTACTAAGTAGTGTATTGTTTAGCCTCCATGTGTTTGTATTTTTTACTGCTCTTTTCCTATAATTGATATCTAATCTCATGGCGTTGTGGTCGGAAAAGATACTTGATATAATTTCAATTTTCTTAAATTTACCAAGGCTTGATTTGTGACCCAAGATATGATCTATCCTGGAGAATGTTCCATGAGCACTTGAGAAAAATGTGTATTCTGTTGTTTTTGGATGGAGTGTCCTATAAATATCAATTAAGTCCATCCTGTTTAATGTATCATTTAAAGCTTGTGTTTCCTTATTTATTTTCATTTTGGATGATCTGTCCATTGGTGAAAGTGGGGTGTTGAAGTCCCCTACTATGAATGTGTTACTGTCGATTTCCCCTTTTATGGCTGCTAGTTTTTGCCTTATGTATTGAGGTGCTCCTATGTTGGGTGCATAAATATTTACAATTGTTATATCTTCTTCTTGGATCGATCCCTTAATCATTATGTAGTGTCCTTCTTTGTCTCTTCTGATAGTCCTTATTTTAAAGTCTATTTTGTCTGATATGAGAATTGCTACTCCAGCTTTCTTTTGGTTTCCATTTGCATGGAATATCTTTTTCCATCCCCTTACTTTCAGTCTGTATGTGTCTCTAGGTCTGAAGTGGGTCTCTTGTAGACAGCATATATATGGGTCTTGTTTTTGTATCCATTCAGCCAATCTGTGTCTTTTGGTGGGAGCATTTAGTCCATTTACATTTAAGGTAATTATCGATATGTATGTTCCTATTCCCATTTTCTAAATTGTTTTGGGTTCGTTATTATAGGACTTTTCCTTCTCTTGTGTTTTTGTCTAGAGAAGTTCCTTTAGCATTTGTTGTAAAGCTGGTTTGGTGGTGCTGAACTCTCTCAGCTTTTGCTTGTCTGTAAAGGTTTTAATTTCTCCATCAAATCTGAATGAGATCCTTGCTGGGTAGAGTAATCTTGGTTGCAGGTTTTTCTCCTTCATCACTTTCAGTATGTCCTGCCACTCCCTTCTGGCTTGTAGAGTTTCTGCTGAGAGATCAGCTGTTAACCTTATGGGGATTCCCTTGTGTGTTATTTGTTGTTTTTCCCTTGCTGCTTTTAATATGCTTTCTTTGTATTTAGTTTTTGACAGTTTGATTAATATGTGTCTTGGCGTATTTCTCCTTGAATTTATCCTGTATGGGACTCTCTGTGCTTCCTGGACTTGATTAACGATTTCCTTTCCCATATTAGGGAAGTTTTCAACTATAATCTCTTCAAATATTTTCTCAGTCCCTTTCTTTTTCTCTTCTTCTTCTGGAACCCCTATAATTCGAATGTTGGTGCGTTTAATGTTGTCCCAGAGGTCTCTGAGACTGTCCTCAGTTCTTTTCATTCTTTTTTCTTTATTCTGCTCTGCAGTAGTTATTTCCACTATTTTATCTTCCAGGTCACTTATCCGTTCTTCTGCCTCATTTATTCTGCTATTGATCCCATCTAGAGTATTTTTCATTTCATTTATTGTGTTGTTCATCATTGTCTGTTTCATCTTTATTTCTTCTAGGTCCTTGTTAACTGCTTCTTGCATTTTGTCCATTCTATTTCCAAGATTTTGGATCATCTTTACTATCATTATTCTGAACTCTTTTTCAGGTAGACTGCCTATTTCCTCTTCATTTGTTAGGTCTGGTGGGTTTTTATCCTGCTCCTTCATCTGCTGTGTGTTTTTCTGTCTTCTCATTTTGCTTATCTTACTGTGATTGGGTTCACCTTTTTGCAGGCTGCAAGTTCGTAGCTCCCGTTGTTTTTGATGTCTGTCTCCAGTGGCTAAGGTTGGTTCAGTGCGTTGTGTAGGCTTCCTGGTGGAGGGGACTAGTGGCTGTGTTGTGGTGTATGAGGCTAGATCTTGTCTCTCTAGTGGGCAGGTCCACGTCTGGTGGTGTGTTTTGGGGTGTCTGTGGACTTATTATGATTTTAGGCAGCCTCTCTGCTAGTGGGTGGGGTTGTGTTCCTGTTTTGCTATATGGTTGGCATAGGTTGTCCAGCACTGTAGCTTGCTGGTCGTTGAGCGAAGCTGGGTGCTGGTGTTGAGATGGAGATCTCTGGGAGATTTTCGCCGTTTGATATTATGTGGGGCTGGGAGGTCTCTTCTTGACGAGTGTTCTGAAGTTGGCTCTCCCACCTCAGAGGCAGAGTCCTGACTCCTGGCTGGAGCAGCAAGAGCCTTTCATCCACTCGGCTCAGAATAAAAGGGAGAGAAAGTAGAGAGAATTAGTATAAGTAGGAGGAAATAGGAAAGAAAGAAAGAAAGAAAGAAAGAGAGGAGGGAAGGAAGGAAGGAGGGAAGGAAGAAAGAAAGAAAGAAGAAAAGAAAGGAAGAAGGCAAGAAGGAAAGAAAGGAGGGAGGGAGGGAGGAGGGAAGGAAGGAAGGAATGAGGGAAGGAAGGAAAAAATACAGAAAGAAAGAAGATACAGTAAAATAAAATAAAGTATAATAAAGTTATTGAATTAAAAAAATAATTATTTAGAGGAAAAAAAAAAGGGAAGGATAGAACCTTAGGACAAATGGTGGAAGCAAAGTTATAGAGACAAAATCTTACATAGAAGCATACACATATACCCTCACAAAAAGAGGTAAAGTGGAAAAAATCATAAAACTTGCTCTCCAAGTCCACCTCCTCAATTTGGGACGATTCGTTGTCTCAAAAAGGGAAGGAAGGAAGGAAAGATAGAAAGAAGGTAAAGTATAACAGAGTTCTTTAAATTAAAATTAATTATTAAGAAAAAAATTAAAAAAAAAAATGGTCGGATAGAACGCTGGGACAAATGGTGGAAGCAAACCTATACAGACAAGATCTCACACAGAAGCATACACATACACATTCACAAAAAGAGGAAAAGGGGAAAAAATCATAGATCTTGCTCTAGAAGTCCGCCTCCTCAATTTGGGATGATTCGCTGTCTATTCATGTATTCCACAGAGGCAGGGTACATCAAATTGATTGTGTAGCTTTAATCCGCTGTTTCTGAGGCTGCTGGGAGAGATTTCCCTTTTTCTTCTTTGTTCTCACAGCTCACAGGGGCTCAGCTTTCGACTTGGCCCTGCCTCTGCGTGTAGGTCGCTGGAGGGCGTCTGCTTTTTGCTCAGACAGGACGGCGTTAAAGGAGCCGCTGACTCGGGGGCTCTGGCGCTCTCAGGCCGGGGGCAGGGAGGGGCACGGAGTGCGGAGCGGTCCTGCGGCGGCAGAAGTCGGCGTGACGTTGCCCCAGCCTGAGGCCCGCCGTGTGTTCTCCCTGAGAAATTGTCCCTGGATCCCGGGAACCTGGCAGTGGCGGGCTGCACAGGCTCCCCGGAAGAGGGGTGGGGGCAGTGACCTGTGCT
>NW_006783353.1:289425-290383 GCF_000442215.2 Lipotes vexillifer
CTCGCGCCCGTCTCTGGAGCTCCTTTAGGCAGCGCTCTTAAAACCCCTCTCCTCGCGCACCAGGAAACACAGAGGCAAGAAAAGGTCTCTTGCCTCTTGGGTAGGTCCAGACTTTCCCCCGGACTCCCTCCCGGCTATCCGTGGCGCACTAACCCCTTCGGGCTGTGTTCAAGCCGCCAACCCCAGTCCTCTCCCTGAGCTCCGACCGAAACCGCAACCGAGCCTCAGCTCGCAGCCCCGCCCGCCCCCGGCGGGTGAGCACACGAGCCTCTCGGGCTGGTGAGCGCCGGTTGGCGCCAATCCTCTGTGTGGGAATCTTTCCGCTTTGCCCTCCGCGCCCCTGTTGCTGTGCTGTCCTCCGCGGCTCCGAAGCTCCCCGCTCCGCCTCCCGCAATCTCTGCCCGCGAAGGGGCTCCTAGTGTGTGGAGACCTTTCCTCCTTCACGGCTCCCTCCCACTGGTGCAGGTACCGTCCTTATCCTTTTGTCTCTGTTTATTCTTTTTTCTCTTGCCCTACCCAGGTACGTGGGGAGTTTCTTGCCTTTTGGGAGGTCTGAGGTCTCCTGCCAGCGTTCAGTAGGTGTTCTGTAGGAGTTGCTCCACGTGTAGATGTATTTCTGGTGTATCTGTGGGGAGGAAGGTGATCTCTGCGTCTTACTCCTCCGCCATCTTGGAAAGCTGAAACATTTTCTAACAGAACAATGGGTACCTGTCTTCCATTAGTATAATTAAATGGAAAAAAGAATATCTTCATCAAGGTGACCTAATATTGACTGATAGAAAGCAAATTGCAAAAGGATAACTTTTCGCAACATAATACCATTTGTGTGAAATTTAAAACCCCAAGAAACATTGATATATTTTATTGGCAACAGTTAAAAATAAGCCTGAGGGGCTTCCCTGGTGGCGCAGTGGTTGAGAGTCCGCCTGCCGATGCAGGGGACATGGGTTCGTGCCCC
>NW_006783353.1:290603-310526 GCF_000442215.2 Lipotes vexillifer
AAAAAAAAAAAAAAAAGAAGCCTGAGAATGGAACATACCAGTCTCAGGATGGTGGTGACCTCTGGAAAGGTGTGGATGGTAGGGTTTGGCAGGAGGCAGTAAGTGCATTTGTGACATTTTTTCCAGAGTAATCCAAAGCAAATATAGCAAAATAGTCATGTCTCTTAAATCCTGGTGGTAGATTCATGGATGGTTGTTATATTATTTTCTGAACTTTACATTTGAAGGATTTCATAATTTTTAAATTAAATTTTAAAGTTTTTCTTGAATACACTTCTCCAATACTAAGCTGAAAATGTGAAGTAGAAAAAGCAAGCAAAACTGTATACTGTATATAGCGTGATCCCAACCCTGTGCCAAAAAGTGAAAAGGAGATTAAAAAACAAATCATAATAAAAGGTTAGCAGTTATTTCCAGTTGGTTGTACGTGTATGCGCACCTGCATGTGATACAGAGATAGCATGTGTGTTTTTCTTTATATCCCTTTATTTTCCTAATTACTGAAGGAAATTATGCCAAATGTGGCATAAAATTATTTTGAGCTGAAGATGGACATTTGAGAATCAACAGATGCAGAGGAGGGTCTGTCTGAACCCCACTCTGCTTTATTTGCCTAAAAGTAGAATCTTCCAAAAGAATTCAATTGCCATAAATCCCCCTTCTAAGGAGGTTTCCTGTACTGGGGAAAATGAGAAGCTGGCATTGGGATGAGAAATTGCAAAAGCAAACATTGTTATGAAACCACCATACCTCCCCATCTACTCTCCTAGAGTACTGTTTCTCTGTCCCCAAAGTCATTCATTTTCTCCTAAGTGCCCTTTCTCCCCCTCCTCTTCTCCTGGTAAGATGGTATATAAGCCCCAAATTCTAACTTCTTCTTTGAGCCACTTTTTCTGTAAGCTCTCATGTACTTATGTGAATAATCTTTGTCTTTTCTTGGATTAATGTGTCTTTTGTGTTTAATTTGCATGCCCCTAATTATTAAACATAAGTGAGAAAAGAAGTTTTTTTCTCGCCAACTTTATCTATCTAATTATTTACCTAATTGTTAACTAGTACAAATGAGGGGTGGGGAAGAGTGGAATACAGTAGAAAGAGACAGAAATCTGGTGTAGAACCAATGAACATTTGCCAAGCCCAGGGCTGGGTAGGTACCAATTCCTTGCATTGCCTTAGCCCTGTGGCAAGTGAAGTCTGCCTCTGTCTGTTTCCTTCTGCCTCACTCAAACTCTCTCAGGCTGTAAGTCCTAGCAGTTTCCTTGCATGAAAACTGGGGCTCAGCTCTGCTTGTTCTAAGCTGCCATGGTGCTTAGAAGTGGCAAAAAGAATCTGGCTGTCTCAACTAGGGAATTTCATTCCACACTTCTCAGCTGCTGGCAAGGGCTGACTGATCTTGTTTAAAGAAGGCCTGGCATTATTTGAGCCTCTCGTTATTTGCATCTAAGCTGTGCTTCCTAAATTGCAAGAAGACATTGTCAGAAGAGGGAGACAGGTTGAGAATAGGACTGAAAGGGTGAGAGTGGGCTACTTAGTGGAAGGGGACATTGCTCAAGATGAAGGATGCCTGGAAGTATCAACTGTCCCAGATCACTTGCAGACCCTACCCTCACCTGATGCTGTTGCAGCCATTGCATTTGAGGAGCTTTTCTTGAAGTTCTCTGCTTTCTGGAATCTCCCTTTCATCTGTCAGTACAATTATTCCCTTCCTTATCCCCTGTCAGTGCTTCTCAAACCTTAATGCGCATACAGATCATCTGGGGATCTAGTTAAAGGGTAGATTGTGATACAGCAGGTCTGGGCTGGGACCTGAGATGCTACATTCTTAACCTGCTCCCGGGTGATACCAAGGCTTCTGGTCCACAGACCGAACTTGGAGTAGCTAAGCACTTATAGCACTTCTTTAATTTTTAAAATGAATACCTATGGCATCAGTTGGGTTATTGCCAGAGAAGAATGCAGAAAAGACAAAAATGAACATTTGTTGAGCACCTATTGAGTACTCAGGTACTATTAGCTCGTTTAATGCTCATGTCTGCTGCTTATGTTAGTCTTTGGTTAAGCAGAGACCTGCACATGGGATGGCCCTCTACCCCAGCCCCTGATTTCTGTCCACTGAATTTTGAATCATCTTTTAAGACTCAGTCCAAGCAATCCTGTATTCAACAGATCCGTTCCTGAAAGGAAGGAAATATAACCAGATTCATCCTGTATCCTGAGTCCCTACCAGTATCTGACATTTAGTTATAGTACAGTTATTGTGGAGGAGGAAAAAACTTTTCCTCTGCTCTCTCAGGTTAAGTGACTGAGGCTTGCAAATTAAACTTACAAAAGGCAGCTTAACAGGAGAAAAAGCATACAAATTTTATTCAGTTTTACAATATGTGCACAGGGTTCCACAAAAAAGAAGTGAAAAGCCAAAGAAGTGGTTAGATTAGAAGCTTATATTCCATTTTAACAAAAGGTGATAAATGGTGGAGAAGTGACAAGATAAGGGGAAGGGGAAGTTTGGGCTTCTAGGAGTGATAGATTATGGGAATGTATTTATGTATGGGGAAACTAATGGAAGATAAGGTTTATTTTAGTAACATTTGTTACAGCAGATTCATCTTGGTGCTCAATTTCTCATCTTCTTTATGGCCATACAACTACCCTGGAGAGGCAATTGATGGCAGTTCTAATTTCTCAGAAGTTTCTGCTTTTAGTCAGACAAGGGAAGCTCTGAGAAGGTTTCTTTCTGCATCTGTTTTCAACTGTCTTGAGCTCAAAATGATCCACATGCCAAAGTGGCATATTTTGAAGTGGTATATTCTGATTCCCTTCAGCACTGAATTAATTTTTTTAGAGGAATAAGTGAATCCTAAACAACAATCATGAGAAGTAGGTATTATCACTCAGATTTTATAGATGAGGAAGCTGGGAATCAGAGTTAAAGTGACTTATCCAAGATCACACAGTAAAGAGTAGAGACAGCATTCAACTTTGTACTTATGCTACTTCAAGCCTCAAAAATTAAAGAAGACAAATTATTAAATGTTGTGAGAGGTGATTTAGAAAAATATTCCTTATTGCTGTGTTTTTCTTATCTATGCTGGTACTGGAAAGTTTCCAATATGTACTTGTTTATCTTATTTTTATTTTTATAATACAAAGCTCCTTTGAGACCAGACACTCAGTTTGGATATAATAATATACTTTAACCTTAATTGTTCATGGTACAAACTATATTCCAGCGAAACTGGATCAAGGCAAACTTGGGAAGCAGCAGAATATATCTCTGGGCACCTCTTTGTCTCTTTGGTCTTTTCTCCTCTTTCTTCCACATAATACCCTGACCTGGGTGTTCAATTTCCTCATTATCACCTTACACCTGTTAAGATGTCTATTATCAAAAAGATGAGAGATAAATGCTGGCAAGGATGTGGAGAAAAGGGAACCCTTGTACACTGTTGGTGGGAGTATAAACTGGTGTAGCCACTATGGAAAACAGTATGGAGGACTCTCAAAAAATCAAAAATAGAACTACCATATGATCCAGCAATTCCACTTCTAGGTATATATCCAAAGGAATTGAAATCACTACGTCAGAGGTCAAAGAAGTATCTGTACTCCCATGTCCATTGCAGCATTATGCACAATAGCCAGGGTGTTGAAAACAACCAACATGTTCATCGTTGGATGAACTGAATAAAGAAAATGTGGTAGGTGTAGTCATTCAGTATTATTCAGCCATGAGAAAGAAGGAAATCCTGCCATTTGTGACGACATGGATGAACCTTGAGGGCATTATGCTAAGTGAAATAGTCTAGACAGAGAAAGGCAAATACTGCATAGTATCATTTATATGTGATGCTGAATTAAACAGCCATGCGCACAAAGTGGAAAGCAAAACCAGAATCCTTGCCAGCCAAACAGAAGCCACACACACACACAAAAACAAACAGCTCAAGGCTCAAACTGGCTTCCAACTCCCACTAAGCCAGTGGCCTTGGTCCAGGTGGTGCCTTACAAATGGGATCTTCCTAATGGAAAAATCCCCGAATGGGAACCAGAGGTTCCCCAAACGGATCAAGTTGAGCAACGTCAGTGTGCACACCGGGGTGCTCCCCAAAATGCCTGCAGAGGTGTTGCGGCGTCCCAAACACTACTTTTCTGCTTCCCCAAAATAATTCCTTGAAGTAGGAAGTCCAGGGCAGTGCGGGCAGGAGGAAGAGAGGAACGTCCTCTAGGCAAAGACGGCCTTGGCAGCTGCTAGGGTGGTCCCTCTTCGGCCGTCTACTCCTGCCTCAGAGTTCCAGCTGCCAGGATGGCGGACAGGGTATGACTGGGGCTTGGCCTTTCCAGGCAAGGGTCCCAGGGGATCTGGCCTCTAAAGGAGTTTTCCAACCCTCCGCTCTCTTGAAAGAGGCTGGTGTGGAGAAAACCTCGGAGCATTCGATCAAGCCAAGGGACCCCCCCCCCCAACCTGGGATGGTCCCAAGTGGCCCCACGTTGGGTGCCAAAATTGATGCCGAAAGCTCAGCTTCTCTGTACACCGGTACCTAATTGAATCTCAGAGACAGAGTTTTGGGTGAAGTAGAAAAGGATAGCTTTATTGCTTTGCCAGACAAAGGGGGACACAGTGGGCTCCTGCCCCACAAAACTGTGTCCCCAGTTGGCAAGGATAGTGAGAAGTTTTATAGTAATTGTTCAAAGAGGGCGTGATCAGCTCGTGGACATTCTTCTTATGGGTTGGTGGTGAGCTAAGTAGGAGTCAGCATCATCATCCTTCAGGTTCCAGCTGGTCTGGGGTCTGTGTGCTTGTGGGTAGCATACCATTTAATCCTTGACTTCTCCCATTTGGAGGGGGTTTCAGTATCTGCAAAACAGCTCAAAGATATTGTTGTGTGTATCCGTTGATGGGGAACCAGAACCTTGCCCCAAGGCTGCACTATTGTTTCTCTTGATTGATTGTTTCTCCCTTGTCTCGAGTCCCCTCCCTTCCCTAATTCACAACTGCTTGAATCTGCCTATTGGGACTCAGGGAAGGTTACGGAGGCTGAATGAAGGCTATTTCCTGTAATCCAAGAAATGGGGGACACAGAAAGTCTTTGTGCCCAGGAGGCCCACAGGGCCCTGCTTGGTATCATATGTGGACTCAAAAAATTAAAAAGAAAAAGTCGAACTCAGAAACAGTAGAATGGTGGTTTCTAGGGACTGGAGGTTATAGAAAACAGGGAAAAGTTCGTAAGTTGTGCTACAAACTTTCAGTTATAAGATGAATAAAGTCTGAAGATCTAATGTATAACATGGTGGCCATAGTTGACATAGCACTGTAATGTATAGTCGAAATTTGCAAAGAAAGTAGAACTTAAGTATTCTCACCAAAAAGAAAAAAAGTAAACATGTGAGGTAACAGATGTGTTAATTAACTTGGTGGTGGGACTCTTTTTAGTGTAAACTTGTGTCAAATCATCACATTGTACACTTAAATGTATTACAACTTTATCAGTTATACCTCAATAAAGCTAAAAAAAATAAACCTACAGGTAAGGAAGAACTGCTTCAACAGAGTTAGCTATATGATGATGGTTGTGATAATTAATTTAATTTGATAATTATTTCACAGTGCATATATATATATATATATATATATATATATATATATATATATAGCAAACCATCATGTTTTACACTCTAAATACATACAGTTTTATTTGTCAGTTATTCCTGAATAAAGCTTTAAAAACTTTAAAGAAGATGATATCAAGGAAATATTTTTAATATTTTAGATGTGATATGGACATTGGGGTTATGTAAAATATGTTAAGTGTTAGAAGTGCATATGGAAATATTTAGAGTAAAATGGTACAATATCACGGATTTTCTCTAAAATACTACAATAAAAGAAAGGAGAGTTAAAGTACAGTGAAATAGTGATAATTCCAAATTCAGGCAGATGGGCATATGGAGGCTCATTATATCATTTTCTGTACTTTTGAAAACTCTCATAAGAAGTTAAAACAACTGCCTAATCCTAACAATCAAATTCCTGGGCATAAAACCCAGAGAGAGTCCCACTCAGGACTTATACATATCGTTGATCACTGCAGCCTGGTTTGCAGTAGCAGCAGGTGGAGTTGGACACAACCTCCCTGTCCATCGCTGGGGGAATGCCTAAGCAGAAGGTGATGGTGGTGCAGGAGGGTATCTTAATCTGCAGTTAGGAGTGAGAGTGGTACGCGGGCCTCTCACTGTTGTGGCCTCTCCCGTTGTGGAGCACAGGCTCCAGACATGCAGGCTCAGTGGCCATGGCTCACGAGCCCAGCCACTCCGCAGCATGTGGGATCCTCCCAGACTGGGACACGAACCTGCATCCCCTGCATCGGCAGGCGGACTCTCAACCACTGCGCCACCAGGGAAGCCCCTTAATTCTTTTTTTATTATACATATATAAAATATTATTTTTATCTAATATGTATTTATATATAATTAATATATACATTCACATAAAACCACACTACATATTTCCCAAAGATACTATAAAATTCTAGAAAATATATCCAATACATTGGAATGGTTGCTTGTAGAGGGTCGGGGAGTTGGAGATGGTGATGGGGATGAAAGAGAGTCACTGAATAAAACAAGGAAGTGGCCCTATGTGGAGTAGTAATGTTAGTGTGCCAAACTTAGCAGGATGATTACCTCGGCTTTTCCCACTCCAAAAAACACAAAAATGTCCCACCCAGGGCCTCTTGAATCAAAATGGGAAATAGGAGGGCTAGAAATATCCATTTTTTTCGAAGTCCTCTCAAGTGATTCTTAAACACCCCCAATTTAATCCATCTTCAGTGGAACTTCCTGGTTTTAGGTCACCAGGTTAGGCCAAGAACAGCAGAACACAAGTTCCGAGGAAGGGCATGCAAAATTCTCCCCAATGTGAATTCCTGTTTGTGTGAGTAAATGGGAATTAGTTCTGAGAATGAGCACTGTATAAATGCTAATTACTTCTGGGCAAACTTAATCTCCTATTTACCACTTAGGGAATTTCCTTTTCAATCCACCTGTAAAGGAGGAAAAGGAACTATTGTTATTCTCACCAGTGTTGATTATAATGAGTCAGGCATAATGCAAAGAGGAAAGAATAAAGGATAATGTCCAATATTGATGAAGTATAGAGGAACAGGCAGCTTCAGACGCTGTTGGTGGCAATGTAAACTGGTACCGCTCACAAATCCTGTCTCAAAATTTCCCTTTATAGGAATTTATCCTCTAGAAACACTCCTATGAATGTATAAGACACATGTATAAGAATGGTCATTTCCACATAGATTGCCATTGGAAAAAGAAAGAGAGCAACCCAAAAGTCCTTGAATATGAGACTAATTAATCATTATTATGGTATGTCAGTAACTGTTCAAAAGAATGAGAATCTATGCATACTTCCAGGGAGGGGAATATCCTCCTCCTTCCTCTCTTAGTTCTTTCGGCTGGCAATTGAAAATGACGTAAGGCAGATGAACAGGAAAAAAAATCAAATTTATTATGTGCACTTAGAATTCACATAAGAATGAAAAATTGCAAAGACAGCCAGGCAAGATGAGGTGTATATATATTATTCTGGACTAAAGAGGAGAAATAGGGGTCTGAGACTTCAAAGGGAAGTAAGATAATTCACAGGAAGGTAAAGAGTTAATGTTTGGTAAACAAATGCTGCTGGCCCATCCAAAGAACGGGACACAGAGAGGACTTTGGTCAAATGGGCTTTGCTAGGTTCCTCCCTTTCTACAACACTTAATACTTCACTGTAGCTAACTATGATGATAGCCACTTCTGGGACAAGCCTCCTATTTTAAATTCTTTTAGGCAGTAAGGGGGAAGTTCAAAGGTTCTCCCTGAGTCTTTTGAGCCTTGATTGCTTTCAGCTCAAAATAATCCATTTGTCAGAGTAGCACATCTTGGGGTGGCCTGTCCCCAACCCCATCAGTACTAATGTAAAAACATCTTTCTAAGATGTGATATTTCCAAGAGGTACTGCCAAGAGAAAAAGTAAATGGGGGAGCAGTATGTATAATTTTTGTTATTTAAAGAAGAAAATGAAAATAAAATATTCTAGCATATGTGTAGAAAAACAAAGTTGAATGTATAATGCTGATTTGTTTACAGTGATAATCTGTAGGGCAAGAGATTGGGGAAATTCCATTTTATGTATTAAGTGTTGTTGACTGAAAAAACAACAACACCGTGTAGAAGCTGTGAGTCAAGTTTATTCATTGTCTTACTAAGGACTATAGTCCGGAAGTCAGCCTCTCAGATAGCTCTGAGGAACTGTTCTGAGGGTGAGGTGGGGGGGAGGTGTCAGTATATATGTGATTTTGGTGAAGGGGTATGTGCAACCAACCACACATCTTGGTAGAAGGTTGCTGCTGCTCACAAGGAACAGATGTCTTAGTAGTTTCAGTGCTTTTCTTTCTTTCTTTTTGTAAAATTTATTTATTATTTTTGGCTGAGTTGGGTCTTTGTTACTGTGCTTGGGCTTTCTCTAGTTGCGGTGAGCGGGGGCTACTTTTCGTTGTAGTGTGTGGGCTTCTCACTGTGGTGGCTTCTCTTGTGGAGCATGGGCTCTAGGCGCGCGGGCTCTAGAGCGCGGGCTCAGTAGTTGTGGCGCACGGGCTTAGTTGCTCCACAGCATGTGGGATCTTCCTGGACCAGGGCTTGAAGCCGTGACCCCTGCATTGGCAGGTGGATTCTTAACCACTTCACCACCAAGGAAGTTCCTCAGTGCTTTTCTCAGTATGGGAAGATGCAGGAATTGGGGTTCATAACATTTTCTCCTGAAAATATCTGACTATCTGAAGGCCTGTTCTGCCAGTTTTCCCAGCCCACAGAGTGCCTCATCGTGACCTCCGTCCTGAACTCCTCTCAGGGTGTGTTGTAGATCAGGGTCTGCTGTGGCTAAGGACTCAATCCTTGCAGAACTGGATGTCGAGTGACATTTTTTAGTTGGCAGGACTTATGAAATAGTTGTATGTCAACCAACTCTGTATTGAATTTATAATTTGAGAGAAAACAACAAAGATTTGTTGGTCTCCTAGCAAATTAAGTAGAATTCTAAAAAGGTCTCCACTCTCCTGTATGATGTACTATAGGACTTAAGCACCATGCTGTGAGAACACATCTTGATTAAGTAGACATTTTGTGGTTGAGGAAGTTTACTAATAGGAAGTCATTGGCTTATGATACATGGAAAATGGAATTGTTTAAGCAAGCAAAAACTATACCAGCAAGAAATCCAAGCCAGACCAAGTGCTTACACATAGAAGGGGCCAAAGAGAATATAAGTTGCTCTAAAAACTGAAAGCAACTGGTTCTCATAATAAGATCTATAGTCTTTTGAGCTAATTATTTTCTTTGCTATATCCTTCACTGAGGAGCAGGACAGGTTTTCAGAATGAAGTGTGAAATTGCTGTTAAAGCATCCTCTAGCCCCTCCCCCAGCAGAAAAAAAACCTGAGTAAGCCAGGAGGGAAATCAGAGTGCAGTGGCAGGGAAAGAATGTGGACAGTTCAATTGCAGTTACCTAGGGGCATTTTTTTTTTTTAATTTCTATTTTATATTAGAGTATAGTTGATTTACAATGTTGTGTTAGTTTCGGGTATAAAGTTATTCAGTTATACATATATCCATTCTTTTTATACATTCTTTTCCTAAATAGGTTATTATAGAATACTGAGTAGAGTTCCCTGTGCTATACAGTAGGTCCTTGTTGCTTATCTATTTTATATATAGTAGTGTGTACATGTCAATCCCAACCTCCTAATTTATCCCTCTCCCCACCTTTCCCCTTTGGTAACCATAAGTTTGTTTTCGAAGTCTGTAAGTCTTTTTCTGTTTTATAAATAAGTTTATTTGTATCCTTTTTTTAGGTTCCACTTAGTATGATCATCTCTGGATCCAACTATGTTGCTGCACAAGGCATTATTTCATTCTTTTTTTTTTTTTTTTTTTTTTTTGCGGTACGTGGGCCTCTCACTGTTGTGGCCTCTCCCGTTGCGGAGCACAGGCTCCGGACGTGCAGGCTCAGCGGCCATGGCTCACGGGCCCAGCCGCTCCGCAGCATGTGGGATCTTCCCGGACCGGGGCACGAACCCGTGTCTGCTGCATCGGCAGGCGGACTCTCAACCACTGCGCCACCAGGGAAGCCCTATTTCATTCTTTTTTATGGCTGAGATTCCATTGTATGTATGTGCCACATCTTCTTTATCCATTCCTCTGTCGATGGACATTTAGGTTGTTTCCATGTCTTGACTATTGTAAATAGTGCTGCAGTGAACATTGGGGTGCATATATCTTTTCAAATTACGGTTTTTTCCAGATATATGTTTAAGAGTGGGATTGCTGGATCATATGGTAGTTCTATTTTTAGTTTTTTAAGGAACCTCCATACTGTTCTCCTTAATGGCTGTCCCAATTTACATTCCCACCGACAGTATAGGAGGGTTCCCTTTTCTCCACACCCTCTCCAGCATTTATTGTTTGTAGATTTTTCAATGATGGCCATTCTGACTGGTGGGAGGTGATACCTCATTGTAGTTTTGATTTGCATTTCTCTAATAATTACTGGTATTGAGCATTTTTTCATGTGTCTGTTGGCCATCTGTGTGCCTTCTTTGGTGAAGTGTCTTTTTAGGTCTTCTGCCCATTTTTTGATTGGGTTTTTTTTTTGATATTAAGCTATATGAGCTGTTTGTATATTTTGGAGATTAATCCCTTGTTGGTCACTTTGTAAAAATTTTCTCCCACTTTGTGGGTTATCTTTTCGTTTTGTTTATGGTTTCCTTTGCTGTGCAAAAGCTTTTAAGTTTAATTAAGTCCCATTTGTTTATTGTTGTTTTTATTTTCATTGCTCTAAGAGGTGGATCTAAAATGATATTGCTGTGATTTATGTCAAAGAGTGTTCTGCCTATATTTTCCTCTAAGAGTTTTATAGTATCCAGTCTTACATTTAGGTCTTTAATCCATTTTGAGTTTATTTTTGTATATGGTGTTAGAGAATGTGTTAACAACACTAGTTAGTTGCCTTCCCACCTCCAGTGACGGCTGCACGGGACTGTAGGAAGTGGAGAGTTTGCATTCGTTATCCAGGTCTGGCGGTGCTTGAGGGGAGGGGGAGGGGGTGTTCACAGCCCAGGGATTTCATTCCCCTGAGTTTTAAGGAAACCAATACCCTGTATGAGATCTTGGTGAGCTCTGCCAAACAGATGTAATAGGGTATCAGTGAAGAGAACCTAACACTGGGGGTCTGGACATGTGCAGTGAGTCTGCATCGCCAACTAGCTGGTTGATTTTGAGCAAATTTGTTTGCCTATTTAGGCCTCATTTTTTTTTTTAATTTGAAAAATGAGACCAATAATAGTACAAACCTAATTCTATCATTCATCAAATAAGGTGGTTTTAAGGATTAAACAAGGTAATGCTCGCAGAGTATTCAGCATAACACCTAAGAGATAATTAGTGCTTGATATATAATACCAATGATTCTTACCATTGCAGTTGATGAAATAAAGTATATTTTGAGGCCAGTTTTCTTCTAGGTGGTGTATTACTTTTCTATTTCTGTATAACAAATCGCGATAAATATTTATGACCTCGTATAATTTCTTTGGTTTAGGAATTAGGGGTGCCTTATCTGAACAGTCTCTGTTGGGGTCTCTCATGAGATACTACAATCAGAATTTCCACCATGACTGTGGTCTTCTGAAGGCTTGACTGGGGCTGGAGGATTGCTTCCAAGATGGTGCCTCACATGCCTGGCAAGTTAGGGCTCTTGTTGGGAAGAGGGATCACTTCCCCATCATATGGGCCTCTTCATAAAGCTGCCTGAGTTTCCTCATGACATGGTGGCTGGCTTCCCCTACAATGATCCGGGAGAGTGTGGCAGAAGCCTCACTTTCCACATTCATCATTTTCCCAATGTCCTATAGGTTGCACAGGTCAGCCTCACTTAATGTGGGAGGGGGCTGTACAAAGTGTGAGTACCAGGAGGCAAGATTCACAAGAGCCATCTTGGAGGCTGGATTCCATAGACCTTAAGCCTTCCTTAGACCAAATGAAACTCTAATTCTCACTTGACCAGCATCCAGACAGTATAGGCCTCTTCCTACATGAGAATGAAAGTTTCAGGAGGAGGAAAGCAAAGATAAATTATGATACCCTTCTTCAGGACATTGCAGTCTAGGAGGGAAGGTAGACATGCATATAAGGAGTAAGGGCAGGGAAAGGGATACTTGTGAATCAGTCTTTTAGTTCTTGGGTGGGCAGCAAATAATAATCAAAATCACAATATTAACCAACATTTATTGAGTGTTATCTGTGTGTAGGAACGTACTAAATCTCTTTGTAGTAGCTCAGTTAATCCAACTCTACAAGGGAGCAGAGGGGAGGTACTATTATCATCCCATTTTCCAGATAAAGGCAACTGGGACACAGAGAAGTTAAGTAATAGCCCAAAGATCACACAGAGTAAAATTAGATGAGATTTCTGTCCAAAGAGGCTGGCTCTAGAGTCCATGTTCTCAATCCTTACATGTATCAGTCTGGGTTCAATCAAGGAAGCAAAAGCACCATGAGAACTATAGAATAAGGAATTAATTACAAGAATTAGACCTTACCCAGATGTGAGAAGAGCTAGAAGAATAAGGATCCACAGATAGAAGTTGAGGAATCAGAGAAAGGTCATGTATTTGTTAGTTAGGGCTGCCATAACAAAGTAGACTTGCTGGTTAAAATAATATACATATTTTCTCACAATTCCAGGCTTAGAAGTCCAAGATCAAGGTGTCATCTGGGTTGGTTTCTTCTAAGGCCTCTCACTTTGGCTTGCAGATGGCCATCTTCCCCTGGTGTCCTCACATGGTCTTTTGTCTGTGTGTCTGTGTCCTAATTTCCTCTTTTTATAAGGACACTGGTCATATTGGATTAGAGCCCACCCATATGACCTCATTTTACCTTAATCACCTCTTTAAGGGCCCCATCTCCAAATACAGTCACGTTCTGAGGTCCTTGAGTTAGGACTTACACAAATGAATTTTGTAGGGACATAATTCAGCCCATAACAGGTCACTAAGCAGTCCTGGTGGGGGTGGATAAGCAGAACCTTCAGGAAAATCTGGAAGCTACGACACACTCCAGCTGCTGCAGTGGGGCCTTGAAGGGAGCTGATGTAGAAGTTCGCAGAGGGTCAGCTCTCCATGACTGTCACTTTATGAGCTCCTGGCTGTGGGCCTGGGCTCAGCACGGCTCACCAGGACCAGTGGTAGGAAAGGAAAATTGGTCGTATGGCAGGGAAGTCACAGACAAAGTGAACCCAACAGCACCTCGGTGTCTGCCCCTCACACCTACCACCAACACTCACCTCCAGAGGATAGTGGCTGCTGCTCCATGTCCATGTCCAAATCTCAGACAACTTCACTTTTGGCAACTCTAACCCAGGCCATCTAAGAAAAGGGATTGTGGGAAATGTAGTTCCAAACATAACTAAGTTGTCCACAGAACCATACAGCACAGTATCTCTGGGTGCTAAATTGCCTCTGGAAAATAGAAAATCTCTAAAATCACTTCTGTTTTGAAATACTCTGTATTTGGGTTTCCATTGGTCAGCATCTTAAATACTATTGCAACCTATTAAATCCACAAATAAGTCCTTTGCATCCTGATCTGAAGAGAATTATCACTTCATGATTACGTACACTAAGGGGAAATAACTTTTATTAAGTGCTTATTGTACGTTGGGCACAGTGCTATGATCTTTTTATGTATTGTGCCATTTAATTGAATAGTTACCCTAATCAGTGTTACTGGCATGGCTGGCTTGCAGAAGAGGGAGCATAGACCCAGAGAGACAAAGCATTTTTCTCACAATAATATAATCAGTAATAAAAAAAAGTGATGACTGACTTTTGCTGAATGTTCACTATGTGCCTGGCATTGTGATTTAAAAGCATATTATCAGTTCTTAGGACCACAATCCTGGAGTCAGAGACTATTGTTATTCCTGCTTCACCATGGAGGATATAATAAGGCATAGAACATTTCAGTACCTTGTCCAAGGTCATACAGTTATGCATGGGCAAGGCCACATGTGGCAGAGATAGTGGTACTTATCAAACATTCCATGTGCTCACTGAGATCTCCTAGAGTCCCTTGCAGTGAGTTGTGGGCATGTGACTTCATATGGACAATGGGCTCTAAGCAGAAGTGATGTGTGTCACTCCGTGCAAACAGGTTATCTGCTGACTCGTTACCCCAATTCACACCTTGGTGTTAATTCCTTTTCCAGTCCTGTCTGTCTTGGTATATCTCCTGAGAGAGCAGTGAACTGTGGAGGGGGTGGAGGGAGGAGAGGCAAGAGTTTGGGATGGGTTGGGGCAAGATTGGTCAGCGTGGCAAATAGGCAGTCACCCTCCCTTGCTTCAGAATTTGGGCTCCAGCTAGCTGTTCAGAGAACGAAATCACTCTTCTGTGAGTGGATCCCACTAAATTGCCAATCCCTTTTCTCAGGGCTTGAGGGTGAAGGGCGGCAGCATTGCTCTGATTTGGGGAAACAAAAAGGCACAGACTCTCAGGAACAATTTACCGTCCCCTCTTGTGAGTAATTCTCGGCTCTTAAGGTCCTGTTACACATTGTTCCTGTGCCTGGAGTCCCCTCCCTGTTCTCTGATGGGCTAAACGTTATGCCCATGTCAAAGCTCAGTTTAGGCTCATCTCCTCCAGGAAGCCTTCTCGACTGGCCAAGAGTGGGTTAGTTATTCCTTTAGCCCCAACTATTCCCATCACTGGAGCCCCTGCTCTGTTTTCCGTGCTTTTGAGGACTCTTGTCAGACCCCTTATGGGCTGTGTTCCTCTCCCAGTGAGGTGAAGAGTCCTGACACTGCTTCTGGATCATTCTCTGAATAGCCAGGACCCTGAAATTCCTATCCCAAATGGCATTTGCCTGTTTCTAAGTGCTGCAGGGGTTCCTTCCCCAGACTCTTTTCACCAGAGGGCAGGTGGTTTAGCTGGTGTGCACGTCTGGTTCTAATGGATGCCCAGGGGTGGTTGCTTGGTGTGGAAGTGATGCTGGATCAAGTTTGGACACACTGGTGGGGTGTCCACTTGAGACCCCTTGAAGTACAGGGTGGAACCTGGCATGAGGAGAAGGAAGGCAACTTTCATAGCTCCTGCAAATGCTGATAGTGGGCCACCATCACAGCACTGACTACAATATTGCTCTGATTCTCCTGCTACTAGACTGTGAACACAGTTTGAGGGCAGGAATTCTTCTTAATTCCCAACTGGGTGAATTGCCAGGTGCCTTGTTAATTGCTGCACTGTAGAGAAGCACTTGGAAATGGGGCTACCCTACAGCTCTCCCATCTTCCCATCTGGAGAAATATTTTTGTAAAGGCTGAAAGTTCACCCAGGTTCTCTCCCTCTGTGCACCATCAGCAGAATTCAGTTGTCTGGAGGTGCCTGGGCTGGTAATGAATAAGGAACCCTTTCCTGGCAGACTTCTTTCCACCACCTGACCTATTTCTAAAAGGTGAAGCTTCATTTAGAGAATTGGTGAAATCAATTGACCTTGCAAAACTGTAAGGAGACCACATCAGCCTAAGAAGACTTGATCAGTGAGTTCTCAGTGGCGAGCTGGGGGAGAGAGATGGTTGTGCTATGAACAAAGTAGGTTGAGACTTGCCCAGCCAGCAGGATGCTTCCATTCCACCAGAGTGGAATTTCTGACCTAACTTGTTAATTTATTCAGGACCTCAGCAGTTCAGTTCTGTTTAACACTTGATTTAAAAAATTGATTTATTGAACACCTATTATGTTAAATATTCACGATTTTTGTGAGTCACTTGTAATTGAACGTGGTAGAGGTATTTACACAATGGAGATCAACAAACGCTACCATCAAGGCTCCCTCCCCGCCATCCACCCACAACCCACACCAGCCACAACTGCTTACCCTGAGGGAAACCTCATCCTGTTAAGGAGTGCAAGACACAAAAACACATCACTTCTCTTCTTTAAATCTTTATTATTTAAATCATAAAAGTATATTTGCTTGTTGTAACAAATTCAAAAGAACAGAATGTATGAAACATGAAAGACCAGTTCTCTATCTTCTAATCCAATGTCCCCTCTCCTGCAGAAGTTAACTTTGGCGTATAGCCTTCTAGAATTTTTCTACAGTTATGCAAACACATAAAAGCAAATTTTTTTTAGATAAATGGAATGAAGCTACACATATTTTTTATGCCTTATTTTTTTTCTCTAGAAATATATTGTGGACATTTGTCCAGGTTAGACCATATAGATCTATACCATTCATTTAAATAACCTTCTTAATGGCCAATTAGGTCGTTTCATTTTTTTTTCTTTTTTTTTTTGCCTCTACAAATAATGTTCCAATAATTATGCTGTGCATGTAAGTATGTGTCTGTTTCTATGCACATGTAAGCGTATTTCTTTAGGATGGATTCCCAGGACTGAATTGCTGAGTTGTTAAATAATATCTTGGTAGACAGTGCTACGTTATTCAGCAGAAAAATTGTACTAATGCTACCCGCTTCCAGCAAGCATGGGAATGTTTATTTTTCCAAGTTCTCACCAACAATAAATGTTACCAGTACTTTAAGTTTTGAAAAGTTGTTAAACGTTATATTTTATTGTTTTAAATTGCATTTTCTTAATCACCAGTAAGACCAAGTGTCTTGTTTTTCATTTGTATTCCTATTCTTTCGTGAATTACCATTTCACCTTCTGTACTCTAATTCTATTAAATCACTCATTTTAGAAATCAAATTATAGGAGCTCTTTAAATAAATGTATTTTGGCTGTTAGTTTGTGATATGCATTGCAAACATTAGCTTCAAGTCTGTTTGTCTTTAACTTTGTATTATGTTTATCTATCCAGAAGTTCTATAAAATCAAACTATCCAGGGGATGGTTTTGTGTTATATTTATAAAGGCTATCTACACCTCAAAATATAAAAGCATCATATATTTTTCTACTACTTTCTGTTTTTCTCTTACATTTAAGTTCATTTGTTTGTTTTAATCTATCCAGAATTTAGCTTTGTGTGGTGTGAGATACGGAGGGAAAAGATAAATGGAGAAGAATGCTTCTTGCAATAGTGTTTATAGCAGCAAAAAAACTGGAAACAACTAAATGCCCTTTACTGGGGGAGTGACGAAGCATATTGTGGTAAATCTACATCATAGGATATTAGACAACTCATAAAAAGAAAAAGGTCTATACCTATTTTCATGGAAGGATATCTTTGTTGTTTTAGGAGAGGACACATTTCAGAGAAATGTATGTGGTCTATACAATGTGAGGGCTTATGCTTAAGGCCATGTAAGTTTTGTACTCTTCACTCCATCGACTGTGATGTGATGGGAATCCCTGGAATTATGCAGCAACCCTGTTGACTGCACTGCACCATTAACTATACAGGTGCTGCATACTCTGCTGGTCTCTGGTGAGATCCTTCATCTCCTTTTTTATTTTGATATACTCCTGGGGTTTCTCTTTCTTAGGAGGCCCCCAAGTGGGTTTCCAGGAAAGCTCTAGAGAGGCTCCATTCCAAAGCATCCAGCAGGACCCTAAAGACATGCAACCTTTCCCACTAAACTCCAGCATTGCAGACCCCTTCCACCATAGCCTCTATTCTCACTTTGCCAGTTTAGATCCCACAGTCAGGTTCCTGCTTTCTGACATTTCCAGCAGAATCAGGCACCACTCTGTGAATCCAGATTCACCCAAGACAAACATATGAGAAAAAAGTGCTTGTTTTTGTAAGTCACTGAGTTTTGGGGTGGTTTCTTATGCAGCATTATTGTGAAAATAACTGATTGGTTCTCTCCATATTCTTTGAAAACAAAATTCTCATTTTATTGAGGCAGCAGTGCGCTCAGCTAAAAGAATACATTTTTAAGCTTCCTTCATTGTAGATGTGTCTGTGTGACTAAATTCTGTCCAAAAAGGTGGAGTGCTGAGTCAGATTTCTGAAATCTGATTGAAAGGAACGGACTCCCCTGAGGGATACACCCCTTTAGCCCCTGTCCGCCCCTTCTTTCTGCTTCCAGCTTCACAGATGAGAACTGGAGTTTCAGAGGCTGTCTTGGATCACAAGATGCCTTTGGATGGAATTCAAGTTCTAGGATAGTGGAGGAGAAAGGGAAGAAAGGGTCCCTGATGACTGGAACCACATTACAGTCTGGTTTTCCTGCCTCAAGACTTCTCTTATTTAAGAAAATAAGAAGCTTCTATCTTGTTTGGGCCGCTCCTAATCCTAACGGATAATGTAGTGTAATGCTGAGTGAGATTGTAGACTATAATCGTCTACCTGTGCTCTCCCTGTAAGTATATTAAAATAGAACATGTGAGGACAGAGTAGAAGATACTAGAGCCAGATGATGTGAAGGTGAGATGTTTGCTGAGTGATGAATGGTTACAGTCAGCCTGTGTTAAAAGGCAGTGTTCCGGGAAGGAAACTAGTTTTGGCTTCTGGTTCTAACTGTGAACAAATACTAGTAGTGTAATATTGGGTATATAATTTAACTTCTCAGAGCCTCAGTTTTCTTATCTGCAAAATGGAAACAATACAGTAAACCAGTATTATGTACTGGATGTTTGCATCACCCCCAATTCATATGTTGAAATCCTAACTCCCAGTGATGATATAAGGAGATGAGACCCTTCAGAGATAATTAGGTCATGAGGGTGGAGCCCTCATAAATGTTATTAGTGTCCTTATAAAAGGGACATCACACAGATCTTTAGCCTTCTTTCTGACATGAGAGAATACAGTAAGTCGGCGCTCTGCAACCCAGAAGAGGCCTCTCACTGGACACTAAAGATGCTGGCACCCTGATCTCAAACCAGTCTCCAGAACTGTAAGAAATAAATTTCTGTTGTTTATAAGCCACACAGTCTATGGTACTTTGTTATAGAAGCCTAAACTAAGACAGGCAGTGTGCCAGAGAGTAGCTAAATCACACTCCCAGGCAGGAGGCTAGTTTGGGCTTCTGGTTCTAGCTATGAGCAGATACTGGTGGTGTCAGCTTGGGTCCATCATTTAACTTCTCTGAGTCTCAGTTTTCTCATTGGCAAATGGAAACAATACAGTAAAACTCTGATGAAAAGTTAATTGTGTTAAAGTGAAATTAGTTAAAACTGGTGACTATAAAATTTATCACCCTTACCGATACATTTTTGAGAGTAAAATGGATGCCCCTGGGACTTTTTGGCTACCCTAGGTATAATGCAGCTGGGATTGGGACTTATCTTCCTCCACCCAGTGGAGGGAATTTTAAGTCCAGTGTTTGGTGCACGTTATTTATAATAATCAGCCTAGTTCCTACACATATAATGAATGAAGACATCTTTTTGTTTTTTTCCCATAAGGTAACTGGAAGAACAGCTATACAGTTATATATTCATTAATTTCATAATAATTATTCAACTGAATTTTTTGGCCCCATTTATCCCCCTAATATATAGAGTTTTACTGTAGCAACACCTACAGATGACTATCTCTCAGGGTTGTCACAAGGATCACATGAGCATCTGTAAAGGGGCAATGCTTTGAAAACTGTAAAAGCTTAAGGGAATGTTAGGTATTTTCACTGAATGGAGGAAAAATGTGAAATGACAGTCATTGGGTTGACAGTAATCACACTGGAACGTAAAAGTCAGTGGCAAAGAGATGCCATGGGCTGACATAAATGCTGTGTAAACAAGACAGCAGTTACATCTCCTCTCCAGGCCTTATCTCCTGAATATGACCTTTGGGAAAATTGTGGTAAAGACATGTTTAGTCAAAAGTAAAGAAATGGGGCTTCCCTGGTGGCGCAGCGGTTGAGAGTCCGCCTGCCGATGCAGGGGACACGGGTTCGTGCCCC
>NW_006783353.1:310763-322374 GCF_000442215.2 Lipotes vexillifer
TGGTTGAGAGTCCGCCTGCTGATGCAGGGGACACGGGTTCGTGCCCCGGTCCGGGAAGATCCCACATGCCGCGGAGCGGCTGGGCCCGTGAGCCATGGCCGCTGAGCCTGCGCGTCCGGAGCCTGTGCTCCGCAACGGGAGAGGCCACAACAGTGAGAGGCCCGCGTACCGCAAAAAAAAAAAGTAAAGAAATGGAAATGGAAGCAAAAAATAGGTCTGCATACAGTATTACCCAAGTTGATTTCCTCTGCCAGCTAAGCTCATTATGGTGTAATTGTTATTGTCACTGACTGCAATGTGTTATTAAGTACAAAGAATTATTATGATTGTTATTGTTGCAATTGTATAGTAAATTGACTCTTTTAAGGCACTTTGAAAACATTAAACAATTTTCCTGTAGGAGCAGGCCAAGGAGGGGTGCAGTTAGTTGCTGTGCCTGGCCATGAACCCATGTGAAATTCTGCCTCAGATATGTTCTCCACTTGCCTCGTTCCCTACATGAAATCGGGACGTTAGTACTTCATTCCCATTCATTGATTCACATTTATTGATTCATTTACGTGCACTTATTTGAGTGCTCACTATCTGCCAGGTGCTTCCTACAGCAATAAACAATACTGCAGAAGATGCTGTCAGTTTCCTGCTCACATCCCCTGAACCTTCAGCCTACTTGTGAGGTTTCCAACTGCCAGTGTCTGTATCTTTTTGCCTGAAGGTATTCTCCAAGGCAGTGGAAATTCACTTACCATCACACTCAACAACCCTTAAATAATGGCCGGTAGGAGTTCGTGTATAAATACCCCCACTCCTTCACCTTTCGCATGGGGTAACTCTGAGGCATGTGTTCTGCATAGTTTCCCAGAGTTGCCCCTTGGGATTAAAATTCAGTTACCCAGAATGGCAGTGGCTTGATAAAACAGTTTCTGTTTATTGCTTTCCCTTCCCGCTTTCATTGCCCTACTGGGGCTATCTGGGATCTCTTCCCAAATAAAGTACTTAAATCTGATCCTCGTTTTAGAGTCTGCTCCTTGGGAGAATGCAAATATTGACACCATAGCATGGGATGTGGGATTTAATAGAAAACCTTTTTCTTACATGAAAATGGAAGGCCTTGAGGAAGTGAAGGTCGGGAAGGGGGAAGTTAGTGCATGAGAGAAATAGTCCCTCATCATGCTTGCCTGAAGCATAGTCATGGGCAGACAGTTGGAGTTTCAGGAAAATCTGAGACTCTATGTGTGCCTGGCTGCTGACGTGAAACTCCAAGGGAGGTGCTCATGGAAATGGATGTAGAAATTGCTGTCTCTGAGAAATCTGTCACTTGGACAGGGTTCAGTCAAGTGCCTTGTGGTGAACTTGGGGCAACTGTCTGTCAACAGGGTTGCTAGCCAGGAACGTGAGCTGGATGCGGAATGAGAGGAGAAGGCAGGCACACTAGGACCCTCTGGGAATATCTCCATTTGCTTCTCTTCGTGTTTGACCATTATAACCTCCTAAAGAAATGGCCTCTGCTTTTCTTTTGCCTTCAAGATCGCACATGAGTTCCTCTTAGTCAACTTTAACCTAGAGCCATAAGGGGAGGGGATTCTAGGAAATGTATTTCCCAGCCACAGATAGGAGTGTTGGTGCCAAGTTGCCCACACATGACATTAGAACATTTAACATATGGTCTCATTGTTGGATTTTTCTGCCTTGAGGATCCTTCTGGATGGAGAATAGACCACTGCAGCCTGTGGGCCAAATCCTGCCCACTGCATTGTTTGTAAATAAAGTTTTATTGGAACCCAGACATGTCCATGTATCATCCATGGCTGCTTTCTCCCTACAGTGAAAGAGTTGAGTAGTTGTGACAGAGACGATACAGCCACCAAGTCTAAAATATTTACTAATCGACCCTTACAGAAAATGTTTGCCAACCCCTGCTCTGGATTGTGGGGTCTGTGAGGGCAGGGTCTGTTTTACTTATTTTTGTGTTTCCAATGTCAGTTTCTCACACACTGCATGGAAGAGTCTGATAAATATTTCTGAAGTGATTGAATGAATTTGAGTGATAAAACATAAACCTATACAATTATTAACACAGAAATTGATACATTAAGAAATATAAGTAGACAAAGTTGCTGAAGAAACCAAGAGCTTTGTTCTTTGGGGCAGAATATACGAATTGTTATCAGGTAGTATAGGAGATAGCAGGAAATTTTGGGTGGATTTGAAGGAGTACTAAGTTCCCAGAGGAGTAAGGAAAAGAGGAATGTAAAATAGAAATTAGAAACCTTAGGTTTTAGATCTGACTGTCATTTTCAAGCTATGTGATTTAGAACAGATTACGAAGGGCTCTCTGAGCCTCCTTTTCTTCAGCTGTGGGGTAAGTGTAAGAATATTGTCTTGACTGTACTCAGGGTTTTTGTGGCAAGCCAATGACATGATGGTGTGAAATTCTCTGGAAACTGTAAAGCACTGCCCAGATACAAGGGATTACTTTGCAGTCTGAAATCATTTTCAAAATTAATATGGAGCACCAGGTTGGTCAAGGCTATGTTCTATTTGTGCTTTCCTAAGGGTCTTAAACCTCAAAGGTTTGGTTGAGTCAACCAGGACTTATAACTATGCCTTTAATGTGAGCTGAGGTGCCCCAGAAGTCAGAATACAGGGTGGGGTGTTGGTGGAAAATGGCCTTTTCCTTCTCAAAACTCTTCAGGCCTTCAATTTCTCCCTGGCAATAGGGTTAATCATTGCACCTGATTTGTCAGCCTCCTTTAGGTAGCGTATCGATTTAATATTTCTTCAGATGTTAAGAAATACGTGGTCTGCTGACAGCAACAGGGAGCTGTACCTCGAAAGGGGAATCTGGTGGCTTGCTCCCAGCTGTCCTGGCTAGGAACCTCCACAATCACTGTTTTTTTTTAAAATTTATTTATTTAATTTATTTATTTTTGGCTGCGTTGGGTCTTTGTTGCTGTGCACGGGCTCTCTCTAGTTGCAGTGAGTGGGGGCTGCTCTTCGTTGCAGTGCACGGGCTTCTCATTGCGGTGGCTTCTCTTGCTGAGGAGAACAGGCTCTAGGTGCATGGGTTTCAGTAGTTGTGGCACACGGGCTCAGTAGCTGTGGCTCACGGGCTCTAGAGCACAGGCTCAGTAGTTGTGGTGCATAGGCTTAGTTGCTCCGCGGCATGTGGGATCTTCCTGGACCAGGGCTTGAACCCGTGTCCCCTGGATTGGCAGGCAGATTCTTTTGAGATTATACTCTTTTTAATTTTTTTAAATTAAATTAAATTAAAAAAAATTATTTATTTTATTTATTTTTGGCTATGTTGGGTCTTTGTTGCTGCACGCGGGCTTTCTCTAGTTGCAGCAAGCGGGGGCTACTCTTTGTTGTGGTGCGCGGGCTTCTCATTGTGGTAGCTTCCCTTGTTGTGCAGCACAGGCTCTAAGTGCGTGGGCTTCAGTAGTTGTGGCACGCGGGCTCAGTAGTTGTGGCTCGCGGGCTCTAGAGCGCAGGCTCAGTAGTTGTGGCTCGCGGGCTCTAGAGCGCAGGCTCTGTAGTTGTGGCACACGGGCTTAGTTGCTCTGCGGCATGTGGGATCTTCCTGGGCCAGGACTCAAACCCGTGTCCCCTGCATTGGCAGGCGGATTCTTAACCAGTGTGCCACCAGGGAATTCCCTATACTCTTTTATAAAAAATTGAAATGTAGTTGACATATAGCAATATTTTAGTTTCAGCTGTGCAACAGAATGATTCAATATTTGTGTGTATTGAGAAATGATCACACTGTAAGTCTAGTTAACATCTGTCACCACACAGTTACAATATTTTTTCTTGTGATGAGACCTTTTAGGAGCTACTTTCTTAGCCACTTTCAGATACACAGCACTGTTTTACTAACTGTAGTCACCATGCTGTATACTACATCCCCAGGGCTTATTTATCTTTAATTGGAAGTTGTACCTTTTGACCCCCTTCACCCATTTCCCCCCAACCCCCTGCCTTTGGTACCACCAATTTGATCTCTGTATTTATGAGCTCAGTTTTTTTTTGTTGTTTGTTTGTTTGTTTTTTGCGGTACGCGGGCCTCTCACTGTCGTGGCCTCTCCCGTTGCGGCGCACAGGCTCCGGACGCGTAGGCTCAGCGGCCATGGCTTACGGGCCCAGCCGCTCCGCGGCATGTGGGATCTTCCCAGACCAGGGCACGAACCCGTGTCCCCTGCATCGGCAGGCGGACTCTCAACCACTGTGCCACCAGGGAAGCCCTGAGCTCAGTTTTTATTTTTATTTTAATTTTTTTTAAGATTCCACATATAAGTGAGCTTGAACAGTATTTGTTTTACTTGGTCTGACTTATCTCACTTAGTATAATGCCTTCAAGGTCCACCCATGTTGTTACAAATGGTAAGATTTCCTTCTTTTTACCACTGCACCACCAGGGAAACCCCCACAAGCACTGTTTTTCAGAAAATTGTTTTAAATAGAGTTTATGTTCCTTTGGGGACAGCCTTCTTTTGCTTCCTCCCTTCTCGACAATCAATGGGAATTGCAGTGTCCGGGCATGGTATCTAACACACTATTGCTGAATGGAGTCATTTCACAGTGAAATAAGCTAAATGGAGGAGAAATGTGCTTTGGTAGAACGCTGAAGTTCACTGTGTCAAAGCAATCAGGTTCCAGAAATGATTTGCAAAAACCCATCTCTTTACTGTTTCAGAGCACTAAGACAAAACAATCTGTGGAGCTGGTCCTGGAACCAGCCTCTAAAAGGAGGGCAGGGCTTCTAGGGAGGAAGAGGAAGGGGCTTATTTTAGAATGAATTCCTCTGGGGTAGGGGCTCTGCAGCACCCTTCTGCCTCCATCCTATGCCCCTTAGAGTCCTCCACTTCCAAGGCAGGATAGTTCACTGGTCTGACTGAACTCTATTTAATTTGTGGATTAAATGGTGTGCCGTAAAGGTCAGCAAAGCCTTCTGGATTTCTTTCCTTCCTTTATCTTGTGTCTCTAAGTGTGGGTGAGGTCAAAGTGTTCATTCTTCTCAGTCCTCCATTTCCTCCTTCTTGTGTTGTCCCCAGCACTTCGGGTTGGAGGAGAAGTAGGAGGCAAGGGTGACCACCCCATCCTGTTCTGCCCGGGGCATTCTGGATTGTAGCACTGAAAGTCCAGCATCCCAGGAACCCCCTCAGTCTCGGGTAAACAGACAACTGACCACTCTAGACCTGTTTCATCCTCTAAACTAAGCCACATACCCCAGCTCAACTATTAATAGGGTGCCTTGTTTTCGGGATTTTGGAAGCTGCCTCAGGTCTAAGTTAAGTGCTGCTTAAAGCTTTTTAAAATTTTAAATTCTCAGTTGTCTTCTGTTCCTTGTACCTGTTCTCTTTTTGTGGAACCCCCTAGAGACAAGAGGTGAAGGGCAGGATGGGTCCCCTGCTCTAATGGTTCTAAAAGTGACTGTCAACATCTAAGATGACTGTGTGTTTTATAGACACAGATACATAGGGACCCTGCAGTGAGGGGGCAGGGGAACAGGAAAAGCAAAGAGGTTTGTGGGGACCAAAGAAGAGAAAGGAAAATAAAAGTTTTTAAGAAAATGGGCCACTTCTCCAAAGGGGTCTCATTTGGGAGGACATATGTTTAGGTCAGCAATATTGAGTTCCCACGTTGTGTGGGGCCCTGGGCCAGGCTCCAGAGGTACTTGGATGAGGGGGACACAGCTCTGCCCCTGGGGGCTCCTCGCCTGCTCTCCTGGTGGCTCTCAGTGGGGTGAGCTTGCCTCCCTGCTTATGTGGCTGGGAAGGAAGGCTTGGGGTGGGGCCACCTGGAGCTCCACACCGAGGCCTCTGTCCTTAGCTGGGACCGGTCTGAAGACCCTCTGGAGTCCTAGGGAAAGGGAAACATCACTGGTTTCTTGTCCTGGGATGAACAGTATCTGTCATCCAGCACACATAGGCCTTGATCTCTTTAGAAGCCAGATTCAGTGAGGTTCAGTGTCCTTGGCAGGTGATGAAAGCTCCTCACACCAAATTTGAGATGGCCTGCTTGCCTTCCAGCCAGAGGGGCTAATTTTCTGTCCTTTAAGAGATGTCAGTCATTGTTCCACAGCCAAATTTTACAGAATTGCTTAATCCTGGTGTGTTCTAGGGTCACCCTAGGTATCGAATAGACTGCTTTCTTTCTTTTTTTTTTTTTTTACTGTGAATCTGGTTACCAGTATATTCATAGGTATATCTTACAAAAATCCAAAAATTTTCATTCTTTTGAAAAATTAGCAACTCTGCAAATGCCAGGCCCCATTCTTTGAATAACGACAACCCTCTGGAGTTGAATAGGGACTGTCTGCTTTAGAGACGGCATGAAGTTCTGTGTCCCTGATGCCACCAGCCCGCATTCCACCCCCACCCTCCCACCCCTTGCTGTCTCTCACATTGTAGCAGTCAGTGGCCATTTCTCATCCCTGCTTGCCCCCTTCTCATTTATATCACCTCCTGGAGCCTACAGATATTGCCAGCCCTGAGTTAGTCTGTAATCATGGCACCCTCTTCCATAGCGACCATTTTGTTCCTCCTCTTCCCCCTTCCCTCCCTTTCTACCCCTGCCCCTCTCCTCCCACAGCATCTCACTACCAAGTAGTGTAGCTTTATGTAGAACTGGGCATGACCTAGAAGGTATGTAGACCAAACATTTACATACAATGTCCATTTCAAAATAACCATCTAAATCAGCAGATCTCAGAGTGTGGTCCCCCGATCATCAGCAGCATCTACTGAGAATTTATTATAAATACAAATTCTCAGGTTCCACCTGGATCTCCTGCATCAGAAACCCTGGGGGTGAGACCCAGCAGTCTCCCAGGTGGTTTTAAGTCTGAGAATCACTGGTCTACACTTTCAAGAGGCACAATTTGCTGAAAATAACATCTGAGCCCATGGAAGGTAATTTACTTCTTTGGCTGTCGTCTGAGCATCATGAAAATCCCTCCTTGTTTTCTCTCCATATGCAGTCTGTGGAGGTGAAAGAAATGTCTGTTTGCTGTCCAGAAATCACCATTTCCTGAGGTGTCTGGAGGCCTCTTAGCTGAAGTCTTGTTCAGTTTCAGTTCTGTAATGTGTTTATTGTGGTCCAGTGTTTCCCCGTCACTGGCAAAAAGAAGGGAAGTGGTAAAGACCCTCCATTATGATCTGTTAGTCTTGACCATGTATTATTAGTTCTGCTCATTCATTGTTCCTTGGGTATAAATCTTGCCTCTTCCAACAGATGGTAAGTTCCTTGCAGGCGGGTGCTGAAAGCTCAGCAAAGTCTGGCTGACTGATTTGAAGGGAACAACTTCATTTGCTTCTTTAGCCAAAGGTGGTGGTAGGGACTGTACAACTCACTTCAGATTCAACTGAGGATGGCTTTGTGAGCAAGAGGGCCAGGGTAGCTCCTGATCCTGCCCCTCTGGTGCAGGTGCATTTTATCAAATGGTGCTGAGTCCTCCAATGGAGGTTATGTTCTCTGAGGATTCTGCAGGTGCTCCTTTGAGAACAAAGCTGGGGAATCGCTTTCGCCCCAACATGCTGACCATTGTGCCAGGACAGAGTAGAACCCTAATTCTGGGAAGATGCAATGGGTGATGATGGGTGACAATTTGGCCACGGTGGCAACACCTTGACAGGATGTGATTCACTTGGACAGTGCCATCCATTTAATACCAGGGTTGAGTCAGGTAACCGCATTGATTCCTTCAGATTCCCTAGAAATTGAGGCACAGAGAGGGTACGAGATATGTCATAGCTTCTAAGGGGACTATTCGTTCATCCATTCATTCATTCATTCACTCACTCACTAAATTATTCCATATGCCCCTCTTAAGCTCCTGCTGTGTGCCAGACAATGAAGGTTTTGTGTGTGTGTGTAATAAACTTCTTTTCTGTCCTGCTGCAAATAATGGCTTTGATACTTCTGCAAATGATTTCATTAGTTAAGTTTTTTCAAAATATTGGAGACATAAGAACTGGATACAAAAGAATGCTAATTTCCAAATTAGTATTTTGAGCTAAAGCCCTTGCCATTTTTAAGGGAAGATTGCTGCAGTGGTATTGGAATTCAGAAACAGAGCTTCTGTTTTTCTCCTCTCTCATTAAAGCTGGGTAGTCTCCCACCCTGAGAATGAGTTTCTGAAATCTCCAGGACTGCTGCCCTAGTTTTCCCCTAGCTCTTGGGATGTATCCATTAGATGCTGGAGATTTTACCTTTTGCTTCCTCCCTCATGGCTCCTTCTTTGTTTTGGATCAGAAAACTGATGAGAAACTTCTCTTTCTCTTCCAGTTCAGCTTTTCCTTTTTTGTCCTTTTGCCTTGCACGCATACATGGTGACACAGGATGGCTCTTAGAGAAAAAGTGCCAGGGGCAATGTGTGTGTTTCAAGCCTCTCCTTCTGCTGACTGCATCCATCACACATGTTTCTGTATGACCTTCTGGCCAAGGGGGGAATTCTTCTGGAGAATGGTGACATGGAAATTGGATTTACCTATAGACTTCACTCTCTCCTGCTCTTTCGGGATTTGGCAATGAGGTGGTTGTTTCAATGGCAGAGTTTCACTTGGAGGAAATCCTGCCTGCTCCCCTGAATGGCTTCACACTGCTGCAGCCCTTTGCCTTATTTGGGGTCGTGGTGGGGGTGGGAGGTGTTCTGATTTATTCTGGGGAGCAGAAGCTTCTGATTCGATTTCTTTGATAATTTGAGACCCTCTATTGGGAGATAGGTGGGATGCTGAAACGTGCTGCTCATGGCTGTATCCAGGAATTTATATTCTGGACCAGACTCCTTGGTCCAACCCATAAGACCTTTGATGATCTATGCCTTGCAGCCTTGTATAAGTCATGATGTTTGGAGACTTTTGAGAATAGTTATGTGCCTTACACAATAGAGATGGAAATGCATGGGATGACAAAAGAGCCTTTGAATCTCACATAAGAGGAAAAACCATCCAGCAGGGGGATGAAATTAGGAAGGAAGGATACTGGAGCTTAGACATGGTTGCATCTCAGAGAATATGCCTGGTACATCTGAGGGTTGAGGGGATTGGCATGCCATTTCTCATCTAGAACTAGGCAACCGTTTGCCTCATTCCCCAAAAAGACAATTGAAGTAGGCTAGGCAAAGGCTGCAGACCTTCTCTGAAGAAGCGTCAGGAGGTAGCACCCCTGCCTCCCATGCTGGAGTGGGACCAGGAAGTTGGCTGCGAGTTGAAAGCTGGTGTGACTGCCGGGCATCCTTGTGGCACTGGGTGCAGGGACCTCATGAGAAAAGCTGTGGATTATTTATCCCAGGCCAGGAATGGATGGAGGGTTTGGCCAAGAGTCAAAACGTCATCCATGGGCGAGAAGAGATGGAGCTCCCAGATCAATTACTGAGCTTTGCTTCTGCTGAGGGAACAGGTGGCGAGGTGCATCCACAGACGATGTGTTGCAGTTGTCTATTGCTGCAGAACAAAGCAGACACTAGCTTAAGCCACTGGCTTGAGTTTAAACCCAGAACAGTCATTAGTTTTGCTTACAAATCTGGGGGCAGGGTGGCTGGGCTCAGTGGGGCATTCTTGCTGAGACTCTCTCGTATGGATGCGGTCAGAAGATAGCTGGCGCTGGGCTTGCCTTGAATATCTAGTCACATGTCTGACCCCTGGGTCAGGAACACGCAGACAGCTGAGGGCAGGCACCGTGAAGCTGTTCAAGCCTCTTTCTCCAAGCAGTCTTTCCACAGCGCAGCCACCTAGATGTCTCAGATGGTGGCTGAAGGATCCCTGAGCCAGTGTCCCCAAAGCAACTCACAGACACCCCATGGCCTTTTCTAAACTGGCCTCAAAACTCACGAGGCAACACTTCTACTGCATTCTCCCCCTTGATGCAGTTACAAAGGCCTGCCCAGGTTCAAGGGGAGGTGACAGACTCCATGTCTTAATTGGAGGAATGTCAAAAAATTCACAGGTATGCTTTAAAATCTCCCCAGCTTGATCACGCAGAACGCTGTGGAGCCCATGTGTCAGAGGGGCCCCAGATGCTGATGACCCATAGCAGATATCTCTCCCCCAAGCCAGGAGAATGCAAGTCTTTGGGAACTCAGGTCCACCTTGAGACAAAAGGAGAGCAAGGGGAAGGAGACCATATTGAACTGACAATTTAAATCCTGAATCAATCATGATTAAATCTGGCAGTTACTGATTTACATTGATTGGAAAAAAAATTTTAAATTCCAAGTAGAAAAAGGGTGGCAAATGAACTCAAGTTTAGTTATCAAAAAATAAAGTTCCATATTGTACATCTGAAGCTGTGACTGTGTGGATCTGTGGTGGGGACTCTGGAAAGATGGCAGCCTACTCACCTCCTCAAACCCAACTTTTATGCAGGCAGGATGATGTGAAGAACATCAGTGGGCCTTGGGCTTGGCTGGAGTCCATGCAAGGAGCTATGTTAAGACATTTCTATTTCTGAGGCTGATAGGAACTGGGGGGCACCAGCAGAGAATCCTAGGGTGAGGATCCAAGTGCAGGTTCCTGGAGACAACATGGCCTGCAGCGGTCTGCAGCCCATGAGAAGGAGAGTAGTACTGGCCCTATGTGTGGTTCTGGGACTTCTTCCTGGTGCTGATCCTGAGAACTTGTGAGGGATCTGAAATAGGGGGTGAGTCCTCCCTACTTTTGAAGCCCAGAAGTACTGGAGTTTGCAGACACGGCCAGGGAAACTAGATGCTTTGTCTTGATACCCCATCAGGATGGCAACTCGCCAGCTGGGTCCCTTTTGACCCACACAGCAGACTGTGAACCATTACTGGCTGCTAAGGTGCCCCAGGGGGTGGACCCCAGGGAGTATTGAGGTAATTTATACCCAACATAGGTCATATTTTAATACTTCCTCCTTTATATGACAACATTATTTTCAGTGATAATCATGTAGTATTCGTAACAATAATTTTACTTGTTCTTTAGTTATAAACAAACAAGAATTTACAAAGAAGGATAAATTTCAATTTTCAAAACGTTATTCAAATTCAGTAAAATATTAGATGTATGAACTAAACTTTTCATTTCCCAAAGGAAATATTTTGGCTTGCAGTTCATACTTCTTTTCATTAAAAAAAATTTTAAACACAAATAAAAACTCCCAAGTGTTCCCACAGTAATAGAACCGAAGTGACCCAAGTTCTCTTTCTTTGCCACGATAGTTATTGTGCTTTCATTGCTTACGTAGAACCTGCTATGCCGACACAGGGATACTTAGTACCATGGAGGACAGAGATGGAGTGAGAGCTGGAACATTGCAAAACTGCTGTGAACTCATTCTTCACAGGAGCTCATAACAGAGTCGGGTGTGTTGGGGGCCAACTGTGCAACTGAGAGTTTTGTGAATTAACTTCCATGTAGAATGCAATGTCTATTACAAGATAAGTGATAAAAATGTGCTAATTTGAAGCTAACATATGTATAATTAAAACTCAACTGTAACCACAGCCATTGTTTAAAACTTAGACCAACAGAAGACTTTTGGGAGAGAGGTGTATTTTATCACAGACATTGTTTAAATTGCTATCCGCAGTGAAGATAAAAGGCATACTGGCTTCTAGTTGGTTTTATGCTTGTTTACATTTCCCTAC
>NW_006783353.1:322490-344252 GCF_000442215.2 Lipotes vexillifer
AGCAGCTGGCACAGGGCAGACTGTTGCCACTGCCCTGCTCTTGGTATAGCCCTGGTGGCCTGAGCCAAGGGTAAAGAGATCTCGAATCCAGAGCAAAAAAGAACAGTAGGACACTGGTCCAGGCAGCTCCTTGGAGAAGTGAAGGTGCTGGAAAACCTGTTCCAAGAACTCAAGTGAAAGGGTGAGAAGAACACAAAAGGGGAGCACACTGCACTGCAGCACACTGCAGCACACTGCAGCACAAAGAAAAGAACATTCTCTGGAATATAAACCATGATCTTTGAATCCAAAAGTTTTGCAGATGAATGGAAGAGGATGGTGACAATTGAGATTTGAACCAGGAGAGCGAGAGCAAAAAGACAGAGAAAATTTACAAAGGGAAGAAAATCATGAAGAAAGGACTTAGCAAATTTTTACACAGGCCCCTGAGACCCTAACATATGAACAGCACAGTTCCAGGAAGAGCAAAGAACAGCTGCAGGAGAGCTGATGTGTAAACCAATGATAAAAAGAAATTTATCTGCACTGAGGAGAGAATTGAGGCTAAAGAAAACCCTTATCCTGAAGAGTGAAGTGTTCTGAGAACCAGGAAGTATTGGAGAGAAAAACCACATAACTAAGTGTATTTACTAGAATTCCTGAGCCTAAAGGGTAAAGAGAAAATTTTATGCCCTTTGAGATAGAAAATAAAGTTACATAGAATAAAAAGAATCAGATTGTCATTGAAGCTGTATTCTGACGACAATGCAAATTAGAAGTAGTGGAATGATGTCTACATACACTTCCAAGAGGAAAGGTCTCTGCCTGAGGAATCTTATTTGCAGCTAAGATATTATTCACTTCCCAGGGTGGAGGAATGAAATTTATGGATTTGCAATAAGTCAGAGAAAGTACCATATGTGTGAAGTAACTGAGAAAGACCTCTAAACAGACCTCAGAGCAGTAAGCAATGGCTAGTGATGGGATGGATGGGACTATGTAACTTAAGTGCTAAATGGAGGCTCTGAAGGAGGAAGAGGCGTCTCTCCTGGGTAAGGATCTGCAAGTGAAAGCATCACCTGTCCTGGTAAAGCTGGGACGGGGAGAGGAAAGACATTTGGAAGGTCTCATCTTCCAGGGGTAAAAGGAGGAAGAGACGGGAAGAGGCAGGGCTGGCATCGTGGCCTGCCAACTGTCCAGGGTCCCACGCCCAGAGGGCTTCCTGCTCGATGTGTTGCTCTGCTCTGGCTGTCCTGAGATGATTAATATTGCAGCGGGGCCCAAAAATTACACAGCTGGTCCTGAACAGAGATCTTAAACAGACAGAATTTAAATCATGAATGGACTAAGTGGAAATCCTGAAGATTCTGAGTTCCTTTGCGGGGAAAAGAGCAAGATTTTTTTTTTCCTGGTCAGAACATGGTGGCCTGAGAACTTGATTAAACAAACAAATAGAGGAAAAAAGTTAGATGTTGACACTAGCTTCTATGAAGTTTATAGCTGATAACATGCAAAATTTGGGGGCAGAGACTATAACTTCCTCACCTGTGTATCCTCATTGCCTTCTCACAGAGAAGCTGAATAAAGGCAAAGTGAAAGAGCTTCCTGCATCTCCCTGCATCCCACACACTGTGTGCAAAGCCATTGATTTTGAAGAATGTAGTCTTCCTTTGTTATGAAAGCATTCTCTGAATTGAGGGCCAATAGTCTCTGATGTTTTGTTTTTAATGAAAACATTTCAGAAACTGCCAGGCGCCCGTGCTAAAGGTTGCTGGGAGACGCAGCATAAATAGATCCTGGCTACAGTCCACAATTTAGTAAGAGCTGGTCACTTCTCTTGAGTGGGATCACTCACCTGCATTCTCCCCTCAGCCGCTTTCTAAGTTTTGCCTTGCTTCTCTTCCAGCTTCAGACATCTGCTTCTTCACACCTGCTAAGGTGGCAACTGTGGCTTTGCTCTCCAGCCCTCACGGTCTCTTCTGGCACCTATCCTGAGTTCATTCCAGCAAATCCCAAATCCAGGACTAGGGTGGGCATAGCCTTGGCGATTCTGCTCCCTCCTTCCCCAGCCTCAGTGGGGGTAAGGCCATACCTTACTCCTTCAGGAAGGAGTGGCCATATGCTTTGTCATCTAAACTGGAGCGTGAAAGGGGGGCGCCATGAGTGATGATGCTGGGACAGCAGTGCAGGTGGGGACTGGTCCAGGCAGACCTGGACATGCGTTACCCTAATCCACAGGGACCACCTGACCTGAGCCAGTTTGAGCAGAATGGGCATCTGGGTTGCTGGTAAAGGAGCGCTCTCTTCCCCCAAGGGTCATGACAAGAGGCGAACTTTGATGCTGTGTGAGAGTCAGACTGGGGGCGGCTGGTGTTGTCACATCACCCTGAGGGTGACAAAGCCAGTAGGCAGAAGAAGGAAGAGCTGGGAGAATCCCAGGGGACCAGAGTGTGAGCCTGGATGGCACAGGTTCCGGGTTTCCTGCGCACCCTGTCCCCAGGAGAAGGCATCTGTGTCCTTATCTCCACCCCCACACAGATGCCTTCCCAGCAGACCCGCCCCACCCTGACCTCTGAGCCAAGTGCTTGGGAGATGTTTGATTTTCCTATGGACTATCTCCTTTGAGAAGTGCTATTGTTTTCTTCAGTCACAAAGCTGACCTTAACCTGGCTCTGCCTCCCACATGTTCTGTGTTCACCATTTTGTCATTTGTTGAGAACTCATTCTGTCCCATTCGTTCAGGTCTGAAAACGTAGAGTTCTCACTCTCTTATCTTCCTTTATTGCCTGAATCACACAGGTTCATTTTCTGCTCTAGATCCAGCTGACACTTTTCAAAGCTTCCTGCAGAGGTGTCTTCCCTTCCAGGCTTCCTCCAGGCATCACTGTTGGATGGTGTCATAGCCTCCTCACTGGCCTTCTAGCTTCCAGACTCTCCGCCTCCTCTAACACAAGGCTTTGTAATAATTTTTGTGCCATTTTTTGGTGCCCTCTTGGCACAACTTACAGCCTTCTCCAAACAATGATTTTAAATGCACAAAAGAAAATCCATAGGATTACAAAGTAAACCAATTATTGGGTGGGCCAGAAGGTTTGTTCAGTTTTTTCTGTAAGATGGCCCTAGTAGCACTAAGTTGTCTTTAACTTCATTCGAAACAATTTTGTTAGATTGTATGTGACAGCTGTCATATCAGCATGCATTTAAAAAAAGACATCAAAATTGGTGAATTTTTGTGTAGCCATTTTAATATTGAAGATGGGAGGAAAAAAGCAATGTTTTTGGCATATTATGCTTTATTATTTCAAGAAAGGTAAAAATGCAGCTGAAATGCACAAAAAGATCTGTGCAGTGTATTGAGAAGGTGCTGTGATGGACTGAATGTGTCAAAAGTGGTTTGCAAAGTTTCGTGCTGGAGATTTCTTGCTGGACGATGCTCCATGGTCAGGTAGACCAGTTGAAGTTGATAGCAATCAAATAGAAACAATAATTGAGAACAATCAACATTGTACAACGTGGGAGATAGCCAACATACTCAAAATATCCAAATCAAGCATTGAAAATCATTTGCACCAGCTCTGTTACGTGAATCGCTTTGATGTTTGGATTCCACATAAGTTAAGCGAAAAAAACCTTCTTGACCATATTTCCTCATGTGATTCTCTACTGAAACATAATGAAAACGTTCCGTTTTTTTTTGTTGTTGTTCCGTTTTTAAAACAAATTGTGACGGACTATGAAAAGTGGATACTGTACAACAATGTGGAACAGAAGAGATGGTGAGGCAAGTGAAATGAACCACCACCAACCACACCAAAGGCTGGTCTTCATCCAAAGAAGGTGATGTTATGTATATGGTGAGATTGGAAGGGAGTCCTCTATTATGAGCTCCTTCTGGAAAACCAAACGATTAATTCCAACAAGTACTGCTCCCAATTAGGCCAACTGAAAGTGGCACTCTATGAAAAGCATCCAGAATTAGTCAACAGAAAATACATAATCTTCCATCAGGATAATGCAAGACTGCATGTTTCTCTGATGACCAGGCAAAAACTGTTACAGCTTGGCTGGGAAGTTCTGATTCATCTGCTGTATTGATCAGACATTGCACCTTCGGATTTCCATTTATTTCGGTCTTTACAAAATTCTCTTAAGGGAAAATATTTCAATTCCCTGGAAGACTGTTAAAGGCACCTGGAATGGTTCTTTGCTCAAAAAGATAAAACATTTTGGGAAGATAGAATTATGAAGTTGCCTGCAAAATGGCAGAAGGTAGTGGAACAAAAAGTTGAATATGTTGTTCAATAAAGTTCTTGGTGAAAATGAAAAATGTGTCTTTTATTTTCACTTAAAAAAACCAAAGGCACTTTTTGGCCCACCCAGTATATTAAAGCACAGTTACTGAAATAGACCCCCCACCACCATGTAAACATATGCTGTAGTAATCTAGGTGTTTCTCTATTAATACCTCAGACAGCAAGATCCAGTGGTGGGTTCGGTAGCAACTATAATTCCAGAGCTGTGATGAGTGTGAATGGTATTGTTATACATCTGCAACAACTGTAATGGGGTATGAAGATACCCATAATTTTTATGCTGACAAATATAGATGTATTACTGATACTGCTTCAGTCTGTTGCCTGCATTCAAGTAGAGGAAAACATCACCTTCCAGTCAAAGATTAGTGTAAATAAAGCTGATAAGCTTTTCCCACCCAGGGACATGGAGCCCTCAGGGTACTCAGTCCAGCATGTAGCTGCCAGGCTGATTTCCTCCACACAATCTTCATTATGAAGCTTCTTTCTTCAACCCGCTTTAGCTACCTATTGCTTATTGGACCAAAATCAAATTACTGACTTGGCCTTCAAGAGCCCTTATAAGACTTGCTACCTTACTTGTTCTGACTTTTCTGACACCTCCTTCATCTTGGATTCTGCTCACTAGCCAGGCTGATAGCTTTGTTGTCTAGAGACACAGGAAGTGTTCTTGGAGGGACAGTAGTCTTGAAGAACGATCTTACTTCTCTGTCCAGGGATTGAACCTCTAGCCACCAGGAGCTAGAGGCCAGAAGCAAAGTTCCCTGATTCTTACACCGTTTGAAAGCAAAAATGTTTCAAGGAGGCAAAAACTGCAAAACAGGTACAAAGTTTATTATTAGAGACATAGCACAACTTATGGGAGAGCACACAGAGAAACAGTTTATTTATTTAAAGCAGAAAGACACACCGGCAGAGGAGTGCGGGTGTCCCGAATGAGGAGCACAGTAAAGAGGTGATTTACATAACTTATATAGGACAATCCTTCTGGGTCTTTGTTAACATTTGGCCAATTATCTTGTTTCTTTTTTCACAGCTGACTGGTCCTAGGACCCTCCCCAAGATGCATGAGCAACTCTTTTCTGAGATGGATTCTAGCACAGAGACCTATGGGGAGGCCTTAGCATCACATATTATGGGGTGGTGCCCCATCCTTTTGACCTCCAAGGAGCCTTTCTGTGCATGTGCAGACAGGGAAGTTTTCCTTGACCTCAGGAGTGGGCACCTTATCTCTTTACTTTAGCAGAGATCAGTTTCTGCCACTAGCTTTGTCCTTGGAGTGTCACGGTGAGAACAAAGCTTCAGTTTTACTCCATTTGACAAACACCAGCTGTCTGGCCCAGGGGCCCATCTATCTCCGACCTTAGAAGGACAGCCTTCCATATTTGCTAGTGAAACATCATTTGCTTAAGCAAAAAAGGATTCAAGCATGAATGGCTCCAAGTGCACAAATATTGCTTCCTGGTATCTTTCTCTTTAACTCTATCGATTCTTCTTTTCTCTGGCTTTAATTTCAGGTCTTTGATTTCTCCCTTATTCTGGAAAAATAATACCAGAAACCCAGGCTTTCTTACATTTTTTTCAACTTAACCAATCCTAATAGAAAGAGAATCTCATTCCAAATGGTCCCAAGAAAAGCCCTTGGAATTCCCAGCCGGGACGAAGCTTGAGTTGTTCCTCTTTCCTTGAATTGACTATCATGAATGCAGGGCTAGAATATTCTGGCTGAACAGGCTGAGGTAATGTGCCTGTTCCCAGAGCTGTGTGTGTTGTTAGCCAACGCAGATCACATGGAAAGACAGGGAAGGGTGTACCCCAAAGAAGAATCAGTTGCTGTCACCAGCAGAACGGTCCTTTTTTTTAGGCAAACAACAGTTACTTTATTTTTTTCAATTTTTATTTTATGTCGGAGTATAGTTGATTTACAATGTTGTGTTAGTTTCAGGTGTATAGCAAAGTGATTGTTATACATATACATATATCTATTCTTTTTCAGATTCTTTTCCTTTATAGGTTATTACAGAATACTGGTAGAGTTCCCTGTGCTATACAGTAAGTCCTTGTTGGTTGTCTAGTTTTATGTGTTTGGGTTGGCTAAAAAGTTCGTTCAGGTTTTTTGTAACATGTTGCAGAAAAACCTGAATGAACTTTATGGCCAACCCAGTATATTAGTGTGTATCTGTTAATCCTAAACTCCTAATTTATCCCTCCCCCTGCCTCCCCTTTGGTAACCATAAGTTTGTTTTCAAATTCTGTGAGTCTGTTTCTGTTTTGTAAATAAGTTCACTTGTATCATTTTTTAGATTCCACGTATAAGTGAATGGTCTTTAAAATGGGCAAAAGCAATAGATATCTGTTACTTCCTTTAAGATTGGGTTCTAGCTCCTTCCACAGAACATGTCCGTCCCCTTGATTTCCCCCTAGACAAATCCCTTCTTTCATTCGCAGAAGGTTACGTGTGATAATATCGTTGGGCATCTACGAGTGCTTTACACCCAGGTAGCTACCAGACTTTTTTAAAAACCCACCACCCACTGCTTGCAGGATCAGCAGTGTATTTCAACATATTTCTCTATAATCCAACTCAACTTGCTCTTGGTGTTGGGGAAAAATTTTTTTGTTATGCCAAGATAACTCAAATTATTTTGGCTAAAACAATTTCTTTTTAAATCAATACTCATAATTCAGGCTTTAAATTTAGTTAATTCAAAGTTGAAATTCCCTGAAACGTAAGGTTGCTCTCCCTTCTTAGGGGTTCCCCCATCCCTCTTCCTCCCAGGGTGCTGCCTGTGTACAACGGAAAACACACACAGCATCATAGCTGCAGGGAAGGGTGTCCTCTACTGGCTGTCCTCACAGCCTCAGCTAAGCTCATGGTTTCTTGCTCAGGGAGGGCGGGCCTTCATCCCTGCTGTGAGCTTCCTGTGCTCCCCGCCGTCCACAGGCCAAATCACAGGCTGTGGTCATGATTTCTGTGTACTTGACATCCTCCTCCTCTGACCCCAGGTCCTTCTCAGGGCATGGATCCTCTCAGCCTTCTGCTGAGCCCTCCACTGGAGGGCAGGAGTTAGGGATCCCAGTGGGAACCACACATGCTGTCCCAGGCTCCATTCACTTACTACTTTACTGGGGTGCATGCTCTGAGGAGCTCCCAGGGCCTTTCTACCAGAACCACTGAAGTGAGCTGGGGCAGAAGCCCCTTCACCGTCAGCATGGCCTGAATTCAACCTACTGGGTTTTAGTAGCCTCTCACACATCTGCCTGCCCAGTTTCCTTGCAGGACAGGAGGGCTGCATCTCACCTGTGATCCAGCATCTCACACACATCTGCCCCCCACCTTCTGTCTGGGACAGGAGGGCTGCAACTCACCTGTGACCTTGTCCTCTTACACGCTCCTCCAGATCACACCCAGGCTTTATATCCTCCCTGTGTGGTGGCTGAACTTCTCTCAGGAAAAAAACCTCTTCTTCCATCCTCTGATCTTCTGAGTTTACAAGCTTTTGATCTGGGGAACTAGCAATCACTTTTCTTTCTCTTTCTCTCTCAAAAAATCACAGCTCTTACGAAGTGAACATCATGGCTTTCACAGCTGTTGTCTCTGAACATGCTTTGGGAATCTATTTCGATGTTGGTAGGTGACAATCTAATACTCTGTTCTTGTCTGGGTTCTGTTGTCCTGAAGCCCTGGGTGCCCCAGCCTCTAGGCTGGAGAGCAGCAGGTCAGCAAAGACAACCTGTTTCAGTCTCTTGTTGCTGCTGTAACAAACTGCCACAAACTGAGTGACTTAAAGAACACAAATGTATTGTCTTAACAGTTCTGAAGGTAAGAAGTCCAAAATGGCTTTTATTAGGCTAAAACCAAGGTGTGGGCAGGGCTGCATTCCTTCTGGAGGCTCTAGGGGAGAATCTGTTTCCTTGCCCTGACAGCCTCTAGAGGCTCTTTGTCCTCTTTAGCTTGTGGCCCTGCATCCCTCCAAACTCTGCTTCTGTGTTCCCAGCTCCTTCTCTGACTCTGATCCTCCTGCTGCCCCCTTATAACGACCCCTGGGATTACACTGGGCCCACCTGGATAACCCAGGACAGTCTCCCCATCTCAAGACCCTTGACTTATTCACATCTTCAAAGCCCGTTTTACCATAAAAAGTAACATGTTCACAGGTTCAGGGATTAGGATATAGACATCCTTGGGGACATTTATTCAGCCTACCACACTACCCAACATGAAAAACTTATATTAAAAATGTTGTAAAATATTACCTTGCTCTACATTCCAAACCTTAAATCCTGCCAACAATCCTGAGTCAAGTGCTATTATTCGAATTTAACAGAAGAGGAAATTAAAATTAAATGTGGTCCATGATTTCCTGACTCCAAAGCCAGTGCCCTCTCTGCTACTTCATGTAGAGTCCTTTCCTAAAGAGGCTACCCCAGCCCACACGAAATTTTCCTTTAATCCAAATTACCATATCATGTTGCGAATTTCCATTTGATTGTGTGTTGTTTGGAGTATTCAGGTGCTCTGCGTATGTGTGTGTGTATGTGTGTGTGTGTGTGTAAGCTTTTATTTATTATTTTTTTTGGTGGGATTTTTTCCCCATTTCTTTAGCTTTTTAATGACAAGTAATATAGAACAGAGAAGTTAGAATAGGTGTACAACTCACTGCAAATTCATAAAATGAACAGTGTATTTCACATCTAGATCAAGAAACAAAACATTGCCAGGAACACAGAAGTTCCTCTCATGTTTCTTTTCCAGGCACAAGTCCCTCAAAGGTAGCAACTGTCCCTGATTTCTTCTTTTATATTCAAACAGAAAGTCACAAAAATTATAATCATCCTCATCAGTTCACTCAGTCCCATGTAATTAATTTTTTCATCTTGATCTTTTGTTAGCACTTTTATGAATTCATCAGTTTTCCATTAGAGTTCTGAAAATGCTTATTCATTCAGTTCACCAGTATAGTCAGTTACCAGAAACCTGTACTTGTCAGAGTATTTTCCGTGAATTACTTGAAGATGAAACCCTTTTATAGGAACATTTTTGCAAAAGCATCAGAGTACACCCAGAACTGCCTGTAAATGACAAAAGACTTAAAAATGACCATGGTTAAAGATTTGATGAAAGTTCATAATAATGCAATTGACAAGGAAATTTAGTTATTTCTGAGATATACATTTTAAAGTAATAACTAGAATTATGACATAACATTATAGCAGAACATGTAAGATTTTTAGAAATTTCATTTAATGTCTGAAACATTTATATTAACATATTTCCATACAAATAACCCAAAGAAAGTTTAGTATTAGTTGTTTTTCTTGTTTGTTTGTTTGTTTCTTATACTGTAGGTTCTTATTGGTCATCAATTTTACACACATCGGTGTATACATGTCAATCCCAATTGCCCAATTCAGCACACCACCATCCCCACCCCACCACGGTATTCCCCCCTTGGTGTCCATACATTTGTTCTCTACATCTGTGTCTCAACTTCTGCCCTGCAAACTGGTTCATCTGTACCATTTTTCTAGGTTCCACATACATGGGTTAATATACGATATTTGTTTTTCTCTTTCTGACTGACTTCACTCTGTATGACAGTCTCTAGATCCATCCACGCCTCAACAAATGACCCAATTTCATTCCTTTTTATGGCTGAGTAATATTCCATTGTATATATATACCACTTCTTCTTTACCCATTCATCTGTTGATGGACATTTAGGTTGCTTCCATGACCTGGCTATTGTAAATAGTGCTGCAATGAACACTGGGGTGCATGTGTCTTTTTGAATTATGGTTTTCTCTGGGTATATGCCCAGTAGTGGGATTATTGGATCATATGGTAATTCTATTTTTAGTTTCTTAAGGAACCTCCATACTGTTCTCCATAGTGGCTGTATCAATTACATTCCCATCAACAGTGCAAGAGGGTTCCCTTTTCTCCACACCCTCTCCAGCATTTGTTGTTTGTAGATTTTCTGATGAAGCCCATTTTCACTGGTGTGAGGTGATACCTCATTGTAGTTTAACTTGCATTTCTCTAATAATTAGTGATGTTGAGCAGCTTTTCATGTGCTTCTTGGCCATCTGTATGTCTTCTTTGGAGAAATGTCTATTTAGGTCTTCTGCCCATTTTTGGATTGGGTTGTTTGTATTTTTAATAATGAGCTGCATGAGCTGTTTATATATTTTGAGATTAATCCTTTGTTGATTCGTTTGCAAATATTTTCTCCCATTTTGAGGGCTGTCTTTTCATCCTGTTTATGGTTTCCTTTGCTGTACAAAAGCTTTTAAGTTTCATTAGGTCCCATTTGTTTATTTTTGTTTTTATTTTCATTACTCTAGGAGGTGGGTCAAAAAAGATCTTGCTATGATTTATATCAAAGAGTGTTCTGCCTATGTTTTCCTCTAAGATTTTTATAGTGTCCGGTCTTACGTGTAGGTCTCAAATCCATTTTGAGCTCATTTTTGTGTATGGTGTTAGGGAGTGTTCTAATTTCACTCTTTTACATGTAACTGTCCAGTTTTCCCAGCACCACTTATTGAAGAGACTGTCTTTTCTCCATTGTATATCCTTGCCTCCTTTGTCATAGATTAGTTGACCATAGGTGTGTGGGTTTATCTCTGGGCTTTCTACCTTGTTCCACCGATCTATATTTTTGTTTTTGTGCCAGTACCATATTGTCTTGATTACTGTAGCTTTGTAGTATAGTCTGAAGTTAGGGAGTCTGATTCCTCCAGCTCCGTTTCTTTCCCTCAAGACTGCTTTGGCTATTCAGGGTCTTTTGTGTCTCCATACAAATTTTAAGATTTTTTGTTGTAGTTCCATCAAAAATGTCACTGGTAATTTGATAGGGATTGCACTGAATCTTTAGATTGCTTTGGGTAGTATAGTCATTTTCACAATATTGGTTCTTCCAATCCAAGAACATGGGATATCTCTCCATCTATTGGTATCATCTTTAATTTCTTTCATCAGTGTCTAATAGTTTTCTGCATACAGGTCTTTTGTCTCTCTAGCTGGGTTTATTCCTAGGTATTTTATTCTTTTTGTTGCAGTGATAAATGGGAGTGTTTCCATAATTTCTCTTTCAGATTTTTCATCAGTAGTGTATAGGAATGCAAGAGATTTCTGTGCATTAATTTTGTATCCTGCAACTTTACCAAATTCATTGATTAGCTCTAGTAGTTTTCTGGTGGCATTTTTAGGATTCTCTATATATAGTATCATGTCATCTGCAAACGGTGACAGTTTCACTTCTTCTTTTCCAGTTTGTATTCCTTTTATTTCTTTTTCTTCTCTGATTGCTGGCGCTAGGACTTCCAAAACTATGTTGAATAATAGTGGTGAGAGTGGACATCCTTGTCTCGTTCCTGACCTTAGAGGAGATGTTTCAGTTTTTCACCATTGAGAATGATGTTTGCTGTGGGTTTGTCATATATGGCCTTTATTATGTTGAGGTAGGTTCCCTCTATGCCCACTTTCTGGAGAGTCTTTATCATAAATTGGTGTTGAATTTTGTCGAAAGCTTTTTCTGCATCTATTGAGATGATTATATGGGTTTTATTCTTCAGTTTGTTAATATGGTGTATCACATTGATCGATTTGCATATATTGAAGAATCCTTGCGTCCCTGGGATAAATCCCAATTGATCATGGTGTATGATCCTTTTAATGTGTTGTTGGATTCTGTTTGCTAGTATTTTGTTGAGGATTTTTTCATCTATATTCATCAGTGATATTGGTCTGTAATTTTCTTTTTTTGTTTTTTTTGTTTGTTTGTTTGTTTTTGCGGTACGCAGGCCTCTCACCACTGTGGCCTCTCCCACCATGGAGCACAGGCTCCGGACGCGCAGGCCCAGCAGCCATGGCCCATGGACCCAGCCGCTCCGCGGCCCTAGGGATCCTCCCGGACCGGGGCAAGAACCTGCGTCCCCTGCATCGGCAGGCAGACTCTCAACCACTGTGCCACCAGGGAAGCCCTGTAATTTTCTTCTTTTGTCGTATCTTTGTCTGATTTTGGTGTCAGGGTGATGGTGGCCTCATAAATGAGTTTGGGAGTTTTCCTTCCTCTGCAATGTTTTGGAAGAGTTTGAGAAGGATGGGTGTTAGCTCTTCTGTAAATGTTTGATAGAATTCACCTGTGAAGCCATCTGGTCCTGGACTTCTGTTTGTTGGAAGATTTTTAATCACAGTTTCAATTTCACAGTTTTCAATTTTGATTGGTCTGTTCATATTTTTTGTTTCTTTCTGGTTCAGTCTTGGAAGGTTATATACCTTTCTAAGAATTTGTCCATTTCTTCCAGGTTGTCCATTTTGTTGGAATAGAGTTGCTTGTAGCAGTCTCTTAGGATGCTTTGTATTTCTGCAGTGTATGTTGTAACTTCTCCTTTTTCATTTCTAATTTTATTGATTTGAGTCCTCTCCCTCTTTTTCTTGATGAGTCTGGCTAATGGTGTATCAATTTTGTTTATCTTCTCAAAGAACCAGCTTTTAGTTTTATTGATGTTTGCTATTGTTTTCTTTGTTTCTATTTCATTTATTTCTGCTCTGATCTTTATGACTTCTTTCCTTCTGCTAACTTTGGGTTTTGTTTGTTCTTCTCTCTCTAGTTCCTTTATGTGTAAGGTTAGATTGTTTACTTGAGATTTTTCTTGTTTCTTGAGGTAGGCTTGTATAGCTATAAACTTCCCTCTTAGAACTGCTTTTGCTGCATCCCATAGGTTTTGGATTGTCGTGTTTTCATTGTCATTTGTCTCTAGGTATTTTTTGTTTTCCTCTTTGATTTCTTCAGTGATCTCTTGGTTATTTAGTAATGTATTGTTTAGCCTCCATGTGTTTGTGTTTTTTACGGTTTTTTCCCTATAATTCATTTCTATTCTCATAGTGTTGTGGTCAGAAAAGATGCTTGATATGATTTCAATTTTCTTAAATTTACTGAGGCTTGATTTGTGACCCAAGATGTGATCTATCCTGGAGAATATTCCGTGTGCACTTGAGAAGAAAGTGTAATCTGCTCTTTTTGGATGGAATGTCCTTTAAATATCAATTAAATCTATCTGGCCTATTGTATCATTTAAAGCTTGTGTTTCCTTATTTATTTTCATTTTGGATGATCTGTCCATTGGTGTAAGTGAGGTTTTAAAGTCCCCCACTTTTATAGTGTTACTTTCGATATCCTGTTTTAGAGCTGTTAGCAGTTGCCTTATATATTGAGGTGCTCTGATGTTGGGTGCATATATATTTGTAATTGTTATATCTTCTTCTTGGATTGATCCCTTGATCATTATGTAGTGTCCTTCCTTGTCTCTTGTAACATTATTTTAAAGTCTATGTTATCTGATATGAGTATTGCTACTCTAGCTTTCTTTTGATTTCCATTTGCATGGAGTATCTTTTTCCATCCCCTCATTTTCAGTGTGTATGTGTCCCTAGGTCTGATGTGGGTCTCTTGTAGACAGCATATATATGGGCCTTGTTTTTGTATCCATTCAGCAAGCCTGTGTTCTTTGGTTGGAGCATTTAATCCATTCACGTTTAAGGTAATTATTGATATATATTTTTCTGTGACCATTTTCTAAATTGTTTTGGGTTTGTTTTTGTAGGTCCTTTTCTTCTCTTGTGTTTCCCACTTAGAGAAGTTCCCTTAGCATTTGTTCTAGAGCTTGTTTGGTTGTGCTGAATTCTCTTAGCTTTTGCTTGTCTGTAAAGCTTTTGATTTCTCCATCGAATCTGAGTGAGATCCTTGCCGGGTAGAGTAATCTTGGTTGTAGGTTCTTCCCTTTCATCACTTTAAGTATATCATGCCACTCCCTTCTGGCTTGTAGAGTTTCTGCTGAGAAATCAGCTGTTAACCTTATGGCAGTTCCCTTGTATGTTATTTGTCCTTTTTCCCTTGCTGCTTTCAATAATTTTTCTTTGTCTTTAATTTTTGCCAATTTGATTACTATGTGTCTTGGCGTGTTTCTTCTTGGGTTTATCCTATATGGGACTCGCTGTGCTTCCTGGACATGGGTGGCTATTTCCTTTCCCATGTTAGGGAAGTTTTCGACTATAATCTCTTCAAATTTTTTCTGTGGTCCTTTCTCTCTCTCTTCTCCTTCTGGGACCTGTATAATGCGAATGTTGTTGCCTTTAATGTTGTCCCAGAGGTCTCTTATGCTGTCTTCATTTCTTTTTTTTTATTCTCTTCCGCCACACTGAATTTCACCATTGTGTCTTCCAGGTCACTTATCCGTTCTTCTGCTTCAGTTATTCTGCTATGGATTCCTTCTAGTGTAGTTTTCATTTCAGTTATTGTATTGTTCATCTCTCTTTGTTTGTTCTTTAATTCTTCTAGGTCTTTGTTCAACATTTCTTGCATCTTCTCGATCTTTGCCCTCCATTCTTTTTCCGAGGTCCTGGATCATCTTCACTGTCATTGTCATTATTCTGAATTCTTTTTCTGGAAGGTTGCCTATCTCCAGTTCATTTTGTTGTTTTTCTGGGGCTTTATCTTGTTCCTTCATCTGGTACATAGCCCTCTGCCTTTTCATCTTGTCTATCTTTCTGTGAATGTGGTTTTTTTCCCATAGGCTGCAGGATTGTAATTCTTCTTGCTTCTGCTGTCTGCCCTCTGGTGGATGAGGCTATCTAAGATGCTTGATGGACTGGTGGTGGGGCTGGGTTCCCTCCCTGTTGGTTGTTTGGCCTGAGGCAACCCAACACTGGAGCCTCCCTGGGCTCTTTGGTGGGGCTAATGACAGGCTCTGGGAGGGCTCATGCCAAGGAGTAGAAGCCATCTTCCTGGACTTCTGTTTGTTGGAAGATTTTTAATCACAGTTTCAATTTCACAGTTTTCAATTTTGATTGGTCTGTTCATATTTTTTGTTTCTTTCTGGTTCAGTCTTGGAAGGTTATATACCTTTCTAAGAATTTGTCCATTTCTTCCAGGTTGTCCATTTTGTTGGAATATCAGTTTTCAATTTTGATTGGTCTGTTCATATTTTTTGTTTCTTTCTGGTTCAGTCTTGGAAGGTTATATACCTTTCTAAGAATTTGTCCATTTCTTCCAGGTTGTCCATTTTGTTGGAATAGAGTTGCTTGTAGCAGTCTCTTAGGATGCTTTGTATTTCTGCAGTGTATGTTGTAACTTCTCCTTTTTCATTTCTAATTTTATTGATTTGAGTCCTCTCCCTCTTTTTCTTGATGAGTCTGGCTAATGGTGTATCAATTTTGTTTATCTTCTCAAAGAACCAGCTTTTAGTTTTATTGATGTTTGCTATTGTTTTCTTTGTTTCTATTTCATTTATTTCTGCTGTGATCTTGATGACTTCTTTCCTTCTGCTAACTTTGGGTTTTGTTTGTTCTTCTCTCTCTAGTTCCTTTATGTGTAAGGTTAGATTGTTTACTTGAGATTTTTCTTGTTTCTTGAGGTAGGCTTGTATAGCTATAAACTTCCCTCTTAGAACTGCTTTTGCTGCATCCCATAGGTTTTGGATTGTCGTGTTTTCATTGTCATTTGTCTCTAGGTATTTTTTGTTTTCCTCTTTGATTTCTTCAGTGATCTCTTGGTTATTTAGTAATGTATTGTTTAGCCTCCATGTGTTTGTGTTTTTTACGGTTTTTTCCCTATAATTCATTTCTATTCTCATAGTGTTGTGGTCAGAAAAGATGCTTGATATGATTTCAATTTTCTTAAATTTACTGAGGCTTGATTTGTGACCCAAGATGTGATCTATCCTGGAGAATATTCCGTGTGCACTTGAGAAGAAAGTGTAATCTGCTCTTTTTGGATGGAATGTCCTTTAAATATCAATTAAATCTATCTGGCCTATTGTATCATTTAAAGCTTGTGTTTCCTTATTTATTTTCATTTTGGATGATCTGTCCATTGGTGTAAGTGAGGTTTTAAAGTCCCCCACTTTTATAGTGTTACTTTCGATATCCTGTTTTAGAGCTGTTAGCAGTTGCCTTATATATTGAGGTGCTCTGATGTTGGGTGCATATATATTTGTAATTGTTATATCTTCTTCTTGGATTGATCCCTTGATCATTATGTAGTGTCCTTCCTTGTCTCTTGTAACATTATTTTAAAGTCTATGTTATCTGATATGAGTATTGCTACTCTAGCTTTCTTTTGATTTCCATTTGCATGGAGTATCTTTTTCCATCCCCTCATTTTCAGTGTGTATGTGTCCCTAGGTCTGATGTGGGTCTCTTGTAGACAGCATATATATGGGCCTTGTTTTTGTATCCATTCAGCAAGCCTGTGTTCTTTGGTTGGAGCATTTAATCCATTCACGTTTAAGGTAATTATTGATATATATTTTTCTGTGACCATTTTCTAAATTGTTTTGGGTTTGTTTTTGTAGGTCCTTTTCTTCTCTTGTGTTTCCCACTTAGAGAAGTTCCCTTAGCATTTGTTCTAGAGCTTGTTTGGTTGTGCTGAATTCTCTTAGCTTTTGCTTGTCTGTAAAGCTTTTGATTTCTCCATCGAATCTGAGTGAGATCCTTGCCGGGTAGAGTAATCTTGGTTGTAGGTTCTTCCCTTTCATCACTTTAAGTATATCATGCCACTCCCTTCTGGCTTGTAGAGTTTCTGCTGAGAAATCAGCTGTTAACCTTATGGCAGTTCCCTTGTATGTTATTTGTCCTTTTTCCCTTGCTGCTTTCAATAATTTTTCTTTGTCTTTAATTTTTGCCAATTTGATTACTATGTGTCTTGGCGTGTTTCTTCTTGGGTTTATCCTATATGGGACTCGCTGTGCTTCCTGGACATGGGTGGCTATTTCCTTTCCCATGTTAGGGAAGTTTTCGACTATAATCTCTTCAAATTTTTTCTGTGGTCCTTTCTCTCTCTCTTCTCCTTCTGGGACCTGTATAATGCGAATGTTGTTGCCTTTAATGTTGTCCCAGAGGTCTCTTATGCTGTCTTCATTTCTTTTTTTTTATTCTCTTCCGCCACACTGAATTTCACCATTGTGTCTTCCAGGTCACTTATCCGTTCTTCTGCTTCAGTTATTCTGCTATGGATTCCTTCTAGTGTAGTTTTCATTTCAGTTATTGTATTGTTCATCTCTCTTTGTTTGTTCTTTAATTCTTCTAGGTCTTTGTTCAACATTTCTTGCATCTTCTCGATCTTTGCCCTCCATTCTTTTTCCGAGGTCCTGGATCATCTTCACTGTCATTGTCATTATTCTGAATTCTTTTTCTGGAAGGTTGCCTATCTCCAGTTCATTTTGTTGTTTTTCTGGGGCTTTATCTTGTTCCTTCATCTGGTACATAGCCCTCTGCCTTTTCATCTTGTCTATCTTTCTGTGAATGTGGTTTTTTTCCCATAGGCTGCAGGATTGTAATTCTTCTTGCTTCTGCTGTCTGCCCTCTGGTGGATGAGGCTATCTAAGATGCTTGATGGACTGGTGGTGGGGCTGGGTTCCCTCCCTGTTGGTTGTTTGGCCTGAGGCAACCCAACACTGGAGCCTCCCTGGGCTCTTTGGTGGGGCTAATGACAGACTCTGGGAGGGCTCATGCCAAGGAGTACTTCCCAGAAGTTCTGCTGCGAGCCACAGACACCCTCTGCCTCTGCAGGAGACCCTCCAACACCAGCAGGTAAGTCTGGTTCAGTCTCCTATGGGGTCACTCCTTCTTCCCCTTGTGTCCTGCAGTGTGCACTACTTTGTGTGTGCCCTCCAAGAGTGGAGTCTCTGTTTCCCCCAGTCCTGTTGAAGTTTTGCCATCAATTCACACTAGGCTTCAAAGTCTGATTCTCTACGAATTCCTCCTCCTGTTGCCGGACCCCCAGGTTGGGAAGCGTGATGTGGGGCTCAGAACCTTCACTCCAGTGGGTGGACTTCTGTGGTATAAGTGTTCTCCAGTCTGTGAGTCACCCACCCAGCAGTTATGGGATTTGATTTTACTGTGATTGTGCCCCTCCTACTGTCTCACTGTGGCTACTCCTTTGTCTTTTGATGTGGGGTATCTTTTTTGGTGAGTTCCAGTGTCTTCCTGTCGATGATTGTCCAGCAGCTAGTTGTGATTCTCGTGTTCTTGCAAGAGGGAGTGAGAGCACGTACTTCTACTCCACCATCTTGGTTCCTCTCATGTAAGCTTTTCTTGCCAGACAAAATAGTAAAAGCTTAACTCTGGGATGAGCTCTTCTGTCTCTTTGAACCACTGCCCCAATAGTTAGGCCACTGTGGTGTGGCCACACACTAAATATGTCATAACAACTTGCTGATGTTATGGTTAGTCCTAGAATCTGCATCAGCTATCCAGTCAGCTGACTAAAATTTATTGATTCCTTACTGGATGCTAGGCCCTGGGCCTACTTCGGAAACAGAAGTGAAAAACCTCCTTGCACTGAAGACATCCCCTGTCTGTTACCTAAAAATCGTGCCCCTTGTTCCTCCCCTGAGGACACCAGATGATGGGCTGCTCCTGGTTGGACACTATGTCAGTTATTAAATCCTCACAGGAAATCTGAAATTCAGGGGTGAACTTGTTTATTTTTTGATCCCTTTGCTTCTCTTTCTGTGATGATCTCCTTCTTTCCCAATTTTGGATTAGCCAAATAGGAGGGCAATTTGGCGGCTCCGTTCAAAAAAGGATAGTGAGAAAGGAAACCTATAGTGCCTCGCCAGGAGAGGGAACCGTTCCACCCATCCGCAAGGACCTTAGGGTCATGGGTCACTCAGTATCTGGGTTTTCCCAGACCCCTGCACATTCTTGTCAGGGGCTTGTGACCACGCCCCCAGGCTGTAATTAGTATGGTTAAAGGCACCAGCAGAGGTGAAGTGACTTTGGGGCCAGTAGTTTGGTTCTTACCAAGCCCAGGTGCTCAGCTGCCTGGTGGGCCCTGCCAGTGAGTCTCAGCAGCTTCCCGGCTGCACTCACCTTGGTCACGTGAATATTTTCTTCACTTCCTGGCTACCATCCTTGGGCACTCTTTCAGTAGAAATGGAGCCTTAGTTAGAGCTTCTGAGTTCTGAGCCTGTTTTGCCTTCCTTCTCTGGCTCCATTTCTTCATCACCAGGGTCCTAACCTTTTCGCTGTTGCCACTTACTCGCTCTCACAGAAGCCTCTGACGTTATTTACATCTAGATCTCGATAGATAGAGCTATGTAGGTATTTACTTTAAATGTTGTGGTTACCAAACTGTTGTTTGCATCATATTTAATTCCCTAGAGATTCTGTTAAAACTGTAGAAGTCAGAGCCTCATCCTCGATCTGCTAAGTGAGAATCTTTTGGTGTGGCTATTTTAAAAAATGTATTATTTAAAAAAACATTCTTGCCAAATAATTTTGCTTCTTCAATGTTAGAGGATCACTACTTTAGTTAACCCCCTCTTGCTGGTTTCTTGATGCCCCATCATATCTATTTCACTCACTTTGAAAAGGTGTTTCAGACATCAGCAAACAGGCAGGTAACACTGAGGTCGTCGATGAAATGAAGTGGCTATGGGTATAAAAGAAGAAGTTGAAAAAAATTAGCAAGGCTGTTGACGCCACTGAGGGTGAGGCATTCAGTAGGGGCTCTATGTATAGGATCTCATTCAGTCTTTTCTAAATATCTCTTTAAAAAGTAAGTGAAATTGTCCCCATTTACAGATGGGGAAATGGATCTCAGAGAGGTTAAGTAACTTGACTGATGTAAAACAGACAGGATATGGTGAAGGAAATTTTCAAATCCTGGTCTCTTCGTTTTCCCCAAAGCCTGCATTACTCTGGTTCAGAAATATACCATGGGGCTGGAGGCATTGAAGGCCAGCTCTGCTGGCATTTCCTTTGGTTTCCTAGGCTACATTCCATACCAATGGTCCATGAAATGTAAGGAAACATCCATACCCCTTTCCCCTCCCCAAATAAAGAGTTCTGTGGTCAAATAATTTTTGTAAATGCCACTTTCCATAGTCTGGTCTCGGAGCATGATAGTAAATTGACATATTGAAGACCTAAAAATCCCCTGCAGTGAAGATAACTTAGGTCAAGCCCATTTTCACATGAATCTCACAGTCACAATGTTATATTTCCAAGAAACACTGCTTTAACTTATGTGGGAAGGATAATACATACATTTGGGGGAACATCAGCCTAGCACATAGGCAGTCCCATTTGAAGGGAATACGAGAGAAATAGAAGGAAAAGGACAGAAAGCCAAAGGGAAGAACCATTTGCTGTGTCCTCCTCTGAGAAGAGGAAAATGACACCAAGGCTACCAAAAGGGCCATAAAACTTTTCCACCATCTCCTCTGCAGTCCTTAGGGATGGAGCATGTGGGTTCACCGAATCTCCGTTACATAAGCCACGAAGCTGCTCACTGAGTCCCTATTACAATGATAAACCATGAAGGAGTGCCTTCTCAGTAGATTAGCTGATGCTGCTCAGACTACACTGCAATGATCTATCATGAGCCTGATTTTCTGGGTCGTAGAGCCAAGTAGTAGGTAATAGGCTCTCCCTCCACTTCCTGGATCTTTGGGTGTTTGCCTTCAGCAAATACACCTCAAGATACAATTTTCAATTAAAAAACAGGAAAGTGTATTGGATTAATTCATCATGGCTTGTTTTCCACCTGGAGCAAAACAGACTTTCTAAACTACCCATCTGAGACTGCATGGGAAATGGCACAAAACCCGGGCTGGAGTTTTCACAGGGTGATGGATCACTGGTGGTCTGAAACTGAGGGCCCAGGAGGAGCCTGGGGAAGGGCAGGGCAAAGTGTGGGCTTCTGCCAGCCGTCTCCTGGGCTAACAGGACTACCCTGTTGTTGCTGGGCTGTTTTATCTGCTGATTTTATTGTGTACTGCTGGAGGATTTTGAGTTGAAAATGCTATGTGGTTAATTATACAGCTAATGAGCTCTGGGGAGTTTGCTTTCAGAGTCTCTTACTCCAGGTGATGAGGGGAAAAAGCATCATATATCACATAACATCTTCTGCCCTTGGGGAGTGAGTTAGAGTCAGATTTTTGAAAGGTGGCACATTCGTAAGAAGAGCAACTGGAGTTCTTAGATTTCTTGCATCCAGGTGCATCATTTGTGCCTTTTCTCTCTTTCTGGAAAGGCTCATTGTGGAGAGTGTGTTTCCCTGCCTGGTTATGCTCTTCTGCACAGCATAGATGTACCTGAAGGTGAGAAAAGAGGTGATATTCTACCAGCATCACTTCTTTCAGGCTCTGACGGGTCCTGCAAGCCTGCAGAAGTCCTAAGGCCATCCATGTGTCTGCATCCCACAAGACATATTAAATGTAATTCACCTTTTAGACATTCTTAGGAAGCTGCCAGATGCAGTTCTCCACAATAAATGAGAAACGAAAACGCTGGAAGACTTGACGGGAAGGAAACTGAGAATCCCACACAGGAGTGGGTGCAGGGAAGCTCTGAGCTGACAGCTGTGCCTCAGACCTGCAAGGCAGGAGGACAAAAGACTCAGTGGAAAGTCTGAAAAATAAAAGTAGAACTGATAGATCACCAGGTAAGTTTCCCTAC
>NW_006783353.1:344381-370873 GCF_000442215.2 Lipotes vexillifer
TTCCCTACAGTGTAGAAAAACTAGCAATAACTATAGAGAAAATGAAGTAAATGAAAAAATAAGGCAGTTATTAAATCCAGATAAAATGAAAAGTTGTACAAGAAAGGAAATGTTGGTAGTGTACTACTTGGTTTGGCAGCAAACAAGAATTACATTGCTATAATATTATAACAGAAGTATATTGAGATGAAGGATGTATGAGCGGAGGGGTGGAGGTTATAAGAAAGCTAAATATTTATCTGGCTTTATAGGTCATCAGTAAATAAATTCTAAACTGGCAAATGAAGAAATAGCTATAAAATATATGTTTTGGTTAACCATGAAAAACAGAAACACAAAATAATAATGAATTAAACTAGGCAAAAAATTTTTTAATGAATTTTTTTATTGAAATATAGTTGATTTACAATGTTGTGTTAGTTTATACTGTACAGTAAAGTGACTCAGTTATACATATATATGCTTTTTAAAAATATTCTTTTCCATTATGGTTTTATCAAAGGATATTTAATACAGTTCTCTGGCTATAGAGTAAGACCTTGTTGTTTATCCATTCTATATATAAAAGCTCACATCTGCTAACACCAACCTCCCACTCCTCCGCCTTTGGCATCCACCAGTCTGTTCACTATTACCATGATTCTGTTTCTGTTTCATAGGTAGGTTCATTTGTGTCATATTTTAAATTCCACATATAAGTGATATCATATGGTATTTGTCTTTCTCTTTCCACTTCACTTAGTATGATAATTTCTAGTTGGATCCATGTTGTTACAAATGGCATTATTTCGTTCTTTTTTATGGCTGAGTAGTATTCTATTTATATATGTACCACATCTTCTTTATCCATTCAACTGTCGATGGCCATTCAGATTGTTTCCATATCTTGGCTATTGTAAATAATGATGCTATGAACATAGGGGTGCACGTATCTTTTTGAATTATAGTTTTGTCTGGATATATGCCCAGGAGTGTGATTGCTGGATCATATGGTAATTCTGTTTTCAGTTTTCTGAGGAACTTCCATACTGTTTTCCATAGTGGCTGCATCAACTTACATTCCCACCAACAGTGTAGGAGGGTTCCCTTTTCTCCACACCCTCTCTAGCATTTATTCGTAGACTTTTTAATGATGGCCATGCTGACCAGTGTGAGGTGGTACCTCATTGTAGTTTTGATTTCCATTTCTCTAATAATTAGCAATGTTGAGCACCTTTTCATGTGCCTATTGGCCATCTGTATTTCTTCTTTGGAGAAATGTCTATTTAGGTCTTCTGCCTTTTTTTCGATTGGGTTGTTTGTTTTTTTGTTACTGAGTTAGGCAAAAGTTTTTATTTCTCTCTTTCTCAATGTAGCTATACAGTACAGGTTTGGGGTGATAGCCTTGCTCCCTAAAATCCTCAGTTACCCAGTCTCCTTCTATATGTACTGTTGTTCTCATAGGACAGGATTTTATTCCCAAGTTAACCTCATGGTTCAGTGTAGCTGCTTAGGTTCCAGCCATTATGTCTGCATTCCACCCATCAAGAAGGAAGGAGAAATGAAGAAGAAAGCAGTCAAAGGATTTGTTTCAGATATCTTTTAAGGAAGGTTCCTGAAAGTTACACGTAATGATTTATTCATATCCCTTTAGCCAGGATTTTGCACAACTATATGAAATGACATAGGGGAGCTTGAAAGTATATATTTTTATTCTGGAAATCATAAGCTCAGCTAAAAATTGGAATATGTATTCCTATGGAAGATAGGGAGAATGAATATGGGGGAACTGGCTACTTCTTCATTCTTCTTTATTTATTCATATTATTTAGACATGTGGGAGTAAATTCCAGAAGAAATGTCTGAATTTACTGAAATTAGTTATTGGTTGGAGAATGAGCCTTTTGGATGGGGAGGAGTGGTACATGTTATTGCTGTATTTTGTTATAAATTTTTAGTACCACGGTCTCTTAACTTTTAAAAATTATGTGCATGTATTATACTGATAAAATAAATAAGTTAAAAGAAATCATAGAGTCCCTGACATGTGGATATGACAGCAGACAATGCAGGTTGAGAGGACATGTCTCTCCATTTTTGCCTCATATTTATCCCCTGCTTATTTCTAAATATACAGTGAACCTGGTATTTTTAAGCTTCCTCACAAACTGAAAAATTATGATTCCAAATTACAGAGGGATGATAATTGGGCTTATAAGTTCTTCCCTCTACCTACCCCATTTTTCTTGTTTTCCTATGAATACAAAGAAAATCTTCCCAGTGGACATGAAAAGCAGTAGTGACGGCAGTAAACCAGGGACACATCTCAGAAGCTTAAGGAAGGTCTGTTTACTTCCGGGATATTAGACATCTCCTTTTGGGAAGTCAAGCATCTTTCTACTGTGGCTTTCCTCTTAATTCATAGCCTTTTAAAAGGTAAGAAACAGTGAAGCTTAATCTGGAGATTCTATTTTGGCCAGCTCAGATAATAGCTCATGTCAAATTTTATCCTCTTAACTTCTCTGCTGGTAAAAATTTTCCCCTTTTCAAATTCATATACACCCCTGACTTAGAGAATGTCCAGTCAATTCCAGCTTTCTTCTCTCTGTGAATGGAAGTGCATTTCACAAAGGCTCAGTTCATCTGCTGTGTGAAAATGATCCATAGCTACAGAGAAGAAAATAAAATGCTGAGATGAGCCAAACAGTACCAGTGCCGAGAAGGAGACTGAAGGATAATAATCAGAATGGTATCAATATTATTATTACCAGCTTGTTTAATAATAATATAATTGAAGTTCAATTTACTGTAGTTTGATAGGCTTTTATATAGGTCTTCTCTGATGTTCAACAACTTTACAAGGCAGATATCATCTTCATCGTCCCGACTCTTGAGATGTGTCATATCTACACCAGGGATTAACAGTGAATTAGTGGGGTTTGGGTTTCAACTCAGGACTGTCTGACTTTAAAGGCTATGCCCTTTGAATAGCACCCGACTCTGAATTGTTCATGGCCACCTTATCCTAGGTCCAGCAGTCCAGCATTTTCTGAACGTCTACTTTGTCTTAAGCACCCAACTAGTTTCAGTGAAGAACAGATAGCTGGACCACATAGAAGTTACCCTGTAGAATCATATCATCTACATATGAAAATCACAGTTGCAAATGCAAGCTCATACATAGTAACTTACCCAGGATATTCTTGAATTTTGTCTGTTATCCCAGAATAATTATTAATGGTACTCCCTTTCTCTCTTCTAACTGCCCTGGTTTGAGTGATGGACTATATGTGGTTATTGTAGCACACGCCGGCCATGCCCTATCCACATCCTATCGCTCTCACCATCTTGGTGTTCACATTGGACTTACAGCTTCCAGCACCCGTGTTGCTTTCATTTGGAGCTTTCTCTTGCCACTGGCCTTGCTGATAGGCCGGAGGTGCTGGGGAGTCAACTCCAGGTGGAACAGCTCTGCAACGATAACTGATGACAGTCGATGTATCAGTGCCCCAACTCCCTCGCCTCAGGATAACTGAGGTGCGTGTCCTGTCCTGGCTGCCCCTCCCCCACAGGATTGAGCTCCAGCTGCTCTCATGGTGACTGGCTTGGTCTGCACCTTTTGTTGACTCTGCTCTTTCTCCCCTGTCCCTCTTCTCCACTCCCCTGTAGCCTTTCCTGCAGCTTTCAAATAATGTATTTGCCTTCGGATTCTTGTCTGAGCATTTCCTTGTGACAGTAATTCAAACTAAAGCAGCCCTGTTATCTACAGAAACGTTGAGGACTGGGTGGGTGGTTTGATTTAAAGTCCAACCTTCACAGGTGAAGTGAGACTTGAACTTGACCCTGACGTTTGGATGTGATTTAGGTTAAGTGTGGGGAGGGGATGACAACACAGGTGAAGGTGGCCGGATGTGCAAGGGAGGCAGATGATGGAAAGGGTGCAGAGTGGGGCTGAACTTTGGTTTTGTGAGATGAGGCATCGGTTAGTGGGGATCAGGGGCTGCCCATGGTGTTTGAGCAGGACACACTCTTTTTGGAAGCCAAGTCTGGCAGTGAGCAGGCAGATAGGATGAGGAAGTAGAGAGCTGAGTCAGAGAAGCCAGTGGGGAAAATATTGCTGTGACCCAAATAGGAGGAGGCAACACTGAACCCAGAGTGGAGGGGAAATGTAGTGAAAAGGGTGGTGATGAGTCACTTCGAAGGATAATCCGTTTTAATTAGTGGCTGACGAGCTACGAAGGTCAAAGCACTGGATGAGTCAATGGTGACAGTTCTGTGGGCCCACAAGCCACCCCTACTCCTCAGACCACGAGCAGCACAGGTGACAGGCTGATGAGTGAGGTACCCAAAGCCCTCAAATGCCAAAGGCCATGCTGAGCACCCTTTGAATGGTGGCTACGATCTAGAGTGTACTTTTCTTTTTTCTTTTTTTGCGGTACATGGGCCTCTCACTGTTGTGGCCTCTCCCGTTGCGGAGCACAGGCTCCGGACGTGCAGGCTCAGCGGCCATGGCTCACGGGCCCAGCCGCTCTGACGCACGTGGGATCTTCCCGGACCGGGGCACAAACCCGTGTCCCTGGCATCGGCAGGCGGACTCTCAACCACTGCGCCAGCAGGGAATCCCCTAGAGTGTACTTTTCTTTAATTAAATGAATCAGTGGTGAAGAGCTCAAACTGGGGTCAGACTGAACAGGGCTCTTAGTCCTGTTTCTCAGGTGTGTGGCCTCAAGTGAGTTTGGTAACACCCTGAGCCTCAGTTTTCTCAGCTTTTTAAGAGTGTTTTCTTTATGCTGGCGCTTTGAGGACTTTATGAGATAATGCCTGAGAATAGTCATCACAGGGTGGGAAGTGCTCAGAAAGTGATGCTGTGAGGGAGGAAAAAGTATTGTCCCTTGACTCCTCTAGGTTCTTGGCTGAGTCACCTCCCCACAATAAAAGGGAGATTTAAAGGAGAAAATAAATTTAATTTAATATTATATGTACAGGGACCCCAGCGATAGAAGACCCAAAGTAGTGACCAAACCAGGCAGCTTTTATACCGTTTAGATAAAGAAGCAATAAATCTGTGAAGAGTCTACAAGATAGAAAAGTTTGGGTTTGGGGTAGTAAATTGGTAAAGAAGCAACAAGCTTTGTTTATACAGCCTCTTAGCCCTGAATTCCCTGTCTCTGGTGACAAGGATGCCTTTACCCTCCTGGTACAGAGAAGGTGCCTTACACATGGGAGATTTATTTCCTGCTTTCAGGGGGACAAAGGATGGTCAGAGTTCTCTTGCATCAGCTGTTTCTTAAGTAACTTTAATTTAAAATAATCAATATGCCAAACTGGCACATTTTTAGGTGGCCTTCCCTGAACCCGATCAATGCCAATTATTCTTGTCGAGGTAAAGTGAACTTTCCCACCCTCACAATGGCTGTAAGAAAGAGGACTATTAAAGTAAAAAACAAAACAAACAAACAAAAAACTATATCTATATCTAATTAGCTATCTATATTTTTATCTATATTGCAGGGGAGGAAAAATAATTTTTTCCTCTACCCTTCTAAGTTCTTGGCTGAGACACCCCTGTAATAAAAGACAGATTAACAGGTGAAAAACAAGCAGAAGTTTAATGATGTTTATACCTCCTGATACGTGGGAGGGACCCAGGAAAACTGAGTAACTCCCCCCGAAATGGCCCAAGTCACCACCTTAAATACCATCTCCAGCTAAAGACAAAAGAACATGGTGGGAGGTGAGGTGAAGAGCCAGTTCTGGGAGGTGACCAGGAAAAGCACAGTGAACAAGGGTGAGGTTGTTATGCAGATTTAAGTCCTTGCCTTCCCCATTGATAAGAGTCTTTGGAGATTTAGAACCATCCTCTTCCTAGAACATCGAGGGAGACACCTCACAAGTAGAGATTTCCCTTATAGATGTAAATGTCTCTTACAAAAGGGCAACATCTATGCAGTTCTCAGCGCTTCACTTGTGTCTGCTGTTTCTTAAAAATGACCAGCCCAAAATAATCCTCAAGCCAAAGAGACACAATTTGGGTGGTTATATTCTGCTCACCTTGAATATCTCTGTCTCTATCTCCATCTCCATCTCTGTCTAAGGCCCAGAAACAGATAATATTGTTCCGGATTCTGTGGGAAGCTCAGTATTAGGGCTGTGGATGAAGAAATAGTCTTCTTAGCTCCAGACAATTTTTTCATCTCTAGATAGCTGCAATATTGGGGAGTTTCTATTCTATTCTTTGTGCCAGAGATCTTATCCCATTTCATGGATGGCTGTAGGTCAACAAATAGGTCTATTTTTGTTCTTCAAAAGGCTCCCAAACACCATTCATTTCAAATATGAGTCACCACCCACCTTGCCTCCCTTCCAGGCTCCATCCTTGCCATGAAAATGCTCTCCACATACAGAGCTCAGTGGGGAGGGGGGTGACAAAATTCCTAACACAGACCTGAGCTAAACAGGCACGTTGTCCCACAGGGGAGCCATGACCAAGAAACGCAATCCCTTCCGATCTGTTCTGAAGGCAGTGCTGGCCGAGTCTTCCAAATCAGTGCTTCAGAAAGTGGTTATTTAGTTTGAGAGGGCTCTGGATGGACCAGGATACCCCATGTGGCATTTTTCTTGAGCTTTCTGGGTGTGCCTGAGGCGTTCTGTTCATCCAGGAACGTTCCCGAGGTCAGCCATGCACTGGGCCACCTCTCCCAACCTCACACCTGCGAAGGCACCATTGCCCCAGCTGTTCCTTGTCACACTGCAGTGATTTTAGTGAGGCTGGACGGGCCCACATGCCCCTCTGGTCCTCAGAGGTGGCCACGGTGCTGGAGCTCAAACCGACCTCCTGTGACTAGAGTCTCCCAGAGGCCAAACTCCAGGACTGCTGGTGCTCAACAGAAATCCCCCAGTGCTGGAAAGGCCTATCCTAGATCTTCTCAGTATCAAAATGGTGAAAGCCTGAATGGACCTCTTATGTCTGCTTTCAGGGACTTAGTCCCTCGACTGAGCTGGGGAACAAGGGATTTCATTAATTCACCCCGTCTGGCTTCTCCAGAGAAAAGCAAACTCCGTCAGAGGATGCAGAAGCCAGGGGTCAGGGGGGTTGGTTCCAGACAGAGGATGGGAATTTTGGAGAGGAGGAGATATATATCTTTTAATAAAGGCTGAAATGTTAATTTGCAAAAGAGAAAAAAAAAATCATTTTCTTTCATTTGGGTGCCAGCAGTGGGTAATTATAAAATGGAATGATTTGAGAATTAGGTTTCCTTCTTTAGAAATTACTGGAAAACTACTGAATGTAGAGGCACACTTTGGCCAGGGGAGCATAGGAAGTCACCTTGCAGTGGCATTTGCTCTGGGCATCAAGGTTTTGAGGTAACCTGGTGCAGCATTTACTACTGGTGCCCCCATATCCCTTTACGAGGCTGGCGTGCCCACCCCCAGCTGCTGTGGATGGTGGTTGCTAATGGCTCACAGCTGCCCCCTTCTCCAGAGATGGTCTCTCCTTGGCTGATACTGTCACACACAGAGATGGTGGGTGATCACACCTCCCACCCCTGCCCCATCCCCACCAGGCAGCCCGTGGTGAGGAATGACCGTTACCAAGGGTCTAAAAGCCCACCCCCACTTCCACGCAGGACAGCTCTGCTTTACTTTCCAGAGCTCACTGTGGGATCGATTGAAAAAAAAACACATCTTTGCTTAAACTTTTCATCTGCCTCATCCTGTATCCTTCATTCCCCTGCAGGTTTCATCTGAGAGTTCTCCCTCACTAAATCACATGCCCAAGAATCCCTGCCTCAGGCTCTGCTTCTGCAGAACCCAGCCTAACACATTGGCTTATCTGGGAGGTGAGCAGAGAGCCAGTTGGCTTCTTTGTCAGAGACAGTGTGAAGAGGCCACCCTCGTGTCTCTCCCCAGTGATACCCTCTGAGCAGATGCCAGCTTAATTGTGGGCACATAGATGCTACTTCTGGAATGAGGCTCTTTTAGTTGCTGAGTATGATCCTTTAACATAAAGAATTAAAAGCAAAAATTCTTCTTCACTGCCTGTGCTCTGGATTTCAGTTGGACTTCTTCATAAAAAAGACTTAGTCATGTGGGAAGCTGCTGCATAGCACAAGGAGATCAATTCGATGCTTTGTGATGACCTAGAGGGGTGGGATAGGGAGGGTGGGAGGGAGGCTCAAGAGGGAGGGGATATGGGGATATATGTATATGTATAGCTGATTCACTTTGTTGTACAGCAGAAACTAACACAGCATTGTAAAGCATTTATTCTCCAATAAAGATGTGGAAAAAAAAATAAAAATAAAAAAAGGCTTAGTCAGTACAGCATGGGATTCTTAGAAGTTTCCTACTAATTAGAAAATGACTTTCCTCCCCACAACGCACTTATACAATGATCTAGCTACTCTAGAAAATTACAACTTTGATGTTCATTCTGTGTTCCGATTCTTTCTGCCAACATCATGACTTTGAAACTCTTGAGTTCCTCTTGGAGCTAATTATCATAGTTTCTATAAGTGGATTAGAATGCCCTTTCCTTTCCAAAAAAAAGAAAAAATCTATCCATATAAACGTTCCAAAGAATGAAAGCTTTTGACTTCATGTTTTGGGGCTTTTATTGAGTGGTTTGATTTAACACCAGTGAGAGGGAGCTTGAGCACGAGGATAGGGAATCATGACAGAAATGCGTAAGGGTAAGGGCAGTGGCTTTCTCCAGTATGTTTTGTCCACTCTGTACTATTCTATCTCCTGGTCTAAAGGGAATGTCTGGGATTAGGTTCCTTCTGTGGAGGCACACCGTGAGATACTTACACTAAAAAAATTATTCATGTCTCATACAATATTTAGGATGTACTAATACTAAAAACAATTTGTTCTTTATCTGAAATGTAAATTAAACTGGGAGTCCTGCATTTTTCTGGCAGTCTCAGGCCCAGCACCTCCAGCCCAGGGCTTATGAAAATGTAGCAGAAGCCACTCTGCATCCTCCGAGTTAGTAACCCAGCCCCACCCCCTCCTTTCTGTATAATGAGACCACTAGGGAGAGGAAGGTCATTGTTAGCAGCCTTGTGGAGAGAGCATTGTGGGGAGTGAGAAGTTTCCCCTCCCTCCCCACAGAGGAGGGCGGAGGGATGTGTTTTTCTGTCTAAAGGAAGGAAGGTGTAGAGTTCTTAAGAGCACTTGTATAGATTGATTGTATAGATTGTATAGCTCTGTAAGAAGAGGAGATTTTTATTCTCAGGTAGTTATCTGCTTGGGCAGTGGCTTTGCTGATGAGCCCCTGTACCCACTGAGCAGGGGGCACAGAGCCAGGAGGCACAGGGAGGGGGGCAGGGAAGCTGACAGCAGTTCCACCATTTGGCAAAGATGAGCCCATAATAGGTAGAGGGGATGCTGCACAAGGTATGTGAACTTAGGCTGGTTTACTGATACACTGCCCCGGGGACTCTGGCAGCAGAGGCCATGAGGCTGGGAGCGGGGGCTCTAGTAGGGTGGAGATGGAGCTGGACCCCCACTTCAGGGAACTTCAGGGAACTGTGGGAGGAACTTCAGGGTTCTGTGAAGAACATCCCCCCTGTGCTTGTAAGCACTTGGAGATCTGACACATGGTCTTGAGGTCTTCAGGGCCAGAAGGTGAAGGCCAGAGAAGCCGCCACGGCCAACAACACGGGGTGGGTCTCTGAGGTCAGGGAAGTGATGATCCTTCTGCTCCTCCTCCTGCCTTCTCCTGTTCCTCAATCCAAGAACCTCAGAAGAGATGGAACCTAGGAGGGAGGGAGGTGGAATGTGTAAAGCATACCCCCTCCCCCCCACATACATGTGCTCCGTGCCTTCAGCCACCAGTCTAACGGAGGGTGGGGGTGGAGAGCTTTGAAGTGCACACGAGATTGAAATTTAAGACTGGTTCAGACCAATTTTAACAGTGAAAATTGACTGAATAGTTTGGACTCTCCCCAAGATGTTGTTAAGAGACAGAAAATGTGGATTTGATAAAGTGGGGATAAAAGCAGAGATGGGAAAAAATAGAATACTTTTATGTCTATACTCTGATGAGGAAAGGCACTTAATAAACCAATCCCATCTAGCAAAGTGGAGTCCAAGAAATGTAGAAGTTCCCTGGTGATGTGACAGCTGGGGTCCCAGACTGGCCACCCAGGGAGCAGATGTGGTCTGGCTGCCCTCACCCGCCAACAGAGTGCGGTGAGAGGGCGAGGCTGAGAGCCACCCCTGCCACTCTGGAGAAGCCTCAAGAATTCTCCTTCCTGAAGATGCACAGCTGAGCCTAGCCAGCACCGGCACCAAGGGAACAGGGAAGGGAGGGGTCTCCTGAGACCACATCTCAGACTGAGATGGGGTCTAGATTTGGATCTGAAAGTATGTGAGTGACAACTATATGAATGTGGGTGACTTTTAAAATGAAATTGCAAATGGCTTCTCGTAACCATAAAAGTTTAAGTTGGTAAACTGCACCAGTTATCATTCAAATCATCTCTTTTTGATATTGGAAAATTTCCAGCTTATATTTAACATGGCTATGAGTATATGTGTATATAAATACCTGCACCTAAAAATGCTGTTAGCAGGGTCGATTCTGCGATTCTCTTCCAGTTCTGATTGCATTCTTATGAATTAAAGTTCCAAGGTGCAAACGCAGCCGACAGCTGTACTGGTGATGTATGAGGCAGGGCTGTACCCAGTTCACATTTCCAAGCTTGCATTTGCTCTTAGGGGCTTAGTGAGCTAAGAACTTGCAAATGTCGGTGAAATGGGAGCCCTGACACATGGTTGCTGCTTGGAAGTGGATCTGATTAAGGAGCAGGCCCTGCTTTTCCATCATCAGTTCCAGTCCTGGCTCTAAGCACCAATTTCCTCAGCCCCAGTGCTTTACTTTTCTTGCTGCAGAAGCTGTCAGAGCCTTTTTTTCTTCTTACTAATCCATGATTTACAAGGGTGGGTAATCATATTCTCATTGATCTTGCAAATCAGAGCTTCCTGTAACTAGCTGCTTCCCATCTACGATAATCACTGAAGTCACATGGGCTATCACAAGTTTGCAAAGTTTGAAGGAAAGAGCCAGTATTTTACAATCATAGTTGGATTGAGTATTGAGGTCAAAAGCAAGGTTAGCAAAATTCTCTTATGTTTTTTTCCTGCCCGACATTGTTAGGTAGGGTGATTTTTCGGAGAGGATTGTCGTTAAATAACTTCTATCTTCTGTAGCTTTGTGCCCTTGGGAAAATTATTTAACCTCTTTACACCTTAGTTGTATCATATTTAAAGAGGATAATAATAGTATCTACCTCTTAGAGTTGTTGTGAAGATTAAGTGGCTTTTTATGGACCTGTATGTAGGTATAAACATAGGTCTAGACACGGATTCGGAAGTATAGATATAGGTAGAACCTTAGATTTATTCCTAACACATAGAAAACTTTTTTTTTAATTAATTAATTTATTTGGCTGCGCCGGGTCTTAGTTGTGGCACGCAGGATCTTCGTTGCAGCACGTGGGATATTTTAGTTGCGGCATGCAGTATCTTTAGTTGCGGCATGCAGGATCTTTTAGTTGCGGCAATGCAGGATCTAGTTCCCTGACCAGGGATCGAACCTGGGCCCCCTGCATTGGGAGCACAGAGTCTTAGCCACTGGACCACCAGGGAAGTCCCGCACATAGAAAACTCTTAATAAATATTATGATCACTGTCACTGCCACTACTATTATTATCAGTTTTCAAGATAGTAAGAGGCAGTATTGCATAGTGGAAAGAGCACAGATAGGTTTTAGAGGAAATGAATTCTCAAGGCATGGCTCTGACATTTACTGCCAGGCCTTGGGCAAAGTAAAGGACCCTTCTGAGCTTCAGCTGCTGCACCATCAAGTGGGCAAAATAATGCCTTTGGTACAGAATATTCAGTGAGGATAGTGAGGAGTGAATAAGGTGACATGTGTAAAAGTACCGGTGCCCAGCCGTCCTCAGTGTATGTTAGCTACTTCCTCTGTTTTTAGAGGCCAGGATGACACCAAGTTTTGCATCTTTACACTCATTTCTTTGTCTTAATATGTTTCACCCTTCTCCTCCGTCATTTTGAGGAGATAAAATACGTGATTTCCCTTGACTCAATTCCACCTCATTCTCCTCTATGCGGGGATGAACACATACCAGTACCCAGTGGTGGAGCTGAATGACCCACCTTGTCTTCCAGGACCAGCTGAGTCTGACTAATTAACTTAGTGAACATATATGCCCAGGTGAGCATGTGAGAGGGATCCATTTTTCTTCTTAGAACCTTCTGCTGGAGGAGAACAGTCCAGGCCACGGCCAAATCTGACCCCACGTGCTTCGAGCTTAGGGACCTTCCTGATTGTAGGCCTGGAGGGTAGGAGGCTCAATCATGGTGTCTGTTCTCTGCTAGAGGAGCCCAGGCAGGGGAAGGGGGTCGGGCCACCTCATGTCTTTCCCCCGGCTACACACTGGAATCACCCAGAGAGCTTCAGAAAATCTCAATACCCAGGCGGCACCCAGTGCAATCATATCAGAATTTAGAAAAGACGTTTGGGTGATTCGGATGTGTGGTTAAGATCAAGAACAACCATCCTAGGCCACTCCACTAAGACCTTCACACGCAGGGAAATGCCTTTGTAATTACACTGCCCTTTAAGGGAACCTCTAATTCTATTTAACGTGTGATAAATCTTTTTGCTTTTTGAGCTACCAACCTATTGTTTTAAATTCTAATAAATTTTATTGAGGTACTGGTTTACGTAGAATTAAAAAGCATCTATTTTAAGTGTATAGTTCAATGAATTTTAGCAAATATACACATAAACTGAAGAGTGGCAGAAGATGCTATACCAAAATATGCCACTTTGGCATAAGAATCGAGTTAAAGGCACTTGAAAAACAGCATAGAGAAGAAAAACACTCTGATCTTCCTTCTTTTTCTCAAAAGCAGGAGATGAAATTCCCATGTGAAAGATGTCCTTCCTGTAGCAGAAGGAAAGTAACGTTCTTATTGTCAAGGACGAGAAGTTGAGACTGAGAGACTTCTGTAAAATAGACCGTGTTAACATCATTCTTATTTTCCTTGAGCTTCCCAAAATAGTTTAGTTACTTTTCCACAATTACCTCTCTTGTTCAACCTGCTATAAAAACCTGTAGGTTCTTCCATTTCTTTGGGTCTTTATTCCTTATGAGGGATCTTGTGTCATGTGAAATTTATATACATTTGTGTGCTTTTCTTCTGTTAATCTGTCTCTCATGTCAGTGCAATTCTCAGGGCCAGCCAAAAATCCCTGAGAGTGTAGTATTAAAATTTTGCTTCCGGGCTTCCCTGGTGGCACAGTGGTTGAGAATCTGCCTGCCAATGCAGGGGACACGGGTTCGAGCTCTGGTCTGGGAAGATCCCACATGCCGCAGAGCAGCTAGGCCCGTGAGCCACAACTACAGAGCCTGCGTGTCTGGGGCCTGTGCTCTGCAACAAGAGAGGCCGCTACAGTGAGAGGCCCGCGCACCGCGATGAAGAGTAGCTCGTGCTCGCCGCAACTAGAGGAAGCCCTCGCACAGAAACGAAGACCCAACACACCCAAAAATAAATAAATAAATAAATTTATTTAAAAAAAAAAAAGAACAAAACAGATGCTGTCACTGTAGGGTTTAACTGACTAAGCTTTAAAAAAAAAAATTTGCTTCCCATATGACACTCATGTAACCACCACCACAGTCAACACACAGACTGTTTTCATCACACCAGAAGGTTGCCTTGTGCCCCTTTGCAGTCAGTCCCCCGCCCCTCCAGCCCCATCCAGGAAACCCATGTGTGATCCTGTCATCTGAGGTTACAAACAGGAGTGTATGGTGGGTACCATTTTGTGTCTGGTGTGTTTTGCTCAGCAAACTGAGACTCATCCACGTCGTTGCCTGTATCAATAGTTCATTTTTTTATTGCTAAGTCAGAACCCATTCTGTGAATATTTTACCACTTCTCATCCATTCACCTCTTGGTGGATATATACCAACCTAATTTTGGTGCCACTTTTTGTTGTAATTCTCTCCCCCTGTTTTCTCTCATTTCACTTCACAGTGAAAACAGGGAAGGTGATATTTCACCAGAGCTGATATTTTTCTGTGAATTCCTGGGTTAGGTTCAGGAAACACACTTAGTGGTAACTGGGCACATGGTCAAATTGCTCTCCCCGGTATAAAGTGAACTCACCCAGCCTCACCATCTGTTTTACTGAGCGCTCAGATCCCTTGGCTTCAGTGAACTTGTGGATGCTGATTCCGGGCTGCTATTTATTCCATTATACTCAAGCTCAGTTATTCACTAGGAGCTTAAGTGACTCATTTCATAATCTTTCTTTGGCTACCTACACTTAACTTTTGTGTTTTATGATATCACAACAGAATGGACACGTTCAGTTATGTAGCTGATTCATAAAGCCCTTAAAATGTCTCCAAGCTGCCAATTAATTCCCCAGAGTTAGTTTTATAAGCAGACTGGTCACACACACACACACACATTTTATATATATATATATATATATATGTGTGTGTGTGTGTGTGTGTGTGTGTGTATGTGTGTGTGTATATATATATATATACATATATATATGTGTATATATATACACACACACATATATGTATATGAGAAGTGCATTATACATATGTAAACTTTTCACTTTATATTAGGAAGCATAGGCTTTGCCAATAAAATCTCTTTTAAACATTTTTACTGGCTGCGTATTTATCTTTTGAGTAGTTTGACAGTGTTGTGTAAAGTTAAATTTATACTTGCCATATGATCTGGTTATCGCCCCAAACCTATATGTGAATGATTACAGAAGTTTTATTTGTAATTGTCAAAAATTGGAAACAACCCAGATGTCCTTCAGCTGGCACATGGGTAACAGACTATGGTATAATTGTACCATGGAGCACTACTGGCCAAGAGATAGGAACACACCATTGAACAAGACGACAGTGTGGGTGAATCTTGAAATGTATTGTGCTAAGTGGAAGAGGCCTGACACAGGACTACGCAGTCAGTGCTCCACATTGGGGGTTCTACTCGCAGATACAAAGGACTGACTGTACTACACCGTTGTACATAAGGGATATGAGCATCCACAGGTTTGATATCTGCCAGGGTCCTGGGACCAATTCCCCGTGGATACCAAGTGATGACTCTATGCGATCTCATTTATATCACATTCTAAAGTAGATAAAACTAGAAGATCAGAAAGCAAATTGGTAGTTGCCAGGGTTTAAGGGAGGGGTGTGTTTGAGTGTAGAGGGGAAGAATGGAGGAATGTTTGCAGGTGATGAAACCTTGGTACCTTGGTTGTGGTGATTGTTATACAATGCTAGGTATTTGTCAAAGCTCACAAAACTGTATATTCCCTGGAGAAGTGAATTTTACTCTATTTGACTTTGAAAAATAAATTTTGAAATGGTAGCCTAAATTGTTCTTCTGCCTTCAACCATATCCCAGGCATACTCTCCACCCAAGTCCTCTCCTTAATTCTATATAAGCAGAAAACTGGGACAGGGAGAGGGAGAGGGAATGGTTAAGTCCTGAGTCCCTGGCTTCGCGGGAGTGCCGCTGTGTGTTCTCTCTCGCACAGGGGCTTTATTAGGGTGATGTGGACTTGGATATCTGTCTGCAGCACATGTGCTGATTTTGCTGTCCTGTGTCTTTTCGAGGAGGTGGAAAAGAGAATTGAAAATTGCAGGGTGGAAAGAGAGGGCAGGCACAGAATGTGACTCTGCTTTTGACGTGACAAGGAGAGATGAGTTTACCATGAGTGTGGCTGAATTGTTTTTCTGCCACCCGTCCATGAGGAATGTCAGCCAGGTAAGAATACCTTAGTAGCAAGAGGCTTTGGGTTCTGACAAATGAAAGGGACTTTGAACAGATGAGAAAAAGAAACTAATGATCCAATAGTTTCTAGCTTCTGTCACTGGCAAGGCAGTGGCAGGGTGACAGAAATGGATTAATCAGAATGAGGGACACAGATAAAGAAAAGCCAAGGGTTTAGTTTTCTATTTGTCTAGATTCCTGTAAAACACTCAAGTAGAAGAGACTCTGTATGCAAATAAAATCCAGTTTTGGGGTTTTGAGGAGAAGGATTGGTCAAGGGAGGAGATGTAGAGCGGCTTAACTTTCAGCATCAAGCCATTCTGACAGGCTTCAGGTAGGAACCACCCACCTTGTCTCAGCCACTCTGACCCTAATCTCTCCCACTTCCCTTCCTCCACTGTGCTCTCTCGTAGTGCCAGACAAGAAAACCCAAGGGCACTGGTCAGAGGCCTGGGACACAAGACAGTTGTGTTGCAACTGCTCTTCCCTTACCATTCTATGTCCACCTTTCTCTCTCTCTCTTTTTTTTGGGGGGGGGGGGCTAAATTGAATATATGGTTGAATTTTTAAAGCAGTTTGGACTTTTTAAGTGGTCAGACAATTGAAAAGTATAGAATCTGTCCAAGATCAGCAATAGGAAGGGAAATTCAACAAAGAATGGCCAAAGAGAATGACTTGGGAAAAAATCAAATAGTTTCACACTTGTGCCCAGCCAAGTTCCGAGTGTTCAGTAGGCCTGCTTTGACAGATAGTTTCACATCAAGAACACGCAGGTCACGGCAGCTGAGAAGCAGCCCTCCTTTCAACTTCCCCCTGGTTTAAGACACCTTTGTGCTCTGGGATCCAGTCCCAGATATAAAAGGTGTTTCCTAGGCCAAGGGAAGTTACAGGATCAATTCCCCCTTGGGAACATTTTGGAGGCAATGTGTCAGGGATCTAAACCAGATTTGCCTTTGACTTTTAGGACACAAGACAATACATTGATGATGTTGGTTTACCCAGCAAATCTCAATTGTGAAAGCAAGAATTGAAATGCATTGCGTGCCCACAGTGGTAGCCTTGGATACACCCTGGCTTATGGAATTCCCACAACCATTCAAGAAAGGATTATGATAAGAAAGTGAAAGCAAAGTAAAAAGATAAAGTAACTACCCCGTGCTATATAGCTAGTAATATCAGTTCTTGAATTTTTTCTTTCTTTACAAACTGTTACTCTACAGAGTAAGAGAAGTAAAGCCTCAGGTCACCTTTATCAATCTGTTAAAAACAACAATGACAATAATGTTTCCTTTCATCCGCTACCACCTCTGATCTGCCCACCACCCCTTCCTTTCATCACATCTCTCGGCAGAGGGAAGCTGCAGCTACCAAGGTTTTCTTCAAGGTTTGGGTGCAAAAGGTCTCACCAAATGCCAAGAGTTGGGACAGTTTGCTGTTTGTTCAGTTGAGCCTCAGATAAAGTAGGTGTTTTTGCATTTAGGGAAAATACCTCCCTTCAACATCAGAATAACACTCAGCTACCTGAGCATCACATGCTCACCTGATTGGAGCCACACAAGAATAAGGATGGTGAGAGTGGTTGGTTTGAATCTCCTGTCTCTCACTGACCCTGGGGTCGGCACTCTGCACTCACAATTCACAGTTCACAGTCCCAGCACTTTCCAGGACCCTGTACACAGGATCACTCTCTGTACAAACACCCATGACTCCTAGCCTGAGGTCTTCCTCTGATTCCTGGAGCGAGCTCAGCCTGTCCTGGGGGAGGCGAGCGTGCCAAGGGTTCCATGCCATAGAGCCACCCTCTACCAGTTATGGATGGGTGTTGCCGGGTAATACCCCAACTGCTGCATCCCTTCTATGAAACACCCTGAAAGGTCTTACCCAGTCTCCCTTAGGAGCCCCAAAGGAGTGCACCCCATTTGTTCACAGAAACATCCTGCTCATGAATGCATCCTATGTTCCTTTCCTTTTCTTCCTTTTCCCACTTCCCCGTGCCCCTACCAATGCTTCCTGGAATCACCTCCAAACCAACTACATGCATCCAGTCTTTGTCTTGGGGTCTGCTTAGTGGGAATTCACCCTAAGACACATTCACTTGAAAGAATGGAGGAAATTACCACATTGTGAAAATTGTTTTTTGTCTCTTACGCTCTCTCTCTTTGCATCTATCATCATGTATGTTAAACATGCAAGCAAGGAGACTCTTCTCTCTAAACAAAATCTTGTTTTATTAGTTGCAAGTTATGTTTCCCTTCTGAATCCATCATTTCTGTTACTTTCTAGACACACAAGGGCATCTACATGGCCCTACAGATATTGTGTAATTTCCCCTCTGCTTTTGTTCTTAAATAACTCTTTGTGCTAATAACCTCTTTTGGTTCACCTGATCCCAGGGAACTATTTCAACTGGTTTGAAAAGTTTCAAATGGGGATTGTGTGCTCTCTCCTTCCAACCATTACACCATGGCTTAATGGAGATAACAGAGTAACAGACTTGGGCTGGTTGTCCCAGAGCATTGAAAATTGCAGTAGACAGGCAGTGGTGGGTAAGGGTGGGAAATGACGTGGCGTCTTTCTAGAAAGAAAGAAATGACTTGACGTTCCACTTAGGGTTCCACTTTCTTATGGGGGTGGCAGGCAGAGCTGTGCCTCCTGGAATAAAAAGGAAAGCAGAATACCTGCGTGGAAGCACTGTGTGTGTGTTGGTGTGTGTTGGTGTGTGATCATGGGCACACACATTTGTGACAGGGGTCCACTAGAGGGAGAAGCAAATTCTGTGATTTTTTTTTTTTTAAAGCAAAATATCTAAACACCTGCCATGGTTACTAATAGTTTGGGGCCTATCTATCTATCTATCTATCTACTGTCATCCATTCATCTATCTCCACCTATCTATCTATCTATCCATCCATCTTTTTACCTATGAGGGTTCTGTGACTTTCTCTCTCCTAGGCTCCCTGTTTCCTCTTTTTCCTCCTCAATAATTGAAGGGTGTGTGAAACATGGTGAAGTTTGGGAGCAGGAAGACTACAGTTACTAATAATTCTCATACTTTTAAGGAGTGAATTTATCACTCCAGCTTTTGTGTGAAGTAAATCATAATAATCCCTAACATCTTTGTTTTGCCCGGTAGTGGATATCCTGCTCAATGGGGGACGTCCCCACCCAATAATTTCCCGCCACGACAGTGATATCACCCTTGCTTTCCCCTCACTCCTGCTCCTGACTGATCATGGTGCTTTCCTACGAGGCCCTGTGCAGTATGGCATATCCCCTGCTCTTGGGAATTGTAAGCAATGAACTTTTCTCTTAACGCTGACATTGATAACATTGGCCTCTCCTTGTTGTCACTTAGTCATACCTACAAATTAAGTCCCAGGTACATTTTAAAACAGATATGCTCAGCTGGGCAGCAAGAGAGCAAGCCCAATCACTTAAGCTCTTCTGATGATTTAATTGACTGTCTCTCCTACTAAACTGTTAGTTCCGTGTTTATTTTGCTCACCTTTATATTCTCAATGCCTAATAAAGTGTCTGGCACATTGTAAATTCTTGATAAATATTTATTGATTGAATGGACAAAATAGGAAGCCTGTGTTAGATGCAGCCTAGTACCCTAATGCAAATACTTCACACAAAAGCTGGAATAATAAATTCACTCCTTAAAACTATGAGAATCATTAGTAACTGTAGTCTTCTTGCTCCCAAACTTCACCATGTTTCACACACCCTTCAATTATGAGGAGGAGAAAGAGGAAATAGGGAGCCTGGGAGAGAGAAAGTCACAGAAACCTCATAGGTAAATAGATGGATAGATAGATAGATGATAGATACGTGGATGGATGAATGGATGGATGGATAGGTAGATAGATATGCCCCAAACTATTAGTAACGATGGCAGGTGTTTGGATATTTTGCTCAAAAAAAACAAAAACAAACAAAAAAAACCCACAGAGTTTGCTTCTCCCTCTAGTGTCACAAATGTGTGCGACACACATGATCATGGGTTTGTGTGTTGGGGTTTGTGGTTAGAGAGTTTGTAATATGATGTCTGTGCAACCTGCAAAAACACAAGGACAGTATGGATGTAACAACTTAGCTGTTAGTTTGGCCCATACTTTCAAGATGTCAAATCATCAATTACAGAAAATCAAGAATTATTTTTCCAGCAGCCTAGATCAGCAGTACCCTGCCCCCCCCCAACCAAATGACCTGAATATATTTGAGAAATGGATGCTTATTGTTTTATGCCACCAAGAGGTTTTGGTTGTTACACGCCAATGGCTGACCAGTACAGCTTACTTGACAGTTGTAAAGAGTTGACCTTTGCAAAGAGTAATCCAGGAAGATAAATGCCCTGACTTCACTCTCATCTCTCCCTTCAATATCCTTCCAGAGGTCAGAGGGCAAAGGAGACCATTCATGTAGTCCATATAGATTAGCCCTCTGGGATGGAGAACAGGGAGATGGAGGTGGAAGTGGGTCTGGAGGGGAAATGGAGGCCATCCAGCTCAGAGACCCAAAAGGTAAGAAAGAGTTAACTTGTGAAGGGAGAAAGTTCTAGGCTAACAATACAGCATGTGTGAGGTCCTTAAGTGGGAGGCAGCACGGTGTCTTGGGAAAAAGGCTGGTGTGTCAGGAAGACAGAGAACAAGGGGAGACAATTGATAATGGGGTAGACAGGGGCCTTTCTTTGCACCTCCTTGAGGGTGAATAAAATGTGCATTATTTTGCCCTGTATCTTAAGAGGGTTTTTAGCAAGGATAGTGGGTGACATCATTTTATTTATGTTTTTAGAAAGGCACTCTGGTTGCTGGACCAATAATGGATGAGAGGGGAGAGGAGGAAATAGGAGGAGGCCAGCTGAGAGGCCATGGAAGTTTATATCTTTTTTTTTAATTCTATTTTTTTATTGAAGTATAGTTGATTTACAATGTTGTGTTAGTTTCAGGTGTACAGCAAAGTGATTCAGTTGTACATACATATATATTTTTTTTCAGATTCTTTTCCCTTACAGGTTATTACAAAATATTGAGTATAGTTTCCTGTGCTATACAGTAGGTCCTTGTTGGTTATCTATTTTATATATAATAATGTGTATTTGTTAATCCCAAACTCCTGATTTGAAGTTTATATCTTTAAACATTGCATCAGCATTAAGGATTTGTGAGTGCCGCGGAGGGGCAGTTAGGCTAAAGCCAGGACAGAACTAATAAGAGCTGTTTCCAACAACAGGGCAGAAGTTAGGCTGGCCCCGGTGGCCTGAATGAGGGAAACAGACCTTTCCAGCTGGAGAGACCTGTGCCAGCAAATAGTTTCACAGAAAGTCCCCAAGTGATTAAGGAGGAACACTCTGCTTCAGGGAAAGCACTTGTCCAAGGGGCCTGAAAGTGATGACTCAGGGCCTTTGATCTCCTGCTACTCGGCTTCCTTCCAGGGCTGGTTTGAAGGATGCTTTTCATTTGCTCTTTCTGTTTGGCTCCCCAAGAAGAACCAGAGTGGAGGGAAACTGCTGGGAGCCGAAAGATAAAAGCTCAGGACCCTTCATCTCACCTCTGTCCTCAGCTACTGCTGCCACTCCCTCACTGCCCCTTGAGGAACTGGTCCTGAGGAAAACCTGCAGTTCCCTGTGGGACCTCCGTGCTATCAGCTTGGCAGTCACTACCTGAGCCTCCTGCTAGTTGTCTGATGACCGAGAGAGAGACTGAGAGACCATCCTGGACCACCCTCTCCTGCCTCTGTAGAGTGAAATGGAAAGAGAGGGGTTTTTTAATGAAGTATTGATAAAGTTATCTGCAAACACATAAAAGTAAACTTTGGCAACAGTCAGAGATGTATGGAATCCATTTTCTGACATAAAAGTTTTATGTCAGTATATTGGTCAGTTATTGCTGTGTAAGGAAGCACCTTGCATCTCAGTGGCTTTAATGAAACAAGTCTTTACTGTTGTTCATGCATTTGTGAGTCAGCTGGTGCTTGGCTGATGAGGCTGGGCTGGGATTGACGGTTCTACTTTGCACTGTGGGTCTGGGGTTGTCTGGGGCAGTTTTGCTTCAGACTGCAGTGGCGGGGGTGACTGTGTCCACACGAATCCCTCTTTCTCTCGAGACCGGGGGCTGGTCAAAGTACACTTTTCTCGTGACAGCAGAACATCCACTGGATAGGTCCCTGCTTGTGTCACATCAAGGCAAGGTACTGGCCAAACCCAAAGTCAACAGGTGAGGAAATTTACTCTGCCGGTGGAGGGAGGGGTAGGTGTAAAGTCAGTGGAGTATCACTGAGAGTTTGATTAGAGAAGCAGAAGTACTGTGAGTGACATAGAATAGGGGATTTGGTGTAGGGACTGAGGCTTATGCAGTTGTGGGAGCTGGTTAAGAAGTCAGCGTAAAGCTGTTGCCTCCATACCTGACATTGAGCCTGAGGTAGTCAGGGCCAGCAGCTGGAAGGGAAAGTTAGACAGACTGCAGGTCAGAGCAAGGACCACCTGGAACCCACATCAGCCTCTGTCTCCAAGCGTGGAGACACGGTGACTTGTAGGGAGGCTGGTGCCCTTGCTGGTGTGTGTGTGGCCGGCCGCACACATCGCTGGCACAGGAGCTGCAGAAGGTGAAGGAGGATTTCCGGCAGGAACTGGAGGACCTGTGGGCTGGCTGTCCTCCGTGCCAACAAGGGGAGCATGCAGGGTGGTGACAATGTACGGGGGCTGCAGCGGCGCCAGGCCTGACACACACCTCCAGAACATAGACAGTGGCTGCTGCTTTACTTCCCTTTTCCAAAACTCACATAAATTTTTCTAGTGGCCAACTTAATCCAGGACCAGACAGAAGAAAATTTTGGGAAATGGAGTTCCAATTTAATTAAGCTGACAAAGCAAAGTGGCCACATATGGAAAAGGGTGTGAATTCAGGAAGAGATAAAATATTGGGGCCAATGATGCAAATGACCACATATAATAACTGTAGGGAACTGACTCAGTACAGGAGAGGACTAGTTGCCTGCCAGTGTCCATTCTTGCTTATTGAAACCAAAGATTTCGATGCCCTTCATCAACTTTATAAATTGTGCTTCTCTCTTCTGTGGAGGATGCAATAAATGTGGCTGATGGTGGGGCTGTTGGATGCCAGAGGGCAAGTTAGGTGGTAAAAGAGTATAAGGAGCCGGCCCCTGGGCGGAAGGTTACAGTGCTGTTGCCAGTTCATACGATGCCTGCTGACTATGCCATATCCTTGCTGCAAGTAAAGAGGAAATAAGGGCCACCCCATTTAGGTTTATCCTTGGTAAGGGTTATACAGAAGCAGCTGGGGTTATAGAGGCAGAAAAATGTCAAATGACCAAGAAACACTTCAGGCACTGAGGAAAGAGCACTAGATTAGGGGTCTGGAGACCGGGGTCCTACTTCGGAGGGAACACAACTAGTTGTAAAACTCTGAGTCGGTTAAGGTATTGCAGCTGTTTCCTCATCTGTAAGCAGAAGTGTTGGACCAGAAAGCTCTCTGGCTGCCTTCTGCGTATTATGAGCCAAATAAGACCTTAGTCCACTCCTGTGATTCCCACTCTCCGACGTGCTGCCATGCTTCTCTGTTGGTGTCCATTTGCGGCTGTGCTTAGACATTGGGGGAGGGGCCGAGATACCCAAATTAGACACCCAAGTCCTGGATTCTTTTGCTAGAAAACCTGTTATCACTTTGTTTAGTACAATTTGCCTTGTTTGTGTCTTCGTTTCTCCACCCTCTTTTTCAAGGAGGTATTGGTACAGTAACATGTGAACTGCACTCTGCTCCTTGGAATAGATCAATTGTTCAGAGAAAAGGGATTGTGCTAATTCTTTCTTCCTGCATCAGAGAGAACAAAGGAAGGGAAGGGGAGGAAGGATGGTTATATGGTGCTGGGGTGGTAAGGATTGGGGGTGGCATGTTGGAGGGAAAATGAGAGAAAATAAATCCTTGCAAAACATAACAACAAGCCCAACTTGTTTTTGGTGTTGGAGCACAGAGTGGTACACATGTGACAGTGTGCATCTCTCCAGATGGACTTTTTTTTTTAATTGAAAGTTTTAAGATCAGGGAATGCATGTATAGCCCTGCTCTAAGTTAGGAATGGAGAGCTGTAGAATCCAGGATTGCCTAAGTAACTCCTGCTTTGAAGGCTTGCCATGGTGTGTGAATAAAAAGAGCAGTGTTGGGCTTACCTGGTGGCGCGGTGGTTGGGAGTCCTCCTTCCGATGCAGGGGACATGGGTTCGTGCCCTGGTCTGGGAAGATCCCATGTGCCGTGGAGTGGCTGGGCCCGTGAGCCATGGCCACTGAGCCCGCGCGTCCGGAGCCTGTGCTCCACAACAGTGAGAGGCCTGCGTACCGCAAAAAAAAAAAAAAGAGCACTGTTGTCTGTGTATTGAACAACGAGCAGAACTATCCCCAAACATCCCTGGGAGTTTCCCTGGGTCACCTGGGCAACAAGCCATCTGGGAGCAGGACTGCCTTTCTCCCAGTGGAAGAAGCTACACCTAAAATCAGCTTCCTAAGTTGGAGGGTGGGATGAATTGGGAGACTGGGAATGACATATATATCCTATCGATACCATGTATAAAATTAGATAACTAATGAGAACCTACTGTGTAGCACAGAGAACTCTAGTCAATGCTCTGTGATGACCTAAATGGGAAGGAAATCCAAAAAAACAGGGGATATATGTATACATACAGCTGATTCACTTTGCTGTACAGCAGAAACTAACACAACATTGAAAAGCAACTATACCCCAATAAAAAAAAAATAAAAGAAAGAAAGAAAAAAAATTAAAAAAAATAAAATCAGCTTCCTATATGACCATAATCTTCCATCATCTCAAGAGCCAAATTTTCCACAGAATAGGAACAGCTGGCTTTCTCAGACAACTGCTGTAAACAGCTGGCATCCCAAATCCGGGCTGCTTGGCAATAAGAATTCTTTATCCTCCCTCCCCCACCCCAACCCCAGCAATGTGAAAATGAGGGGCCAAAAAGAGGAAAGGGCTCCCTCCTCTGGAACAAAGCCCACGTTGTGTCCAGCCGCTGTCACGGCTGTATTCGTTTAGGTCATCCAGAAAGTGTAAAACCCAGTTACAAGTGCTAGAAATTTGTTGGGGGTAATGCCCATGAAAGAAAAGCAGGGAGGAACCAGCGCGGGAAGACTTCAGACCACAGTGTGGATCGGACACCTGTGTCAAGAGAGGAGGAAGGCAGGCAGATTTGGGAGGAAAAACCTCAGGCAGGTGTACTGTACTTGCTTGTGGATACAGCCCTTAATCCAGGTATGCAGAAAGGAAGCCCCGGGAGGTCCTCACGAGATGAAATGGGATTAGCTTTGTAGTTCTATAATCTTCTTCAGAGAAGATGCTGTTTCAGTCTCATTGGTGATTCCAGCTGCTCTGAGAGCCATCCTCTTTCAACGGGAGTCTGTTGCTGTTTTACAAACGCAACACACGTTCATTTGTCTTTGGTTTATATGCTTGAGGAATAATCTTTAGTTTATCATATTTATAATTTCTTTTTTTAAATATAAATTTATTTTTTTAATTTATTTTTGGCTGTGTTGGGTCTTCGTTGCTGCGCGGGTTTTCTCTAGCTGCATCGAGTGGGGGCTGCTCTTCATTGCGGTGTGCAGGCTTCTCACTGCGGTGGCTTCTCTTGTTGCAGAGCACGGGCTCTAGGTGCACGGGCTTCTGTAGTTGTGGCACACAGACTCAGTAGTTGTGGCTCGAGGGCTGTAGAGCACAGGCTCAGTAGTTGTGGCGCACGGGCTTAGTTGCTCTGTGGCATGTGTGATCTTCCCGGACCAGGGCTCGAACCCGTGTCCCCTGCATTGGCAGGCGGATTCTTAACCACTGCGCCACCAGGGAAGCCTGCGTATTTATAATTTCTGAGTGGTGGTGGTAGGCTGATCCTGAAGGGGCATCTTGCTTTAGAAATACTGTAAATTCCTTTACAGTTTGGTCCAAATTAAGCCCTTAATATACTACGGGTTTGAAATTGCATTGCTCAAATGCATGAACGAGGTGACGTGTAATGGTCACTTCTTTGAAAGCCACGTGAAGAAATTCCTTTCGATCCAGCAATTTCATACACAGGAAGGTACTCCAGGGAATCCCTCACATGTGCACAAGGTGCACAATGCTCCTGGCATTCCCTGATGCAGCTCTGGGATAGTTTTGGTCAGCCCAACAGGGAAGGCCAGCACTAAGACTGCCCACAGGGGAATACCCCACTGGGCAAAAATGGCCAGGCCCCTGTAACTTTTTTTTTTTTTTACATCTTTATAAGAGTATAAATTGCTTGACATTGTTGTGTTAGTTTCTGCTGTATAACAAAGTGAATCAGCTCTACGTATACTTATATCACCATATCCCCTCCCTCTTGCGTCTCCTTCCCACCCTCCCTATCCCACCCCTCTAGGTGGTCACAAAGCACCGAACTAATCTCCCTGTGCTATGCGGCTGCTTCCCACTAGCTATCTATTTTACTTTTGGTAGTGTATATATGTCAGTGCCACTCTCTCTCTCTCTCAGTATGTCACAACTTACCCTTCCCCCCTCCCTGTGTCCTTAAGTCCATTCTCTGCGCCTGCATCTTTATTCCTGTCCTGCCCCTAGGTTCTTCAGAACCTTTTTTTTTTTTTTTT